>NC_041386.1:694451721-694492118 GCF_002162155.2 Triticum dicoccoides
CCGATCCCTTGATGCGCCCCGTGGATCCAGCAGAAGCGGCTAGGTCAGGGTCGAAGATGGCGCGTCGGGTGCCCGATTCCGCCGCTCGTAGATCAAACAGAGGGCGTGATAAAGTCCAGCAAAAGTGGTGGCCGGGATTTTTACTGTTAATTCGATCTGCAAAATAGTGATCAATATAGTATATGTGCAGTAAAATAGACATGTTGCTGATAGTGTTGTATTAGTGTTTGATTTGGTTGCATAGTAGTTTTTTAATGGAAACAACTGAAAAACTGTTTGATTTTCTGATTTCTTTATGCTTGCAGAGAGGTTCCACGACTTCAGTTTGGCTATCATCAAAATTGGAGGAGAGCCCGATGCATTGGAGAGCATCATCCGCGAGTTCCATAGGATTGAATTGAGGAGGCATTATAACCTGACATCATTTGGATGACTTTGTCAGTAGGTAGAAATTAGAATTTGAGCAATGAGACCCTGAGTTCTGCATAAAGAATTTCGAAAGTGAAACACCTTGTTTGTCCTGCAGGAAGAATGGCTAACATGCCTGTTAAAGCTAGATAAACGCGTCTTGAAGGAACTGGGGTATGTTCACCATGTTGAACACTCTCACAATGACGGGTAATTTCTTGTTACATTCACCATGGAATGGTTTTGTGATTCTGTTCCTTGTACATAATTCAGTTAAATTCTATCAAGTATCCAGTTACTTGCCATTCTTTGGTGAGATTTCTTGATTATTTTTCTGAAGTATTTTTGTGCTATTCTCATGTTTGTCAAACATCAATTCAGACATCTTGATAATACTGCCAACACTTTTTTAGCAATTGATACTGCCCACACTTTTCCTGGTCTTTTCGTCCCACAGTAGAATAATCCTATGTTGCCATGAAAAACAATTTCATGTGTTGAAGGCAGCGGATCAGATCAGCGAGGCAGCGGCCGATTGGGAGCCCGGTTGTGAACATGGGAGTTCGTCCCCATGGAGGTGGCGGCCGTGGAGATTGGATGTGAAGCAACCCCACTTGCCGGTGGTGGAGGCTTGCCGTCCATGTGATCCTTTCTTCTCTCGGTATCCCCATTCCTTGCCTCCCATTACAAAAGCGAGCATGAATGAGAGCAGGGGCTGATTTTCATAAATTCATTTCTCATATTTTTAGTTGCTTTTTTGAGATTATACAAAATGCTCCCGATCTGTTTTGTCAAATTACTTGGATCCTTTTATGGAATTGACAGCCATCGTATTTTTCACCTCATGTTATTTCTTAATCCTTGTCCCACTAGGCATCCACTACATGTTTGGTAATGACGTGATGTTGAGGCGGCTAGGAGAAGCTTAGCAGCCAGATCAAGGGCTATCGAGATGGATCTGGGAGCCAAGCAGTAGTTCTTATGTTAAATTTTGGTTATTATATTTTCTATTGTTACGATTGCGGGATGGTTGATTTTGACTCGGTGTAACATTTGCATTTGTTTCCCCAGCTTGTTGGCGTAGATATGTGGCACTGCGGCAACTAATCAAGAGCGAGGGCAGTGCACATCAGAGCTACGCTGAATGTAGTGAGCCAACCACGAATTGGGTATGTTCACACGAGGGATGGAAGAGGAGAGGAACATTAACATTTTTCATGATTTGGATAAAAATTTCAGTTCGTAGTTTCTCCGTACGTGGCAACACACTAGCGGTACTCACGGGCTTAGGATGAAAGTAGCGCCAGCAGAATCAGTAGGTTGGATGAGAAGGCGGTTGTTGCCCTTGTCCCTTGGTGCTAGCCTACCGTGGCGGCCTCACTAACTTGTTCATTGCGAATACGAGTTCGTGGGGTCGCAAGTTGCTGCAGATTCTTTTATCACTTTTTACAATATTTATTGATGTATCCCTAACTCATCGAGTCATTTTTAGCTTTGATTTCCCATATACGCCAGCCTAAATATTCCATGGTCAGAATATTTGCATGGTTAGTGGACATTATCCCTTTCTTTCGTATTCAGTGATGGATGAAAAGTCAGAAATGACAATTCTGCTGTATTATTTAATTCGAACTAATGTTTAGTATTTTATATTGCCGATAGAAATAATTTTATCCGCTTGATTTAGGAAGTGCACATAGGTAGGTCAACATATTTTGTAGCTCTTTCATATGTAAAAGCATATGTTGCATAAGAAATTATTATCTTCTAAGCATGCTCATATTTCACTAACAAATAGGGGGAGGTTCCGACTTCAGAGCAATGATAACAAGGTTTGTTCCTCACTCTTTTGTTGGAATTTTAGTTCCAAGTTAACATGATTTCTTATCCGCTTCATAAGTCATGCATTTGCTTAATTAGGTGATAAGTAGAGCAAAAAAATTGATCATGTTATTGTGGGGTTTGTTTAAACTCCAGCATAAGAAATTCTGGTTTAAGAAAAAAGACTTTTGACTTCTTTAATTACAAATTGATTGCAACATCGTGTTAGTATGTGATTTCTCACATCTGGTTATAATATTTGTGAAGACGTGCGTGCACTTGAAAGCGGGCCCGTGGCCCGCGCCGGACGGCGCCGACGCTGAACCGGGCCACCTCCTTCGCGTATTCTTGGAGCTGTGGCTGGCCGATTTACATGAAATTAATTCCCTCAGTTCTGGTGGCAAATATAATACACATAATCCATATTGTTATGCACTAGCGTGTGTGTGAAATAGATGGATTATGGTCCTGTACCCAATAAGATGGATATGTGTGTGTGTTAGAGAGAGGGAGAGGGGGAGAGAGAGTGAGGAAGAGGGAGGGAGAGTGTGTGTGTGGGGATTTGATGGTAAAAAAGGTCGACAATGTCGTAATATTGAACTCTTAAAGTTAATGTGGCCGCGTTGCAACGCACGGGCATTCTTCTAGTATTCGTAACTTGGGAAGCACACACTATTTTCTTTGGAAGCAGATTATTTTCTCTCTTTGGAAGCACTGTTGATGGAAGCAAATATATTTCTTTTCTACGTAGTAAACAATTTAGTCATATCTTGGAAGCAATCTCGTTGGACGAGGGAAACAAAATATTCTAGATAGGTAGCTATTTCAAATGGGAAAAGCTTACCTTCTGCCGGCTGATCTCACGCCCACGTCCATCGGCTCCGTGTCCGTCAGATCGTCTTTTGATCCAACAGCCAATAGCACCCAGCACCCACGCGCACGGGTCTGCAGCTCAGCTACAGTTTCAGAAATGCTTTCTGCAACTGAGAGCGTGTTTCAAAGCTCTGTGGTGGTTAGATCCAGCAGCGGAGAGGCGGAGCACAGTGCGGCTGGGACGGAGGCGGCGGCTGGGTGGTCGACGACGGCTAGGCGACCACGGCATACCAACCGCGCTAGACGAGGACGACGCGATCTGAGGTAGCCAACGGCTGCACAAGCAGCAGGTGTGCATCCTTTCCCCGCTAGATTCACAGATTTCCCCCCATTCCTGCAGGGGCGAAATTAAGGGAGGGATGCGATGGTGGGCGGTGGTGGTGGTACTCCGTCGCGTTGGTGTGCTCCCCTGTAGCGGCGTGCTTTTGCAAACAACCACTGCCCTGTTGCGGTTAGTAGCGGGGCGCTCGACGCAAGCAACAACGACGGTGTTTCTGCACACTTTTTTCATTTTGCAAAATTTTCTGCAACATTATCTATGTTGCAAAACTTTCTTCCACAACATCACCGTTGTTGCAAAATGAAAGGAAGACCGAAAAAATTCTGCAACACGACCTATGTTGCAAAAAAAATTCCGCAACACGGCCTGTGTTGCAAAAGAAAATCCGCAACCCAACCTATGTTGTAAATAAAAATCCGCAACGCAACCTCTATGAAAATGTTGTTTCTGCAACAAGGTCTTAAGTTTTTTTAGAGCAGATAGAAGAGCACGTTTAGCGATTAGATTGTGTTAAATCTAACGGCTTGCAAGGCGTTAAAAAGATTCGCCGGCAGATGCGTAGCGGCCCCCAATTCAAATTGCACTGGATTCATCACAATAGAAAAATATTTTTTTCTCGTGTGGAAGCAAACTGCATGGCCCATAATTACACGCAGCGCAAACTGCATGACCCATAATTACACGCAGCGCTAACAGAATAGACGAGATTATTGGAAGCAGTTATCAGGGATTGTTTCCGAAAAACGGTGCTTTCATTGGTAAAACAAAATGCTTCCATCCATGGAAGCAAGGATTTTTGTTTTTTGTGAAAGCAGCATCGTGATGCTTTTGAAACAATATATAATTAGACACAATCTTATTGTGTTCACCAATTGATGGAAACATAAATTACAGCGTGTAAGACGGAAAAAAAATCCACATCAAAGCAGTTCATTCGGAAGCAAAACTGAACAGAATTAGAAACAACATTTTTTGTAAGGCCGCAAATTATACCTCGTTCAATGCCAATTTTCTATAGTTACTACTCTTCTTACCGTCCAAAATTTGTTGGCTAAATATATGGAAGACATTGAATTAGTTTCCTAAATAACGGACGTAATTAGCTCGGTCAGGTTTTAATTTTGGAATCTGCGTGTGCGCAGGGGCCACTGCTCATCCAACGGCTATACAAGCTTCCATCCAATGGCTTGCTGCTGGCCTGATAGGAAGCTAGGATGAATAGTCTGATCCCTAGCGGTTTCCATAAAAAATTTGCGAGCTGCTCTGATGTTGGGTTATTTTTAAGGAATCGTCTACTTGCTCTTCCAAGACATGAGCTCCCCACAAGATTCTTCGATTGCCATGGTCAGCAGCATCCACGGTCAGTTCCCCCTACCAATCGGAAACTAGAAACCGGAGAGGGGAGGAGCAGAGCATGATCACAACATAGAGACGAGTTGTACAGGCATCAGTCTTACAGAAGATTTGCAGCCACAGCCACATTCACCATCTTCTCCTTCCTCGCGTCCATGGACGCCGGGACACGAGAGCGCCATTATTGCCGGGAAAACACGCACACGGGTAGATATTTACAGAACACCGAGCTCGATCGAACGTGCCCGTACGACTAGTACTGCTACGGAGTAGATATGTGCAGGGGACAGGGCATCGGCGGCGGCGGTGGCATCAGGCGCTGGCCTTGTTGGCCTTCCGGGCGCGGATCGACTTGGGCTGCTTCGGCTTCCGCTTCGCCGGCGGCGGCCCGGCCTTCTTCGTCCTCTTCGGCCGCGCCTTCTTCGACGCGGCCTTCTTGGTGGTCCTCTTCTTGGCCGGCAGGGCCTTCTTCTCCTCGGCGGGAGCGAGGCGGAAGGAGGCCTTGACCCGGACGAGCCGGCCCTTGGCGGCGAAGCTCCGCAGCTGCGCGGCCAGCACCTTGCGGTAGTTGCCCGGCAGCGCCTCCCCGTGCCGCTCCCCGACGCGCTTCGCGATCGCGTACGCGCTCGCCCCCGCCTTGCCGTCGCCCGCCGCCATGATCGCCTCCTTGATCATCTTCACACAGAAAGATCATTTCAGAACTCAACACAAAGACTGAATTCCTCCCGTACCTTAATCACATCAGGACAGAGTTTGCTCACCTCAAAGTAGGGCGGGTGGTGCGGCCCCGCCGACCGGGGCTTCCGGTTCCTCGGCTTCTTCTCCTCCCCCTCCGCCTTCTTCACCTCACCACCTTCCTCCGCCTTCTTCGCCTCACCGCCGGCGACCTCCATCTCCTCCCCGCCCGCACCCGCCTGCTTCACCTCATCAACCTTCTCCGGCGTAGCAACCGCCTCCGCCTTTTCGCCGGCTCCGACCACCGCCTTAGCAGCAGCCTCCTCCATCACGGTCGCCATCGAACGAAGCAGAGCACCTCCCCCTCTTTCTTTTTCTTGGAGAAAAGCAGAGCAGCTTCTAGCGAGTGGTGACTGGTGAAGCGGAACTCAGAGCTGTGGCGAGGTGCGGTGGTCCGAGGCCCGCGCTTTATACCGGCGGGCGGGGCGCTGCCATTGGCCGGCCAGCCGCGCGCCGGATCGCGATCCGTGGGGCGCGAGATCGCGGGCGTACGCGTGCCATTGCCTCGCGACGCGTGTGTTTCTTCTCGTGTGTTCGTCGCCGGGCGTGTGCTTCTGTGTTTTCCGGCGGGTTCGGTGCACGTGCGTGCGTGTGCCACCGTCCGTTTGCTGTGCGTGTGTGCACGATCGTGTCACCCGCCTCGGCTCGTTCGACTTGGCGATGGGTGATGTAAGTGTTAGGAAATATTATCTGTTACTCACTCCGTTCAGAATTAGAAAAAACTTGTCCTAAGCTTGTTCATTAAATGGGAACGTATCCTTGAAAATGAACTGGTGGTGCAAATCTGAAAAGTTTGCCCGTGAGACGATGGATCTAAAATCAACGCATCTAGTAAAAGGTGGGAGGGTTCAGAAGATAACTAATAACACTTTCACACATAACCCCCTACACGTACGAACCAAGACTCAAGTCATCTATGCCTAGACTTCTGGTCGTCACGCCAAACACACAATGGAGATCCATCCATGCAAAGCGCCGCCGTCGACCCTCCTACTAGACTCCCATGTATGTGTGACGGCGCGGCGCTCATCACCGCCCCTACCTAGCGGCGGCGACATCCATTCTATGAGTATGGATCCAGCAACTTCCGATAAAGCACCAAATCAATCTCCCCGTACCCTTGCAGAGGTATGTGGTACATGTCCCTGATTAATTCTGTTAGTCCTTGGAGCAAACGTGATCAAGTGATGTTTTGATACGTATCCATACCCGCTGTTGTTGAACTACAAATGGAACCTAGGCTCGGTTGTGAATTTTCATTGCAAACCAATGGTGCCAATAATAGACAACCAGAAATCAATCTCCCTCCAGTCATCCAGGATAGCTTCAGCACACCCAAGAAAGGAGCTAGCAGCGGGCCTTTTTGTGTGAGCATCTATTTTATCCTCAGTTTTTGTAATATTCCTCTAACCGATATTAATTTCTGATGCACTCCGTCCTGTGATTTTAGGGTTCATCGTGTACACCGGAATGTGATGAAAATCTAAAGCCGGCTGTAGGCATGACATTCGAGAACATGGAAGCCGTCGAAGAGTTCTACAAGGCTTATGCACACAACGTTGGCTTTTCAGTTCGAATCGGTCAGAAGAGGACTGTAGATAATTTGGTGGTCTGGAGACGATTTTTGTGTGCCAAAGCAGGTTTCATATCCAAGGCAGAGGAAGATAAGAAGGTTGTGACCTGAAATAAGCCAAATAAGCAGAAGAAGACAAAGATTACTAGATGTGGTTGCGAAGCTATGATAACTGTCAAGCTTATGCAGGGTGGCATATACTCAATAGTATATTTTCATGAAGAACACACACATGAATTTGTCACACCTAGCAAATAACATTTAATCAAGTCAAATAGACAAGTTAGTCAGAGGGCCAAGACCACTCTGTTCACATGCCATGCAGCTAGCATTGGCACATCTGGTGCCTTCCGATTGCTTCGTATTGGCGAGGGCGGTTTGAGTTTGTGGGTTGCACAAAAAGAGACTTGCAGAATTATCATCCTAATTTGAGAAGTTCGATCAAGGATTCAGATGCTCAGATGTTCATTGATAATCTCAAGAAAAGGAAGCAAATCAACCCAACGTTTTATTTTGATTACATTCTTGATGACAAAAATCGTCTAACTCATGTGTTCTGGGCAGATGCTACTTGTAGAAAGAACTATGTTATAGCAGGAGACATGGTGTCTTTTGACTCTACATATAGCACCAACCAGTATAATATGATATTTTGCCCTTTTACAGGGATAAACCACCATAGGGGGTTTGTGTTCTATGGTGCTTCCTTGATCGTCAATGAGAAGATACCATCATACAAATGGGTGTTCCAAACGTTCTCGAAAGCAATGGATGGAGTAGCACCCAGACTTATAGTAACTGATGAAGATGCTAGCATGAAGGCCGCCATCGAAGAGGTTTTGCCGACAACCATCCATAGGTTATGCATGTGGCACATAATGAAAAAGCTTCCAGAAAAGGTTGGTCCTTCTTTGAGAGAAGATGAAGATTTCTATAAGGTTGTGAATGTGTGTATGGGGCTCTGAAAATCCAGCTGAATTTGAGGCAAATTGGTCTTCTATGATTTCTAAATTTGCTTTGGAGAACAATGAGTGGTTTTCTCATAGATATGAAATCCGCGAGTCATGGATACCGGCGTACTTCAGGGGTGTATTCATGGCTGAGATTTTGAGAACCACTTCACGATCAAAGAGTGCTAACTCATTTTTCAACCATTTTATTGGTTACAAGCATGCTTTGGTGGAGTTTTGGATTAGGATTGGTACAGCCATAGAAGAGCAACGTCTGAATGAACTTAAGGCTGAGCATGAATGTTTTGATTCGATGCCTGAATTGGTAACATCATGGGGCATTGAGAAGCATGCAAGTCTATACTTCACCCATGAAGTCTTCCGAGCTTTTCAAAAGGAGGTACTTGCAGCTAGAGATCATTGCTTGATTGAAAGCATCTCACAGGATGGTGATGTCAAAACCACGGTTATAGGTGGTAATTATGGCAAGGCTAGAGAAGTACAATTCAACACATCATCCACGAGTGCTCACTGCTCCTGCATGTTGTTTGAGACACGTGGAATTCCATGTCGACATATCATCTTGGTTTTGAGAGGTGCCAAGCTCAATGATCTCCCTAGCCATTTTATTTTGGGTAGGTGGAAAAAAATAGTTAACAGGAAGGCTTTATATGATAGCAGTGGCAACTTGCTTGAGGAGAACGCGAGCAGTTCTTCAGACTTGGCAAAGCGCAAAATGGTTTCTAAGATACACGACACATTGGACGACACGATCAGGTTGGCTGAACATTCTCCTGAAGAATTGGAAGCATTGAGAAATGTTCTCCGTGACTTCAAAAGAGATTTGTCTCAAAGAGTTGATGTCAATCATCCTAACAGGCAAGAAGAATTTGAGGCACATATTGGTTGTAGTATGCCTACTCAAATTGACATTCATCCACCAACTGACGTTCGTACGAAGGGGAGATGCAAAAGAATTAGGGGTCACTCAGATAAGGGGGCACAACAAAATAAGGATGTTGGGAGCCAGAAGAAGAAGCCCCGCATGTGCGGGAAGTGTAAGGAGGTCCGTTTCCATGACAAACGCACGTGTCCCAGCTAAATATGTCAACCTGCGGTTTCTTTTGCTTGGTTCTGCACAACCTGATGATTTTCTTTTCATGGAATACAAGATGGAATTTAGAGCTTCGGCTATCTTTGAAATTATATATTTAGAGTTTCAGCGTTGTCTTCTGGGAGCTTCAGTCTTGTCTTTAAAAATAGCTTTTTATTTTCTCAAATTGAAATCCAGTAAGATGTACTGGTTCTGTACCATGAATTATGTGTTCTTCTTCCTCTTTTCGTTGATCAAGTGACTGCAGAAGTACTCCAGAAAGAAGTAATAATTTGTTGCTCCAGTTCTATTTGGTGTTTATGCATCATGTTAGAATTAAAATTTCCATCATTCTGTCCCAACATTAACTAGGTAAGGCCGGCCAGTTCCCAGTTTTTGCAACATAGCTAGTTTCCTGGTATTATCATCACAGATTCACAATCACAAACCATTTACTATGGAAACAGAGTTGATATGAGGAAAGGGCACTGGTCATTGTTGTGGATATCTTCCCAAATAAAATTCCTTACATTTCTCAGTATAATTCCGAAAAATGCGCACTGTATAACATCAATTGTTCCAATGACAATCTAAAGTCTAACTGAAAATACATGCTACCTGATGTATTCCTGTATGCCACCTACACAACAGACTGGAACATGCAAGCGACAAATGTGTCGAGGCTAAAAGGAAATGGCAAATCTAATGATCAAACATGGTTTGGAGCAATCGCTGTGGCAGTCGCCTACAACCTTTAAAGCTCTGTTTTGTCATTCTGGCATTGGTGATTGCAAGGTTTAACTTGTCCGTAACACCTGAACTTTCCCCAAGGCCTTCTGCCTATCATCAACAGCAAGCTTCGTTCGGATGTTCCAGCACCATGTTGGACTATGTAACTTCAAATCATCGGGCCGATGGAAACAACTATAAGACCTGTAGGAAATTATGAATGCATTAGCATCAAGGTGAGTGTTAAGAGGACAAAAGAACCAACAGAAGCACAGTAAATCACATTGCACAGAACTGCTTTCCGATGGGGCGATGGTTATTATTGATAAAGGAAATCATCCACATTTTCAGTAAATTTAGACTCAACATAACGAAAATTTCACAATTGTGCCAAGTACAAAGCCAACTGTACCAAGCACAAATGCGCACAACATTGGGCAGAGTTGCTACGGCTGCACATACGGGATGCATCTTCTCTGCATCAGGCCCCCGGTTGGGCATCCGCGTCCACCTCCTCAAAGGGAGCATCAGGCAGCGTTATGGCTGGTTGCGCGAGACGAAGACGGCCTCGCCTCCGCATCCGGCACCGGATCGGGGCATCGAGCATCCTCGTCCAATATCACCGCCTCAATAGGAAGTGGCAGAGCGCTACTGCGGCAGCCCGTAAAATGGAAAGGAATGCTTGGCCGAGCGTGAGATGCTGGCCGCAGGGGTAAATGGACGGCGCATATGGTGGAGCTGGAGCGGGTCGAGCCAGCGCCGGCGGCTTCTCCCAGTGTCGACGAGGATAAGAACGAACGAACGGGGGAAGGCTTTGAGGAATTTTAGTCAGACTTTTTGGATAAGTGGGGGGTTATGTGTGAAAGTGTTATTAGTTATCTTCTGAACCCTCCCACCTCTCACTAGATGCGTTGATTTTGAATCCAATGCCCCACGGGCAAACTTTTCAGATTTTCACCACCAGTTCATTTTCACAGGATACGTTCCCTCATTAAATAAATGTATATATCATTAATTTGGAGCTAGATACATCCATTTAAGGGATAATCTTTTCCGGACGGAGAGAGCAAATGTTAGCGTCAGTTTTAGGCTACTATAGCAGTTAGGATTTCCTATATGCTAATTACCTATAGTTAGGGTTGTCCATACGCTGTGTATGACGAAGGGACATCATACCTGTTTAAACAGGCACAATCATTGTAACCGACGTTTGTAACATTCATGATGCATTTATGGCTATGCTTGTGCTTGCCTAGGGTTAGGGGTTATAGTGGTAATGTGAGGGGGTTAGTGTTAGGGTTAGGGTCAGGGTTAGGATTATAGTTATGGTTATGGTTAAGGTTAAGGTGAAATTAACTATGAATAGATAGAAGTTTTTTGTCCAATGTGTGCATAAATTATGTTATTGATCCATTTGAATTGGTTAGATGACATATATGGATGACTTTATTGTTTCCATTGTTCTTATATGCATAAGCTCGTAAATGTCCATTATTTGGACAAGACGACATTTATGAATGGAAAAGACGATGAAGGGGAAGAGACTATGGTTTTTGACACAACTCCAAGCTTTGATGATCTAGTAGTGAAAGTGAGAAGCATTTTACATTGGAATGACCCAAATGCCGAGGTTAATCTTATTGGGAGGTATGATGTTGGATTGGGAGTAAAGTCCTAACTAAAGGGTATGTCCATCACCTCCCAATTGCATTGGAATGTTTACAAGGAGAAAGTAGACGCATCAGAAGACATGTCTCTTGAGATATTTGCCACAAAGGTTGATCCTCCTCCCTTGCAAATTGATAATGATATAATGTACTCTTTCCTTATGAGTTTTCCATTATTGGTTTCTCATATGGGTTCTACTGAGACAATTACTATATCTACAGTATATCAAATTCCTATGTTTTCTTTTTATATTTTCACTGGATTTAGAAGGATACAAGACTATGCAAGATCAAACAAGGATTTTTTGACACTCAAAGATATATGAAGATTCTCAAGACAATGAAGTTTAAACTACATCGTTGTCCAAGGGGGAGTGTTAAGAAATATTATTAGTTAGATGTTAGTGTCAGTTTTAGGCTAACATAGCAGTTAGGATTTCCTATAGGCTAACTACCTAAAGTTAGCGTTGTCCATACGCTGTGTATGGCAAAGGGACATCTTACCTGTTTAAACAGGCACAATCATTGTAACCGACGTTGTAACACACCTGTTCAAATGGTATATAAGGCTAAACAGTAACATCAATAAAACTACTCCATTCACTTCAATCTCTTATTTCTTCTCAATAAGGTGAATTCGCTTACACGTCCCAGTTCGTTGTGCGTTTAGTTTTGTTGCTTGCAGAGACTTGCCGCCAGGGCCCACCACTGGAAGGAGGAGAGGATGGAAGGAAGGAAGGATGGCAAGAGTCTTTGGACGACAGATCTCCATCCAGCGGATACAACCACACTAATAATTTTAAAGCTTTTGTGCGGTTATTATTCTGGCTTTTCATCAGCAAAGAAACTAGTGATTGCATTATATTAAGAAGAAGAGACTTTCAACGAAAATTCAAAGGAGCGCTCATCCTCGCATGCTCTGTGTATCTTTTGGGATAAGAGCGGGAGGGTGTATTAGCCTGGTACATGTCCTGTGCCGGTTAGAGCATCTCCGGCCGTTTGGCCCCCCAGCGCACCCAGCGAATGCCTTTTTGGCGTTTGCGCCGGCAGTTTTTCACCCTGGGGGCGATCGAGTTTTCAGTCGCGCCCCCAGATTTCGACCCCAGACGCCCAAAAATTTGAACTTGTCTTTCCCACTGCCAAAACACGACATAGGTTTGGCGATCATCATGCCACAGGTCGGCGATCAAACATACCGAAAAGTTCGGCGATCAAAAGAAAGGAATCATAGACATGGAACTCATCAAATAGTAGGCTCCTCTTGAAGGAAATATGCCCTAGAGGCAATAATAAAGTTGTTATTTTATATTTACTTATTTCATGATAGATGTTTATTATTCATGCTAGAATTGTATTAACCAAAAACTTGATACATGTGTGAATACATAGACAAAATACTGTGTCCCTAGTAAGCCTCTAGTAGACTAGCTCGTTAATCAAAGATGGTTAAGTTTCCTAACCATAGACATGTGTTATCATTTGATGAACGGGATCACATCATTAGTAGAATGATGTGATGGGCAAGACCCATTCGTTATCTTAGCATTATGATCGTTCAGTTTTATTGCTATTGCTTTCTTCATGTCAAATACATATTCCTTCGACTATGAGATTATGCAACTCCCGGATACCGGAGGAAATGCCATGTGTGCTATCAAACGTCACAACGTAACTAGGTTATTATAAAGATGCTCTACAGGTATCTCCGAAGGTGTTTATTGGGTTAGCATCGATCGAGATTAGAATTTGCACTCCGAGTTTTAGAGAGGTATCTCTGGGCCCTCTCGGTAATGCACATCATAAGAAGCCTTGCAAGCAAAATGACTAATGAGTTAGTTGCAGGATGATGCATTATGGAACGAGTAAAGAGACTTGCCGGTAATGAGATTGAACTAGGTATGAAGATACCAACAATCGAATCTCGGGCAAGTAACATACCGATGACAAAGGGAATAACGTATGTTGTCATAACGGTTTGACCGATAAAGATCTTCGTAGAATATGTAGGAACCAATATGGGCATCCATGTTCTGCTATAGGTTATTGATAGGAGAAGTGTCTCGGTCATGTCTACAGAGTTCTCGAACCCACAGGGTCGCACGCTTAACGTTTGTTGACGCTAGAGTACTATTGGGATATTTGATGAGTGGTAACAAAATGTTGTTAGGAGTCCTGGATGAGATCTCGGACATCATGAGGAGTCTTGGAATGGTCGATAAGTAAATATTTATATATGGGAAGTCATATTTTGGGTTCCGGAAAAAGGTGCAGTTTTTTCGGTATTGTATCGGGAAGCTTCCAGAAGGTTCTGGAGGATTTTGGAGGGGTCCGGAAGTTCACAAGTGGGTTCACCATGACCCAAGTGCTAGCATGGGTTGTGGGGAGCTGCCCTGGCCTCATTGGGCTAGGTGCACCAAGTCCTCAAAAGCCCATGTGGCTAGGGAAGGCAAAAAAAGGGACGGAGTCCTAGTAGGAATAGGATTGGACTTGGAGTCCAAGTCCTCTCCCCCTTAGCTGCGCCCTAGGGCTTGGAGGGGCTGTTTTCCACGCCCCTCCACCTATATATAGAGGGGAGGGGGCGCCCCAAGGACACACACCAAGCCTTTGGTATCCCTCTCTCCCCCGTTACTCTGTAGTTCCACCGCCTCGTCCCGGCAACGCTTAGCGAAGCGCTGTCGGTGCTCCACCACCACCATCACCACCACGCCGTCGTGTTGGTTGTGATCCCATCTACTTCTCCTCTCCTGCTTGCTGGATCAAGAAGGAGGAGACGTCATAGAGCCACATGTGTGCAAAACTCGGAGGTGTCGTCCGTTCGGCACTAGATCGGTTGGATCGTGATCGGATCGCGAAGAAAGTTTGACTACACCAACCGCATTGTGAAATGCTTCCGCTTTCGGTCTACGAGGGTACGTAGACACACTCTCCCCCTCTCATTTCTATGCATCTCCTAGATATATAGATCTTGCGTGAGCGTAGGAATTTTTTGAAATTGCATGCTACGTTCCCCAACACCTCTTCCGTGGGACATGCCTGGTTCGGCATCGGAGTCGATGTGGGCATGCTCGGGCTTGGCATTGGTGTGGCATCACTGCTTGGGCTAGTCATCGGTGTCGGAACAGATTCATTGCTCGAGATGGACGTCGGTGTTGGCAGCGTCGTGGGCGTAGGGGCGGTGGTCGCCGCCAGTCTATGCATCTGTTTCAAGATGAGGCCATGCTCCGTCAGGTACCACGCCTTCACCTGCTCGTCCATCGTCGACATGTTTGCCGCCATCAAGAACGCAAGGTCGATGTTCCCCTTCTTCGCGGCTACGTTGGTCCTGAGAAGGTCGAGCTTGACGTCCTGCTTCGTCATCAACGCCGACCACCTCACGTCGGATTTCTCCTCTCTCTTGGCGGCACAGTTCTTGGTGTTGGCGATGCACTGCTCGATCGATGATTGCAGCCGTTTGGCAGCGGGTGCCGCGTCCGTCACTGCCTTGGCTCTTTTGTGGCCATCAGGGCGCCCTTCTGCCGCCGCCGGGGCAGGCGCGTCTGGCTTGTAGGTGTCCTTGGCCTTGACGAGAGAGAACTGACACTCCCTCCACTTCTTGCGCGACTCGATCCTGGTGAACACATGAAGGAACTTGAACTCTTGGTCATTGTTGTCCTGGCAAAACATGTTGAACATCCAAACCATCTACACAGGCGAAGACAAACATGTCGGTGAAGTACATGGCGAAGAACTAGGCCGGCGATCGATGGCCATACCCAACCCTCGATGTTGGCGCCGCTTTCCGGGCGAGCCACGACCTCCTCTTGAATCCCATGTCACTTGTTGCATGCCATCTGGATGCTCGCCCAAGGGTTCTCCATGGCCTTCTCGCTATGATCCATGTGGATGTTGGCGAAGTCGGGGTCGGCCAACTTGCGCTCGTCGAACGCCATCTTGATCCTTCGCTAGTACGTGTCGGCGTTCTGATTCAAGCCGGTGATCGGGTCGATGCTGAAGGTCTTCCATGCTTCGGCGAGGCACTCGTCTTCCTTGCACATCCACTTGACGCGAGGCTCGCTCGATGTTGCTGAACTGTGGCGCCGAGGCATGCGCGAAGGGTAGGGCACCACGGCACAGAGCGGCGCAAGCAAGCCTGAGTACGCTAGCGACAAGTAGTTGTACTGGGTGGTGAGTGTTGGAAATATGCCCTAGAGGCAATAATAAAATGGTTATTATTGTATTTCCTTGTTCATGATAATTGTCTATTATTCATGCTATAATTGTATTGACTGGAAACCGCAATACATGTGTGAATACATAGACCACAACATGTCCCTGGTGAGCCTCTAGTTGACTAGATCGTTGATCAACAGATGGTCATGGTTTCCTGACCATGGACAATGGACATTTGATGTCATTGATAACGGGATCACATCATTTGGAGAATGATGTGATGGACAAGACCCAATCCTAAGCCTAGCACAAGATCGTGTAGTTCATATGCTAAAGCTTTTCTAAATGTCAAGTATCTTTTCCTTAGACCATGAGATTGTGCAACTCCCGGATACCGTAGGAATGCTTTGGGTGTACCAAACATCACAACATAACTGGGTGGCTATAAAGGTGCACTACGGGTATCTCCGAAAGTGTCTGTTGGGTTGGCACGAATCGAGACTGGGATTTGTCACTCCGTGTGACGGAGAGGTATCTCTGGGCCCACTCGGTAGGACATCATCATAATGTGCACAATGTGATCAAGGAGTTGATCACGGGATGATGTGTTACGGAACAAGTAAAGAGACTTGCCGGTAACGAGATTGAACAAGGTATCGGCATACCGACGGTCAAATCTCGGGCAAGTACTATACCGGTAGACAAAGGGAATTGTATACGGGATTGATTGAATCCTTGACATCATGGTTCATCCGATGAGATCATCGTGGAACATGTGGGAGCCAACATGGGTATCCAGATCCCACTGTTGGTTATTGGCTGGAGAGTTGTCTCGATCATGTCTGCATGGTTCTCGAACCCGTAAGGTCTACACACTTAAGGTTCGATGATGCTAGGGTTATAGGGAAGGTATGTACGCGGTTACCGAATGTTGTTAGGAGTCCCGGATGACATCCCGGACGTCACGAGGAGTCCCGGAATGGTCCGGAGGTGAAGATTGATATATTGGACGAAGGGTTTTGGAGTCCAGAAGTGTTCCAGAGGTACCGGGTGATGACCAGCATGACCGAAAGGTGTTTTGGGAGCCCCGACAAGTGTTCGGGGGGCTTCATGGGCCAAGGGGAGGGGGCAAACCAGCCCACTAAGGGGCTGTGCACCCTCCTCACCTATTCCCACGTGACCAGAGGGTTTGGGGCGCCCCATCTAGGGTTCCCACCTCCTGGCTTGGGGGCCAAGTCACCCAAAGGGGTGATCCCATCTGCCCTGGCCCCCGGTCCCCTAGGGGAAACCCTAGGGAGCCTCCCCCTCTCCCTTTCCCCTATATGTAGTGGAGGTTTTGGGGCTGCCCAACAGATGAGTCTCTCTCTCCCAAGGCGCAGCCCTACCTCTCTCCCTCCTCGTCTCTCGTAGTGCTTAGCGAAGCCCTGCTGGAGTACCGCGCTCCTCCACCATCACCACGCCGTCGTGCTGCTGCTGGACGGACTCTTCCCCAACCTCTCCCTCTCCCCTTGCTGGATCAAGGCACGAGAGACGTCATCGGGCTGCACGTGTGTTGAACGTGGAGGCGCCGTTGTTCGGCGCTTAGATCGGAATCAACCGCGATCTGAATCGCTACGAGTACGACTCCTTCATCCGCGTTCTTGTAACGCTTCCGCTTAGCAATCTACAAGGGTATGTAGATGCACTCCCCTTCCCCTCGTTGCTAGATTACTCCATAGATTAATCTTGGTGATGCATAGAAAATTTTGAATTTCTGCTACGTTCCCCAACAGCGGTATCAGAGCTAGGTCTATTGCATAGATTCTATGAACGAGTAGAACACAAGTTATTGTGGGCGTTGATTTTGTTCAATGTGCTTATCGTTACTAGTCTTATCTTGTTTCGACGGTATTGTGGGATGAAGCGGCCCGGACCGACCTTACACGTATACTTACGTGAGACAGGTTCCACCGACTGACATGCACTTGTTGCATAAGGTGGCTAGCGGGTGCCAGTCTCTCCCACTTTAGTCGGATTAAATAGCAATTGGCATATCAGTTGTGGCTTTTGCGTAGGTAAGAAACGTTCTTGCTAGAAACCCATAGCATCCACGTAAAACATGCAAACAACAATTAGAGGACGTCTAACTTGTTTTTGCAGGGTATGCTATGTGATGTGATATGGCCAAAAGAATGTGATGAATGATATGTGATGTATGAGATTGATCATGTTCTTGTAATAGGAATCACGACTTGCATGTCGATGAGTATGACAACCGGCAGGAGCCATAGGAGTTTTCTTTATTTATTGTATGACCTGCGTGTCACTGAATAACGCCATGTAATTACTTTACTTCTTTGCTAAACCGTTAGCCATAATAGTAGAAGCAATAAGTTGGCGAGACAACTTCATGGAGACACGATGATGGAGATCATGATGATGCAGATCATGGTGTCATGCCGGTGACGATGATGATCATGGAGCCCCGAAGATGGAGATCAAAAGGAGCAAAATGATATTGGCCATATCATGTCACTATTTGATTGCATGTGATGTTTATCATGTTTATGCATCTTATTTTCTTAGAACGACAGTAGTAAATAAGATGATCCCTCATAATAATTTCAAGAAAGTGTTCCCCCTAACTGTGCACCGTTGTGAAAGTTCGTTGTTTCGAAGCACCATGTGATGATCGGGTGTGATAGAATCTAATGTTCACATACAACGGGTGTAAGCCAGATTTACACATGTGAAACACTTAGGTTGACTTGACGAGCCTAGCATGTACAGACATGGCCTCGGAACACAAGAGACCGAAAGGTCGAACATGAGTCGTATAGTGGATATGATCAACATGAAGATGTTCACCGATGATGACTAGTCCGTCTCACGTGATGATCGGACACGACCTAGTTGACTCGGATCATGTATCACTTAGATGACTAGAGGGATGTCTATCTGAGTGGGAGTTCATAAGATGAACTTAATTATCCTGAACATAGTCAAAAGGTTTTTGCAAATCATGTCGTAGCTCGCGTTTTAGTTCTACTGTTTTAAATATGTTCCTAGAGAAAATTTAGTTGAAAGTTGATAGTAGCAATTATGCGGACTGGGTCCGTAAACTGAGGATTGTCCTCATTGCTGCGGAGAAGGCTTATGTCCTTAATGCACCGTCGGTGTGCTGAACCTCGAACGTCGTTTGTGGATGTTGCGAACATCTGACATACACGTTTTTGATGACTACGTGATAGTTCAGTGGGTAATGTTAAATGGTTTAGAATTGAGGCACCGAACACATTTTTGAAATGTCGCAGAACATATGAGACGTTCCAAGAGCTGAAATTGGGATTTCAGGCTTGTGCCCACGTCAAGAGGTATGAGACCTCCGACAAGTTTCTTAACCTGCAAACTAAGGGAGAAAATCTCAACCGTTGAGCTTGTACTCAGATTGTCTGGGTACAACAATCACTTGAATCGAGTGGGAGTTAATTTTCCAGATGAGATAATGATGTTTCTCCAAAGACATTACCACCAAGCTACTAGAGCTTCGTAATAAACTATAACATAACAGGGATAGATATGATGATCCTTGAGCTATTCGCAATGTTCAACACCGCGAAAGTAGAAATCAAGTAGGAGCATCAATTTTTGATGGTTAGTAAAACCACTAGTTTCAAGAAGGGCAAGGGCAAGAAGGGATACTTCATGAAACGGCAAAACAGTTGCTGCTCTAGTGAAAATCCAAGGTTGAACCCAAACCCGAGACTAGGTGCTTCTGTAATGAGAGGAACGGACACTAAAGCAGAACCACCCTAGATACTTGGTAGATAAGAAGGCAGGCAAGGTCGACGGAAGTATATTGGATATACATCATATTAATGTGTACTCTACTAGTACTCCTAGCAGCACCATGGTAATAGATACCGGTTCGGTTGCTAAGTGTTAGTAACTCGAAATAAAAGGCTACGGAATAAACGGAGACTAGCTAAAGGTGAGATGACGATGTGTGTTGGAAGTGTTTCCAAGGTTGATGTGATCAAGCATCGCCTGCTCCCTCTACCATCGAGATTGGTGTTAAACCTAAATAATTGTTATTTGGTGTTTGCATTGAGCATAGACATGATTGGATTATGTTTATCACAATATGGTTATTCATTTAAGGAGAATAATGGTTACTCTATTTATTTGAATAATACCTTCAATGGTCTTGCACCCAAAAAGGAATGGTTTATTAAATCTCGATCGTAGTGATACACATGTTCATGCCAAAAGATATAAGATAGTAATGATAGTACCACCTGCTTGTGGCACTGCCATTTGAGTCATATTGGTATAAAACGCATGAAGAAGCTCCATGTTGATGGATCTTTGGACTCAATCGTTTTTGAAAAGTTTGAGACATGTGAACCATGTCTATTGGTATGTGCGCATGAAGAAACTCCATGCAGATGGATCGTTTGGACTCACTTGATTCTGAATCACTTGAGACATGCAAATCATACCACATGGGCAAGATGACAGAAAAGCCTCGTTTTCAGTAAGATGGAACAAGAGGGCAACTTGTTGGAAGTAATACATTTTGATGTTTGCTGTCTAATGAGTGCCGAGGCACGCAGTGGATATTGTTATGTTCTTACTTCACAGATGACTTGAGTAGATGCTGAGTATATTTACTTGATGAAACACAAGTCTGAATTATTGAAAGGTTCAAGTAATTTCAGAGTGAAGTTGAAGATCATCGTGACAAGAGGATAAAATGTCTATGATATGATCATAGAGATGAATATCTGAGTTATGAGTTTGGTATACAATTAAGACATTGTGGAAATTGTTTCACAACTAATACCGCCTGGAACACCATAGTGTGATGTTATGTCCGAACATCATAGATGCACCCTATTGGATATGGGACATACCATGATGTCTCTTATTGAATTACCGCTATCGTTTATGGGTTAGGCATTAGAGACAACCGCATTCACTTCAAATAGGGCACCACGTAATTCTGTTGAGATGACAGTGTATGAACTATGGTTTAGAGAAACCTAGGCTGTCGTTTCTTGAAAGTTTGGGGCTGTGACGCTTATGTGGAAAAGTTTCATCCTGATAAGCTCGAACCCAAAGAGGATAAATACATATTCATAGGACACCCAAAACAGTTGGGTATACCTCCTAATTCAGATCCGGAAGCAAAAGTAATTGTTTCTAGAAACGGGTCATTTCTAGAGAAAAGTCTCTCTCGGAAGAATTGAGTGGGAGGATGGTGGAGACTTGATGAGGTTATTGAACCATCACTTCAACTAGTGTGTAGCGGGGCACAGGAAGTTGTTCCTGTGGCACCTACACTAATTGAAGTGGAAGTTGATGATAGTGATCATGAAACTTCGGATCAAGTCACTACCAAACCTCGTAGGACAACAAGGACGCGTACTGTTTCAGAGTGGTACAGTAATCCTGTCTTGGAGGTCATGTTGCTAGATAACAATGAACCTATGAGCTATGAAGAAGCGATGATGGGCCCGGATTCCGATGAATGGCTCGAGGCCATAAAATCCGAGAGAGGATCCATGTATGAAAACAAAGTATAGACTTTGGAAGAACTACTTAATGGTCGTAAGGCTGTTGGGTACAGATGGATTTTAAAAGGAAGACGGACAATGATGCTAAGTATCACCATTAAGAAAACTTGACTTGTCGTTAAGATGTTTTCCGACAAGTTCAAGGAGTTGACTACGATGAGACTTTCTCACTCGTAGCGATGCTAAGAGTCTGTTGGAATTATATTAGCAATTACTGCATGATTTATGAAATCTTGCAGATAGGATGTCAAAAACATTGTTTCCTCGACGATATTCTTTAGGAAAGGTTGTATGTGATACAACCAGAAGGTTTTGTCAATACTGAAAGATTCTAACAAGTGTGCAAAGCTCCAGCAATCCTTCTAAGGACTGGAGTAAGCATCTCGGAGTTGGAATGTACGCTTTGATGAGATGATCAAAGATTTTGGGTTTGTACAAAGTTTATGAGAAACTTGTATTTCCAAAGAAATGAGTGGGAGCACTATAGCATTTCTGATGAGTATATGTTGTTGACATATTGTTGATCAGAAATGATGTAGAATTTCTGGAAAGCATATAGGGTTATTTGAAAAGTGTTTTTCAATGGAAAACCTAGATTAAGCTACTTGGACATTGAGCATCAAGATCTATAAGGATAGATCAAAACGCTTAATAGTACTTTCAAATGAATACATACCGTGACAAGATTTTGAAGGAGTTCAAAATAGATCAGCAAAGAAGGAGTTCTTGGCTGTGTTATATGGTGTGAGTATTGAGTAAGACTCAAGACATGACCACGACAGAAGAGAGAGAAAGGACGAAGGTCGTCCCCTATGCTTCAGACGTAGGCTCTATAGTATGCTATGCTTTGTACCACACCGGAAGTGTGCCTTGCCATGAGTCAGTCAAGGGGTACAAGAGTGATCTAGGAATGGATCACAGGACAGCGGTCAAACTTATCCTTAGTAACTAGTGGACTAAGGAATTTTCTCGATTATGGAGGTGGTAAAGGAGTTCGTCGTAAAGGGTTACACCGATGCAAACTTTGACACTAATCCGGATTATTCTGAGTAGTAAACCGGATTCGTATAGTAGAACAGTTATTTGGAATAGTTCCACATAGAGCGTGGTAGCTGCATCTAGGAGATGACATAGAGATTTGCAAAACACACAAGAAACTGAAAGGTTCAGATCCGTTGACTAATAACCTCTCTCACAAGCGAGATATGATCAAACCCCATGGTGTCGATTCATTACAATCACATAGTGATGTGAACTAGATTATTGACTCTAGTGCAAGTGGGAGACTGTTGGAAATATGCCCTAGAGGCAATAATAAAATGGTTATTAGTGTATTTCCTTGTTCATGATAATTGTCTATTATTCATGCTATAATTGTATTGACCGGAAACCGCAATACATGTGTTAATACATAGACCACAACATGTCCCTAGTGAGCCTCTAGTTGACTAGCTCGTTGATCAACAGATGGTCATGGTTTCCTGAGCATGGACATTGGATGTCATTGATAACGGGATCACATCATTAGGAGAATGATGTGATGGACAAGACCCAATCCTAAGCCTAGCACAAGATCGTGTAGTTCGTATGCTAAAGCTTTTCTAAATGTCAACTATCTTTTCCTTAGACCATGAGATTGTGCAACTCCCGGATACCGTAGGAATGCTTTGGGTGTACCAAACGTCACAACATAACTGGGTGGCTATAAAGGTGCACTATGGGTATCTCCGAAAGTGTCTGTTGGGTTGGCACGAATCGAGACTGGGATTTGTCACTCCGTGTGAAGGAGAGGTATCTCTGGGCCCACTCAGTAGGACATCATCATAATGTGCACAATGTGATCAAGGAGTTGATCACGGGATGATATGTTACGGAACGAGTAAAGAGACTTGCTGGTAATGAGATTGAACAAGGTATCGGCATACCGACGATCGAATCTCGGGCAAGTACTATACCGGTAGACAAAGGGAATTGTATACGGGATTGATTGAATCCTTGACATCGTGGTTCATCCGATGAGATCATCGTGGAACATGTGGGAGCCAACATGGGTATCCAGATCCCGCTGTTGGTTATTGGCCGGAGAGTTGTCTCGGTCATGTCTGCATGGTTCTCGAACCCGTAGGGTCTACACACTTAAGGTTCGATGACGCTAGGGTTATAGGGAAGGTATGTACACGGTTACTGAATGTTGTTCGGAGTCCCGGATGAGATCCCGGACGTCACGAGGAGTCCTGGAATGGTCTGGAGGTGAAGATTGATATATTGGACGAAGGGTTTTGGAGTCCGGAAGTGTTCCGGAGGTACCGGGTGATGACCAACATGACCGAAAGGTGTTTCGGGAGCCCCGGCAAGTGTTGGGGGGGCTTCATGGGCCAAGGGGAGGGGGCAAACCATCCCACTAAGGGGTTGTGCGCCCCCCTCACTTATTCCCACGTGACCAGGGGGTTTGGGGCGCCCCATCTAGGGTCCCCACCTCCTGGCTTGGGGGCCAAGTCACCCAAAGGGGAGATCCCATCTGCCCTGGCCGCCCCCCCTAGGGGAAACCCTAGGGCGCCTCCCCCTCTCCCTTCCCCCTATATATAGTGGAGGTTTTGGGGCTGCCCAACAGATGAGTCTCTCTCTCCCAAGGCGCAGCCCTACCTCTCTCCCTCCTCGTCTCTCGTAGTGCTTGGCGAAGCCCTGCTGGAGTATCGCGCTCCTCCACCACCACCACGCCATCGTGCTGCTGCTGGACGGAGTCTTCCCCAACCTCTCCGTCTCCCCTTGCTAGATCAAGGCACGGGAGACAACATCGGGCTGCACGTGTTTTGAACACGGAGGCGCTGTTGTTCGGCTCTTAGATCGGAATCAACCGCGATCTGAATCGCTATGAGTACGACTCCTTCATCTGCGTTCTTGTAATGCTTCTGCTTAGCAATCTACAAGGATATGTAGATGCACTCCCCTTCCCCTCGTTGCTAGATTACTCCATAGATTGATCTTGGTGATGCGTAGAAAATTTTGAATTTCTGCTACGTTCCCCAACAGTGAGGCTGGCGGTGAACGCGGAGGAGGGAGTGCGCTGGTCGGTGTTGAAGCCGGAGGGGGAGGCACGCAGCGGCGTGCCATGCGGTAAGTGTTGGGGAACGTAGCAGAAATTCAAAATTTTCTATGCATCACCAAGATCAATCTATGGAGACTGTAGTAACAAGAGAGAGAGAGAGAGAGAGAGAGAGAGAGAGAGAGAGCATCTTCATACCCTTGAAGATCGCTAAGCGAAAGCGTTACAAGAACGCGGTTGATGGAGTCGTACTCGCGGCGATTCAAATCGTGGAAGATCCGATCTAGCGCCGAACGGACGGCGCCTCCGCGTTCAACACACGTACAGCCCGGTGACGTCTCCTCCTTCTTGATCCAGCAAGGTAAGAGGAGAAGTTCAGGGAGAGCTCCGGCAGCACGACGGCATGGTGATGGAGCTTGTGGTATTTCTGCAGGGCTTCGCCAAGCTCTACGGAGGAGGAGGAGGTGTTGGGGAGGGAGAGGCTGCGCCAGGGACAAGGGTGTGCGGCTGCCCTCTCTCTTCCTCACTATATATAGGGGGAAGGGAGGAGGGGGAGGCACCCTAGGGTTCCCTAGGGGAGGGGCGGCGGCCACAGGGGAAACCCTAGATGGGTTTGGGCGCCCCCACCCCCTAGGAAACTTGCCCCCCAAGCCGGGAGGGGCGGCTGCCCTAGGGGTGGCGCCCCCACCTCTCCTAGTTATGTGAGATGGGGTGGGAGGGGCGCTCAGCCCCTTAGTGGGCTGATGTGCCCCCTCCCCTTGGCCCATAAGCCCCCCCAACGCTTGCCGGAGCCTCCGAAACCCCTTTCGGACACGCTGGTCAGCACCTGGTACCCTTGGAACAATTCCGGACTCCAATACCCTTCGTCCAATATACCGATCTTCACCTCCGGACCATTCCGGAGCTGCTAATCATGTCCGGGATCTCATCCGGGGCTCTAAACAACCTTCGGTAACCACATACTATTTCCCATAACAACTCTAGCGTCACCGAACCTTAAGTGTGTAGACCCTACGGGTTCGGGAACCATGCAGACATGATCGAGACGTTCTCCGGTCAATAACCAACAGCAGGATCTGGATATCCATGTTGGCTCCCACATGTTCCATGATGATCTCATCGGATGAACCACGATGTCAAGGATTCAAGCAATCCCGTATGCAATTCCCTTTGTCAATCGGTATGTTACTTGCCCGAGATTCGATCGTCGGTATCCCAGTACCTCGTTCAATCTCATTACCGGCAAGTCACTTTACTTGTTCCATAATGCATGATCCCGTGACTAACTACTTAGTCACATTGAGCTCATTATGATGATGCATTACCGAGTGGGCCCAGAGATACCTCTCCGTCATACGGAGTGACAAATCCCAGTCTTGATTCGTGCCAACCCAACAAACACTTTCGGAGATGCCTGTAGTGCACCTTTATAGTCACCTAGTTACGTTGTGACGCTTGGTACACCCAAAGCACTCCTACAGTATCAGGGAGTTACACAATCTCATGGTCTAAGGAAATGATACTTGACATTAGAAAAGCTTTTAGCAAACGAACTACACGATCTTGTGCTATGCTTAGGATTGGGTCTTATGTTGGGGAACGTTGCATAAAATAAAAAAAATTCTACGTTCACCAAGATCAATCTATGAGTTCATCTAGCAACAAGAGAGAGAGATGCATCTACATACCCTTGTAGATCGCGTGCGGAAGCATTCAAGAGAACGGGGTTGAGGGAGTCGTTCTTGTCATGATCCAAATCACCGGAGATCCTAGCGCCGAACGGACGGCACCTCCGCGTTCAACACACGTACGGTCAGCGTGACGTCTCCTTCTTCTTGATCCAGCAAGGGGGTGAGAGGTTGATGAAGATCCAGCAGCACGACGGCGTGGTGGTGGATGCAGCAGGGCTCCGGCAGGGCTTCACCAAGCAACTACGGGAGGAGGAGGAGGTGTAGCAGGGGAGAGGGAGGCGCCAAGACTTCACGTGTGGCTGCCCTCCCTCCCCCCTCCTTTATATAGGCCCCCTAGGGGGCGCCAGCCCTGGAGATCAGATCTCCCAAGGGGGCGGCGGTCAGGGGGGTGGAGTGCCCCCCAAGGCAAGTGCGGCGCCCCCCCACCCTAGGGTTTCCAACCCTAGGTGCAGGGGGGGCCAAGGGGGGCGCACCAGCTCACTAGGGGCTGGTTCCCCTCCCACTTCAGCCCGCGGGGCCCTCCGGGATAGGTGGCCCCACCCGGTGGACCCCCGGGACCCTTCCGGTGGTCCCGGTACAATACCGGGTGATCCCGAAACTCTCCCGATGGCCGAAACTGCACTTCCTATATATAATCCTTTACCTCCGGACCATTCCGGAACTCCTCGTGACGTCTGGGATCTCATCCGGGACTCCGAACAACTTTCGGTTTGCTGCATACTCATATTCATACAACCCTAGCGTCACCGAACCTTAAGTGTGTAGACCCTACGGGTTCGGGAGACATGTAGACATGACCGAGACGGCTCTCCGGTCAATAACCAACAGCGGTATCTGGATACCCATGTTGGCTCCCACATGCTCCTCGATGATCTCATCGGATGAACCACGATGTCGAGGATTTAAGCAACCCCGTATACAATTCCTTTGTCAATCGGTATTTTACTTGCCCGAGATTCGATCGTCGGTATCCCAATACCTCGTTCAATCTCATTACCGGCAAGTCACTTTACTCGTACCTTAATGCATGATCCCGTGACCAGACACTTGGTAACTTTGAGCTCATTATGATGATGCATTACCGAGTGGGCCCAGAGATACCTCTCCGTCATACGGAGTGACAAATCCCAGTCTCGATCCGTGTCAACCCAACATACACTTTCGGAGATACCTGTAGTGCACCTTTATAGTCACCCAGTTACGTTGTGACGTTTGGTACACCCAAAGCACTCCTACGGTATCCGGGAGTTACACGATCTCATGGTCTAAGGAAAAGATACTTGACATTGGAAAAGCTCTAGCAAACGAACTACACGATCTTTGTGCTATGCTTAGGATTGGGTCTTGTCCATCACATCATTCTCCTAATGATGTGATCTCTTTATCAATGACATCAAATGTCCATAGTCAGGAAACCATGACTATCTGTTGATCAACGAGCTAGTCAACTAGAGGATCACTAGGGACATGTTGTGGTCTAAGTATTCACACGTGTATTACGATTTCCGGATAATACATTTATAGCATGAATAAAAGACAATTATCATGAACAAGGAAATATAATAATAATCCTTTTATTATTGCCTCTAGGGCATATTTCCAACATCTTATCCATCACATCATTCTCCTAATGATGTGATCCCGTTATCAGTGACATCCAATGTCCATGGTCAGGAAACCATGACCATTTGTTGATCAACGAGCTAGTCAACTAGAGGCTCACTAGGGACATGTTGTGGTTTATGTATTCACACATGTATTGCGGTTTCCGGTCAATACAATTATAGCATGAATAATAGACAATTATCATGAACAAGGAAACACAATAATAACCATTTTATTATTGCCTCTAGGGCATATTTCCAACAGTCTCCCACTTGCACTAGAGTCAATAATCTAGTTCACATCACTATGTGATTGTAATGAATCGACACCCATGGGGTTTGATCATATCTCGCTTGTGAGAGAGGTTATTAGTCAATGGATCTGAACCTTTTAGATCCGTGTGTGCTTTGCAAATCTCTATGTCATCTCCTAGATGCAGCTACCACACTCTATTTGGAGCTATTCCAAATAACTGTTCTACTATACGAATCCGGTTTACTACTCAGAATAATCCGGATTAGTGTCAAAGTTTGCATCGGCGTAACCCTTTACTACGAACTCTTTTACCACCTCCATAATCGAGAAAATTCCTTAGTCCACTAGTTACTGAGGATAAGTTTGACCGCTGTCCTGTGATCTTTTCCTGGATCACTCTTGTACCCCTTGACTGACTCATGGCAAGGCACACTTCAGTGTGGTACACAGCATAGCATACTATAGAGCCTACGTCTGAAGCATAGGGGACGACCTTCGTCCTTTCTCTCTCTTCTGCCGTGGTCATGTCTTGAGTCTTACTCAATATTCACAACTTATCACACAGCCAAGAACTCCTTCTTTGCTGATCTATTTTGAACTCCTTCAAAATCTTGTCACAGTATGTATTTATTTGAAAGTACTATTAAGCGTTTTTGATCTATCCTTATAGATCTTGATGCTCAATGTCCAAGTAGCTTAATCCAGGTTTTCCATTGAAAAACACTTTTCAAATAACCCTATATGTTGTCCAGAAATTCTACATCATTTTTGATCAACAATATGTTAATGACATATACTCATCAGAAATTCTATAGTGCTCCTACTCACTTCTTTGGAAATACAAGTTTCTCATAAACTTTGTATAAACCCAAAATCTTTGATTATCTCATCAAAGCGTATATTCCAACTTCGAGATGCTTACTCCAGTCCTTAGAAGGATTGCTGGAGCTTTGCATACTTGTTAGCATCTTTTAGGATTGACAAAACCTTTTGGTTGTATCACATACAACCTTTCCTCAAGAATATCATCGAGGAAACAATGTTTTGGCATCCTATCTGCAAGATTTCATAAATCATGCAGTAACTGCTAATATAATTCCAACAGACTCTTTAGCATCGCTACGAGTGAGAAAGTCTCATCGCAGTCAACTCCTTAAACTTGTCGGAAAACATCTTAACGACAAGTCGAGCTTTCTTAATGGTGACACTTACCATCATTGTTCGTCTTCCTTTTAAAATCCATTTGTACCCAACAGCCTTATGACCATTAAGTAGTTCTGCCAAAGTCTACACTTTGTTTTCATACATGGATCCTCTCTCGGATTTTATGGCCTCGAGCCATTCATCGGAATCCGGGCCCACCATCGCTTCTCCATAGCTCGTAGGTTCATTGTTGTCTAGCAACATGACCTCCAAGACAGGATTACCGTACCACTCCGAAGCAGTACGCGTCCTTGTCGACCTACGAGGTTCGGTAGTGACTTGATCCGAAGTTTCATGATCACTATCATCAGCTTCCACTTCAATTGGTGTAGGTGCCACAGGAACAACTTCCTATGCCCTGCTACACACTGGTTGAAGTGATGGTTCAATAACCTCATCAAGTCTCCACCATCCTCCCACTCAATTCTTTTGAGAGAAACTTTTCCTCAAGAAAGGGCCCGCTTCTAGAAACAATCACTTTTGCTTCCGGGGTCTGAATTAGGAGGTGTACCCAACTATTTTGGGTGTCCTATGAAGATATATTTATCTGCTTTGGGTTCGATCTTATCAGGATGAATTTTTTTTTCACATAAGCGTCACAGCCCCAAACTTTCAAGAAACGACAGCTTAGGTTTCTCTAAACCATAGTTCATACACTGTCATCTCAACGGAATTACGTGGTGCCCTATTTGAAGTGAATACGGTTGTCTCTAATGCCTAACCCATAAACGATAATGGTAATTCGATAAGAGACATCATGGTATGTCCCATATCCAATAGGGTGCATCTATGATGTTCGGACACACCATCACACTATGGTGTTCCACGCGGTATTAGTTGTGAAACAATTTCCACAATGTCTTAATTGTATATCAAACTCATAACTCAGATATTCATCTCTATGATCATATCATAGACATTTTATCCTCTTTGTCACGATGATCTTCAACTTCACTCTGATATTACTTGAACCTTTCAATAATTTAGACTTGTGTTTCATCAAGTAAATATACTCAGCATCTACTCAAATCATCTGTGAAGTAAGAACATAACAACATCCACTGTGTGCCTTAGCACTCATTGGACTGCACACGTCAAAATGTATTACTTCCAACAAGTTGCTTTCTTGTTCCATTTCACTAAAAATGAGGCCTTTCAGTCATCTTGCCCGTGTGGTATGATTTGCATGACTCAAGTGATTCAAAATCAAGTGAGTCCAAACGATCCATCTGCATGGAGTTTCTTCATGCGTATATACCAATAGACATGGTTCGCATGTCTCAGTCTTTTCAAAAACAAGTGAGTCCAAAGATCCATCAACATGGAGCTTCTTCATGCGTTTTATACCAATATGACTCAAATGGCAGTGCCACAAGTATGTGGTATTATCATTACTATCTTATATCTTTTGGCATGAACATGTGTATCACTATGATCGAGATTCAATAAACCATTCATTTTAGGTGCAAGACCATTGAAGGTATTATTCAAATAAACAGAGTAACCATTATTCTCCTTAAATGAATAACCGTATTGCGATAGACATAATCCAATCATGTCTATGCTCAACGCAAACACCAAATAACAATTATTTAGGTTTAACACCAATCTCGATGGTAGAGGGAGTATGCGATGCTTGATCACATCAAGCTTGGAAACACTTCCAACACATATCGTCATCTCACCTTTAGCTAGTCTCCATTTATTCCGTAGCCTTTTATTTTGAGTTACTAACACTTAGCAACTGAACCGGTATCTATTACCATGGTGCTACTAGGAGTACTAGTAAAGTACACATCAATATAATATATATCCAATATACTTCTGTCGACCTTGCCAGCCTTCTCATCTACCAAGTATCTAGGGTAGTTCTGCTTCAGTGACCGTTCCCCTTATTACAGAAGCACTTAGTCTCGGGTTTGGGTTCAACCTTGGGTTTCTTCACTAGAGCAGCAACTGATTTGCCATTTCATGAAGTATCCCTTCTTGCCCTTGCCCTTCTTGAAACTAGTGGTTTCACTAACCATCAACAATTGATGCTCCTTCTTGATTTCTACTTTCGCAGTGTCAAACATCGCAAATATTTCAAGGATCATCATATCTATCCCTGATATGTTATAGTTCATCACGAAGCTCTAGTAGCTTGGTGGCAATGACTTTGGAGAAACATCACTATCTCATCTGGAAGATTAACTCCCACTCGATTCAAGTGATTGTTGTACCCAGACAATCTGAGTACAAGCTCAACGATTGAGCTTTTTCGCCCTTAGTTTGTAGGCTAAGAAACTCATCAGAGATCTCATACCTCTTGAGATGGGCACGAGCCTGAAATCCCAATTTCAGCCCTCGGAACATCTCCTATGTTCCGCGATGTTTCAAAAATCGTCTTCGGCGCCTCAATTCTAAACCGTTTAATATTACTGAACTATCACGTAGTCATCAAAACGTGTATGTCAGATGTTCACAACATCCACAAACGACGTTCGAGGTTCACCACACCGAGCGATGCATTAAGGACATAAGCCTTCTGTGCAGCAATGAGGACAATCCTCAGTTTACGGACCCAGTCCGCATAATTGCTACTATTAACTTTCAACTAAATTTTCTCTAGGAACATATCTAAAACAATAGAACTAAAACGCGAGCTACGACATAATTTGCAAAGACCTTTTGACTATGTTCAGGATAATTAAGTTCATCTAATGAACTCCCACTCAGATAGACATCCCTCTAGTCATCTAAGTGATACATGATCCGAGTCAACTAGGTCGTGTCCGATCATCACGTGAGACGGACTAGTCATCATCGGTGAACATCTTAATGTTGATCGCATCTACTATACGACTCATGTTCGACCTTTCGGTCTCTTGTGTTCCGAGGCCATGTCTGTACATGCTAGGCTCGTCAAGTCAACCTAAGTGTTTTGCGTGTGTAAATCTGGCTTACACCCGTTGTATGTGAACGTTAGAATCTATCACATCCGATCATCACGTGGTGCTTCAAAACAACGAACTTTCACAACGGTGCACAGTTAGGGGGAACACTTTCTTGAAATTATTATGAGGGATCATCTTATTTATGCTACTGTCGTTCTAAGCAAATAAGATGTAAACACATGATAAACATCTCATGCAATCAAATAGTGACATGATATGGCCAATATCATTTTGCTCCTTTGATCTCCATCTTCGGGGCGCCATGATCATCATCGTCACCGGCATGACACCATGATCTCCATCATCATGATCTCCATCATCGTGTCTCCATGAAGTTGTCTCACCAACTATTACTCCTACTACTATGGCTAACGGCTTAGCAATAAAGTAAAGTAATTACATGCCATCATTCAATGACACGCAGGTCATACAATAAATTAAGACAACTCCTATGGCTCCTGCCGGTTGTCATACTCATCGACATGCAAGTCGTGATTCCTATTACAAGAACATGATCAATCTCATACATCACATATATTTCATTCATCACATTCTTTTGGCCATATCACATCACACGGCATATGCTGCCAAAACAAGTTAGACGTCCTCTAATTGTTGTTGCAAGTTTTTACGTGGCTGCTATAGGTTTCTAGCAAGAACGTTTCTTACCTACGCCAAAACTAGAACGTGATATGCCAATTGCTATTTACCCTTCATAAGGACCCTTCTCATCGAATCCGATCTGACTAAAGTGGGAGAGACTGGCACCCGCTAGCCACCTTATGCAACAAGTGCATGTCAGTCGGTGGAACCTGTCTCACGTAAGTGTACGTGTAAGGTCGGTCCGGGCCGCTTCATCCCACAATGCCGTCGAAACAAGATAGGACTAGTAACGGTAAGCATATTGAACAAAATCAACACCCACAACAACTTGTGTTCTACTCGTGCATAGAATCTACGCAATAGACCTAGCTCATGATGCCACTGTTGGGGAACGTAGCAGAAATTCAAAATTTTCTACGCATCACCAAGATCAATCTATGGAGATTCTAGCAACAAGAGAGAGAGAGAGAGAGAGAGAGAGAGCATCTTCATACCCTTGAAGATCGCTAAGCGGAAGCGTTACAAGAAAGCGGTTGATGGAGTCGTACTCGCGGCGATTCAAATCGCGGAAGATCCGATCTAGCGCCGAACGGACGGCGCCTCCGTGTTCACCACATGTACAGCCCGGTGACGTCTCCTCCTTCTTGATCCAGCAAGGTAAGAGGATAAGTTGAGGGAGAGCTCCGGCAGCACGACGGCATGGTGGTGGAGCTTGTGGTATTTCTGCAGGGCTTCGCCAAGCTCTACGGAGGAGGAGGTGTTGGGGAGGGAGAGGCTGCACCAGGGACAAGGGTGTGCGACTACCCTCTCTCTCCCTCACTATATATAGGGGGAAGGGAGGAGGGGGAGGCACCCTACGGTTCCCTAGGGGAGGGGCGGCGGCTGCAGGGGAAACCCTAGATGGGTTTGGGCGCCCCCACCCCCTAGGAAACTTGCCCCCCAAGCCGGGAGGGGCGGCTGCCCTAGGGGTTGCGCCCCTAAGCTCAGCCCCTTAGTGGGTTGATGTGCCCCCTCCCCTTGGCCCATAAGGCCCCCCAACGCTTGCCAGGGCCTCCGAAACCCCTTTCGGACACGCTGGTCATCACCTGGTACCCCCGGAACAATTTTGGACTCCAATACCCTTCGTCCAATATACCGATCTTCACCTCCGGACCATTGCGGAGCTCCTCGTCATGTCCAGGATCTCATCCGGGACTCCGAACAACCTTTGGTAACCACATACTATTTCCCATAACAACTCTAGCGTCACCGAACCTTAAGTGTGTAGACCCTACTGGTTCAGGAACCATGCAGACATGACCGAGGCGTTCTCCGGTCAATAACCAACAGCGGGATCTGGATACCCATGTTGGCTCCCACATGTTCCACGATGATCTCATCGGATGAACCACGATGTCAAGGATTCAAGCAATCCCGTATGCAATTCCCTTTGTCAATCAGTATGTTACTTGCCCGAGATTCGATCGTCGGTATCCCAATATCTCGTTCAATCTCATTACCGGCAAGTGACTTTACTCGTTCCATAATGCATGATCCCGTGACTAACTACTTAGTCACATTGAGCTCGTTATGATGATGCATTACTGAGTGGGCCCAGAGATACCTCTCCGTCATACGGAGTGACAAATCCCAGTCTTGATTCGTGCCAACCCAACGAACACTTTCGGAGATGCTTGTAGTGCACCTTTATAGTCACCCAGTTACGTTGTGACGTTTGGTACACCCAAAGCACTCCTACAGTATCAGGGAGTTACACAATCTCATGGTATAAGGAAATGATACTTGACATTAGAAAAGCTTTTAGCAAACGAACTACACGATCTTGTGCTATGCTTAGGATTGGGTCTTGTCCATCACATCATTCTCCTAATGATGTGATCCTGTTATCAATGACATCCAATGTCCATGGTCAGGAAACCATGACCATCGGTTGATCAACGAGCTAGTCAACTAGAGGATCACTAGGGACATGTTGTGATCTATGTATTCACACATGTATTGCGGTTTCCGGTCAATACAATTATAGCATGAATAATAGACAATTATCTTGAACAAGGAAATACAATAATAACCATTTTATTATTGCCTCTAGGGCATATTTCCAACAGTAAGGTGAGGTTGGGGTTGAAGCCGCCATGCGCATTGCTGTCGAAGTAGCCAGGCGAGGGAGTGTACCCCCATATTGGCGGCGAGGAGTTGGCCGGCGATGCGACGCTCTACTGGCTCCCCCATGCGGCTTGTGGGCAGTGGTGCGAGACGCCTCTCCCTGCTCCACTGCCGCCGCCGGCGCGTCCCGGGCCTTCTTCATGATGAGATTGTTCCGCCGATCGGTGGTGGACGCCTCTCAGCTCTCAACGTCTGCATTCCACTCGGCGTTCGACAAGCCCAGCAGCCTTGCCATCGGCGCTCTCAGCTTCCTCTGCTTCGACTGGGTGGTATCAGTGGCTATGCGAGAGGGTGCATACTTCTTCTACGGCACGGCGGCCAAAACTGAGGAGAATGGCGGGAACGGCAATGGGAGAAGGGGGGAAGCACTGGGGAAATGGAGGGAAAAGGGAGGAAGACGGCGGGAATAGGCATGTTTGTCGCCGACAGCATGGGACCACATGCCTTTTTGCTTCAGCCGGCGCCCCAAGGTGCCCCTTGGTGCACTGGGTTCAGCTTGGGTTCACCGGTTGTTATTTCGGCCCAAACCGGTGATAAACAACGATCTGGGGGCGCAACTGGGCCAATTTTTCGTCGCCGGTGCTAAAAAAGGCGCCTTGGGGGCCTGTTGGGGGGCGAGTGGAGATGCTCTTAGGATTAGGAGCCGCAATAAAACCAGGTTGCCCTACCATCCTAGCAGCGTGCCTAGGGTTAGAACCGAACGGAGGGCCCCCTAACCACCCATCATGTACCCATCACACATGGACGATCCTCCGTGTTGAGGCGTGCTACACCGCTTCTGAACCTCAAGTAGAACCTAACTGTGGGCGCCCCCATCAAGTCAGACGGTAAGTTCTTTGCTGAAATTTTGAAGCAATTTGGAGAGGTTATGGGGCTGGACAGTAACTGCAACAAAAGTCTTTTCGCTCCAATCCGGTGCGAAATTAGGATCTCACCGACATCCTTCAACATTTCCCGGCCAACAACTCTTCCTTTCCCATGAAATATCTTGGCCTTCCTTTGTCGGTTAAGAGACTGAAACAATCCACTTCCAACCACTTGAGGGTAAGGTTGCAGCCCAGCTTGCCCCGTGGATGGGAAAACATGTTGCTTCTCCCAGAAGGGTTGTTTTGGTCAAATCATCCTTACCGCCATTGACATTTACTTCATGACGGCGCTTAATCTTCCGGATGAAGTGTTAAACAAAATTGATGCACTTCGGCGGGCTTACCTTTGGGCTGGGTGTGATAAGGCAGCCGGAGGCAAGTGCAAGATTAATTCGGACTAAGTATGGAAATCGAAGCTACAGGGAGGCCTTGGTATCTTAAACCTGAAAAAGTTTGCTGGTGCTCTCCGTATTCGCTGGCTGTGGTTCGAATGGATGGATCTGACTAAGCCTTGGGTGGGTCCGGGGAACCCTTGTGACAGTGCTGATCGCGCCATTTTTGCGGCCGCTACCAAGGTTGAGATTGGAGATGGCATTCGGGCTTTTTTCTGGGAGTCTGCTTGGCTTGAGGGATTGATACCTTATGATATTGCTCCCCGCATTTTTGATCTATCCAAAAGAAAGAACCGCTCTGTCCATAAAGCGATGCACAACAATTTATGGGTCTCTCAAATTAACATCAGCGAGGGCATCTCCATTGATCACTTATCCGAGTTTGTCAGCCTGTGAGAAAAGCTCTCTCTCGTCCATCTAAACCAGAAAGGGCGGATACCATCTCATGGAAGCTAATGATGGATGGTCATTACTCGGCTCTGTCGGCCTACAAGGTTCAATTCCGGGGCTTAGTGGACATGGACCTTGTGCAGAATGTCTGGAAGATTTGGGCCCCTCCAAAGTGCGGATACCATCTCATGGAAGCTAATGATGGATGGTCATTACTCGGCTCTGTCGGCCTACGAGGTTCAATTCCAGGGCTTAGTGGACATGGACCTTGTGCAGAATGTCTAGAAGATTTGGGCCCCTCCAAAGTGCAAGTTTTACGCGTCGCTCGTTATTAACAATAGGATTTGGACAGCTGATTGGCTGCAAAAGCGGGGATGGCCTAATTGCAAGTTATGCCCCCTTTGTAAGCAAGTTCAAGAGACGACGGCGCATCTACTCTTCCAATGTAGATACACTTTTAGAATTTCGGATATGATAAAAGTCTGGCTTGGCCTTCATGACGTGAACCTCCTGGATTGGGGCCACATGGACTCCATTAAAGATTGGTGGGGCCACAACACGTACAGGATGACGCAATCCCGAAGGTCGCTCATCTCCCTCATGCTGCTCATTTCATGGGAGATATGGAAGGAACGGAATGCAAGGGTATTCCGCGATGCTGCGGTGCCGGTCGGAGTTATTGTCATAAAGATAAAAGAGGAGTGTAGTCTGTGGTGTCTTGCTGGGGCTAAGCACTTGCGTAAATTAATGCCGCAAGAATGATATTTTGTATTTCGGCCTCTAGCCACAAGCTTTAAACTTTCTTCTTTATTCAATGAAAATGATAAATCTTTTGCCTAGTTTCAAAAAAAAACTATGGGCGCCATGACAACCCATCTTGGGTATCATATGAAATAGAGATACGATGCTACTGAAAGAGCACAGCACCAGGTGCACACTGAACATGAGCGTGATGTGGAACAGGATGCAGAGTGACATGATCCTTTCTGTGGATAAGCTGGTCGCATTGATGAAGAGGTGCATCACGGCTCACCGCGAAACCCTAAGTGGTTGTTTGGATATGAAGCACTCACTAGTAGAAAAACACCTAATAGTCCCGGTTCGTAAGGGCCTTTAGTCCCGCTTCATGAACCGGGACTAATGGGTCGTTACTAATACCTCCACCCATTAGTTCCGGTTCAAACACGAACCGGGACCAATGTGCCTCCACGTGGCCCTGTGCGCCGAGCCCAGTCAGGGGGGCTTTGGTCCCGGTTGGTGGCACCAACCGGGACCAAAAGTCCATGTTTTTTTTGGAAAGTGGCTGCTTTAGGGGTTTTGGGGGTTATTTTTAGGTTGTTATATTAGCTAGCTAATAGAGAGAAGTGTCCTCTCTTATATCTTCGTCCTTGGTTTACCAACGCTGCTGCTATATATGTTCATTTACCCGCTGATATAATAACTCATGCATGCTCGCATACATCAGCATATATAATAACAAGTACTCGTCCTACTAATCATGCATCATCATACAACTTCTACTCGTTATTAATAATAAGTCATATGATCATCATCCTCATAGTCATCGAACTCAACCCTACATAATTGTTCTTAGCACATGATCATCAGTATCAGGTAGGACCTAAACACCCTTAAGGTAAAATAACATAAAACAATATAGACCCTGACTCTCCATTATGAAGAATGGCGATCATCCTGTCTCCAATTTTTGCCCTTCGCTGAATGTTGCTTCCAAGAAGCTCCTTATGACTATCCATACATTTTTTTCCATTCTTTGATTGTCATGTCTCCACTTCTTTTAGAAACCCGGTATGGACAGTTCAGATTCGTAGGAAGACCTGGTTGTATGTTCAAAACATGAAGGCTACCGTGTGTATACATCAGATGAGGCACACAATCATTCGGGATTATCTTTTGAAAAACATAGTAATAACTTCGTAGTTAGCAATGATGTACTAGTTTTAGAAGTGTGCAAAAAGATGCACGGATGTCGTAATAGTAAAAAATCTTACCAGGGTATCTCCATGTTAGTTACCGTAGTTTAACACGTGCACTAGTGGCACGTATTGACCATAATGTTGAGGGGTTTGATTGTAGATATTGTAATTCTCAAGATCAGTACAAAATGCGACCAGATGATTTTTCTCCTGATAAGTTAGTTCGGAGCCTTCGGTGTAGTAGGTTCTGTCTACCATCTTCCGCACATTCTTTGAAGAATGAAAATAAGCTGTCAATGGAAATAAGTTGTCAACTATTTTGAAATAAACAATATAAATTACTTAATAACTATGTTAAGCTCACATGGGGGAAGAATTGGAGGTGTATCCACAAGGACGAAAATCGAAGGTCTCTCTTGCGCGATTGTAGGATCACCAAGATCCATGGTGACAAGCATACCCTCATCAAAACTATACATCTTGCAAAGTGCTTCCCAATTTTTGCAACCAAAATGGGTTACACTCTGAGCACTGTATAGCTTTACTTGAAAATCCACACCATGATGGGTACTTAGGATAATTTTTTTGGTTTCCATACTTTCATGGTCTTCAAAACCAATCCTCTCCAAGACATAGCGTCTTGCAAAGCATGGGATAAGCTAGTCGAATTGGAAAAGATAAAAAATACACGTTAAAATAGTTGAAGTCGTGCTTAATTACAAAAAAAACTATTGTCGTCGTTGCGTACCGTATGAACATCGAAGGTCTCCTCGAGCTTAATGCTGAAGCGCCGATCTTCGTCCAGCTCAATGAACATGTCGCACATACCTCGGTCGTCGTGGCACCAGTCCCACTCCCCCGGGCGGTTTTCATCGTCCGAGTACGACATTTCCGGCCTAAGTTCATAATTCAAATATTAAATATATGTACTAAAAAACCTAAATTAGATCATTATTATTAATCACGGGTTGATATCGGTGATGGTATGTAGCTCCTCCTTTCATTCCCGAGTGCATTATTACAACAAATTGTCTAGCACACGAGAATGAAGGAGAAGCTACCCCCACGACTGCGTGGATGATGGAGGGGGGCTCCTAGATTTCTGCATGGAGTGCTCTTCAATTTTAGCATTCAAAGTAGGAGTACTTTTCCAATATGAGCATTCAATAAGCAAAACCAAATCATAAAATAAAGTAGTATTCAAATTAGCATGCATTCAATTATAACCAAAAGTACATCATCTCTTGTGTCCGTACATCGTCGAATACTCCTCGAATACTATCATACATATAGCATCGCTAATTAATACAGCTAGAACCGTAGCGCCCGACGGGTATCATCGCGGGCGGTGGACACCCAAAGATAAGGAACGATCACAGGATCATAGCTCCAGTGAGATCCCTGAAGAACCTGCCAGGTATTGTCGAACCTGCCCTCCAACGCAACCATGTAGCGACGGACGTGCTCGTCCTCCTCGCTGACACGGTGACGTACCACCTCCGCGGTGTCCGGAAGCCTCGGCACCGTCACTGGCCCACGCGACCGCCACCAAACAAGGATCGGGTCAACAACGGGCTGCCTCCTCACCAACCTACGTCCCCCAGAAGGTAGCACCTCCCAATACCAGCCCGGCGGAGCCCAGTCCCGAACATGGCCCTGATCAAGCAGGCCTCCACCGCCGAGCCGCCGACGACGAGGATGCGGGATAGGCATCGCCGACGTTGATGCGGGAACTACGTACTTCTATATATAGTTAAATAAAGTAGTTTTATTAATTAAATCAACTATCTAGTTCAACTACTAAGCACTTACTATAAATAAATAAAGTAGCACTTACTATAAATAAATAAAGTAGCACTTACTATAAAGTACTTCTATATATAGTTAAATAAAGTAGTTTTATTAATTAAATCAACTATCTAGTTCAACTACTAAGCACTTAATTACTATAAATAAATAAAGTAGTACTTACTAAAAACAAAGTAGCACTTACTATATAGTACTTACTAAAAATAAACTAGTATTTTTCTAACTAACTAATATTTTTCTAACTAATTATATTACCAAAAAAATCTAAATAAAATAGTAATTATATTTTTCTAACTAGCTAGTTCAATTATA
>NC_041386.1:694492369-694513505 GCF_002162155.2 Triticum dicoccoides
GGCGGGGCGGCGACGGCGTCGGCGTCGGGGCGGGGCGGCGACGGCGAGGTGGCGGCAGGCGACGGCGCGCGGCGTCGGGAGATCGAGGAGGAGGAGAGATCGAAGTGGGGTTGCGGTTCTGAAATTTTCCTTATATAGCAAAGTCTTTGGTCCCGGTTGGTGGCTCCAACCGGGACCAAGGGCTGCTGAAAAGAGGCCTTTGGTCCCACCAACCGGGACCAAAGGGTAGGCATTGGTCCCGGTTGGAGCCACGAACCGGGACCAATGGTCGTGTGCTGGCAGGGTGCGACACGAAATTTTAGTCCCACCTCGCTAGCTGAGAGGGGCGCGCAGTGGTTTATAAGCCCCACTGCCGCACCCCTCTCGAGCACCTCTCCACTGCAGGCTTACGGGTCTACTTACTACTTCTTTGCCTGATGGGCCTAATGGGCCTCCTGCGGGCCTGAATCCTGGCCCATGGTGGGTTTCTAGTCGTATTCAGGGCGTGGGGGCCAGTAGGAGGCACTTTTTTTCTTTACTTATTGTTGTTATTTTTATTTTTTTCCCAGATTTTTTGTTTTGTTTTCTGCATTATTTATTTTCTTTTATTTTTTTGCTTTATTTTTTAATTCCTTTTGCTTTTAGTTTTAGAACAATTTTAAACTTTCTGTTAGTGTCATTTGTTCTCAAATTTGAAAACACTTTTATTGTTTTTTTGTTTTGTTTCGTGCTTTATTTATTTTATTTTGTTTCTACTTACAACAAAAATACTTATTGTTGCTATTTTTATTTTTATTTCCAAGATTTTTTGTTTTGTTTTCTGCATTATTTATTTTCTTTTGTTTTTTTGCTTTATTTTTTAATTCTTTTTGCTTTTAGTTTTAGAACAATTTTAAACTTTCTGTTAGTGCCATTAGTTCTCAAATTTGAAAACACTTTTATTGTTTTTTTGTTTTGTTTCGTGCTTTATTTATTTTATTTTGTTTCTACTTACAACAAAATACTTATTGTTGCTTTTTTTATTTTTTTTCCCCAGATTTTTTGTTTTGTTTTCTGCATTATTGATTTTCTTTTGTTTTTTTGCTTTATTTTTTAGTTCTTTTTGCTTTTAGTTTTAGAAAAATTATAAACTTTCTGCATTATTTATTTTCTTTTGTTTTCTGCATTAAAGCATTTCAAATGAACTCTGAAAAAGTTGAAAGTTGAAAGTTGGCATGGTATCACGAGGGTCGAACCATAAGACATTAAAGCATTATGTGCCGGGAGTAAAGAGGGGCATTGTTCCCGTTTGGAGCCACCAACCGGTACCAATGGTCCCGTCTAAAGAGGGGCATTAAAGTTTAGTCCCACCTCGCCAAGCGAGAGGCACTCGCAGCTGTTTATAAGCCCTGAGTGCAGAGACGATGAAGAAGAGGCTCAATGCTCACCTGCACGTTGGTTCGCTTCAAGCCTTGAGGAATAGGGTAGACTGCACGAAGCTATGTGCAGTGCAGTTTACACTATTCCGAAAGGCTTGAAGCAAATTAACTAGCATTGCGTCTCTTTTTTATTTTTAATGACTTATTACCACACAGAAATAAATAGAAAAAATAAATATAGCAGAAAAGAAAAAAAAACTATATAAAAACTACTCAGAAATAAATAGAAGAAAAAATAGTTGTGATTAACTTTAGTAAAATCTTTTTAATTTTTAATGACTTATTACAACTCAGAAATAAATAGAAAACAATAAATATAGCAGAAAAGAAAAGAAAACTATATAAAAAACTACTCAGAAATGAGCATAGATGCGCTTATAGAGAAAATTCAACCTAAATTCATAATAAATTTCTACTATCTTCAGAGAAATTCAATATGAATTTAGGTCAAATTTCCTGTATAAGGGCATCTATTTTCATTTTGAGAGGAGCTCAACAAGGCAGAGAGGGAGGGGCTTATAAACCGGTGTGAGCCCCCTTCGGTTGGCGAGGTGGGACTAGACTCTGGCCGCAACGAGGAGCAACACTTTAGTCCCGGTTGGTGGTATGAACCGGGACTAATGGGCGTCCTTTGGTCCCGGTTTAGGCCCCCAACCGGGACCAATGGTGGCGGGCCAGGAGCCAGGCGCATTGGTCTCGGTTCGTCCCACCAACCGGGATCAAAAAGTCCAGACGAACCGGGACCAATAGCCCACGTGGCCCGGCCGGCCCCCGGGACTCACGAACCGGGTCCAATGCATCCATTGGTCCCGGTTCTGGATTGAACCGGGACTAATGGGCTGACCCGGCCTGGACCATTGCCCCCTTTTCTACTAGTGACTACACGTGAGATCTTGAAAAACTGGTTTTTTGAGGATTTTTAAGGAAATCCGTTTTTGTTTTTTTTTTCTGTTAAGAAAAAGATTGGTCTATATAATGCCTTGTTTGAATGGAAAAAGGATATAGGAAAACACGAGCCACGACTCCCTCTGCCCATCACTTCCCGCGTCCTTGTCGCACCCCCTTTCTCTGCTGGTTCAGGACGTTGCCCGTTGGATTGTATGCACTGATACACGGGTCCAATAGACTGTACGTAGTTGGAGCACAGAAATGGCTTCCATGTCGACGTTGGGCACAAGAACAGGCATGGGCCATGGTGCCATGGTGCTGGCCTGCTGGGAGTCTTGCGAGGGCTGGTCACGAGCAGCGGTAGCGACACAGGTGCACAGCGAGGCGGAGGCGGTGTCGGCCGCGGACAAGCTTAATTGGCATGGTGATGCCGAGCACGGCCATGGTGGAGACATGGCGAGTCATGCATCAGCGACCAAGTCGGGCATGCATGGCCAGCCCATTCTTGCCGTAGCTCGTTGTTGTCGGGTATCCAGCGTCGCGGGTGTCGTCTTGCATGTGTTGTGGATTACCTTTCCTTCCTGCGTAACATGGCGCCCCACTGTTTATCCATACATAGGGCGCAGACACCATGAAAACCGCTGGAACTTTGTATGACAAACCTACACGTGAAGGAGCATCCGGCGTGACCAGGGTGCAGGCTGTTGACAGGCTCACGGTGTGTCTATGAAGCCGAGGACCTGACCTGAATGATGGCGAAAAAGATCCCGTGGAGATTACGATCCATGCATGTTCTTCCCCATAGTATTGCTCACGCCACTCTATTTTATAGCTCAGTATTTCATCAATTACATCACATCAATAACTCACTAGTTATGCCATACGCTGACCACTTTTTGAGTCCAGCAACCTGAAATGTAAAATGCGGGTTCTGAAAATGAAAATAATATGAAACCAAAATGTCAACTTGTGAAACTGATTATTTAGAAATGTGTAGCCGTTTATTTCAAAAGATTGAAATATGTTATTCCAATAACATTTAATTAAAATAGATGCGATTTCTGTGAATCGGGACGGTGAAATTTGGGTTCTAAAAATGAAAACAATATAAAACTGAAATGTCAACTTGTGAAAATGATTATTTGAAAACAAGCAAGCGAAAAGTGAAATGCGGGTTCCGAAAATAAAAAAATATGAAACTGAAATGTCAACTTATGAAACTGATTATTTCGAAATGTGTAGCATTTTATTTCAAAAGAGTGAAATATGTTATTCCAATAACGTTTAATTGAAATAGATGCGATTTTTGTGAATCGGGGTGGTGAAATGTGGGTTCTAAAAATGAAAACGATACAAAACTGAAATGTCAACTTGTGAAAATGATTATTTGAAAATAAGTAACAGTTTATTTCCAAAATGTGGAACTGAAATAGATATGATTTTTCTAGAACAGGCCAGCGAAAAGTGAAATGTCGGTTCTGAAAATGAAAATAATATGAAACTGAAATGTCAACTTGTGAAACTGATTATTTGGAAATGTGTAGCAGTTTATTTCAAAAGATTGAAATGTGTTATTCCAATAACGTTTAATCGAAATAGATGCTATTTTTGCGAATCGGGATGGTGAAATGTGGGTTCTGAAAATGAAAACAATATAAAACTAAAATGTCAACTTGTGAAAATGATTATTTGAACATAAGTAACAATTTATATAAAAAATGTGGAACTGAAATAGATATGATTTTTCGTGAAACAAGCCAGCGAAAAGTGAAATGCAGGTTCTGAAAATAAAAATAATATGAAACTGAAATGTCAACTTGTGAAACTGATTATTTGGAAATGTGTAGAAGTTTATTTGAAAAGATTTAAATATGTTACTCCAGTAACGTTTAATTGAAATAGATGCGATGTTTATGAATCGGGACGGTAAGATGTGGGTTCTGTAAATGAAAACAATAAAAACCTGAAATGTCAACTTGTGAAAATGATTATTTGAAAATAAGTAACAATTTATTTCAAAAATGTGGAAATGAAATAGATATGATTTTTCGTGAAACAAACAAGCCAGCGAAAAGTGAAATGTGGGTTCTGAAAATAAAAATAATATGAAACTGAAATGTCAACTTGTGAAACTAATTATTTGGAAATGTGTAGCGGTTTATTTCAAAAGATTGAAATATGTTATTCCAATAACGTTTAATTGAAATAGGTGCGATTTTTGTGAATCAGGACGGTGAAATGTGGGTTCTAAAAATAAAAACAATATAAAACCGAAATGTCAACTTGTGAAAATGGTTATTTGAGAATAAGTAACAGTTTATTTGAAAAATGTGAAACTGAAATAGATATGATTTTTCATGAAACAAGCTAGCAAAAAGTGAAATGCAGGTTCTGAAAATAAAAATAATATGAAACTGAAATGTCAACTTGGGATACTAATTATTTGGAAATGTGTAATAGTTTATTTGAAAAGATTGAAATATGTTATTCCAATAATGTTTAGTTGAATAGATGCGATGTTTGTGAACTAGGACGGTGAAATGTGTGTTCTGAAAATGAAAACAATATAAAACAGAAATGTCAACTTGCGAAAATGATTATTTGAAAATAAGTAACAGTTTATTTCAAAAATGTGGAACTGAAATAGATACGATTTTTCGTGAAACAAACCAGCAAAAAGTGAAATGTGGGTTCTGAAAATAAAAATAATATGAAACTGAAATATCAACTTGTGAAACTGTTGGAAATGTGTAGCAGTTTATTTCAAAAGATTGAAATATGTTATTCCAATAACGTTTAATTGAAATAGATACGATTTTTGTGAATCGGGACGGTGAAATGTGGGTTCTGGAAATGAAAACAATATAAAACTAAAATGGCAACTTGTGAGAATGATTATTTGAGAATAAGTGACAGTTTATTTCAAAAATGTGGAAATGAAATAGATATGATTTTTCGTGAAACAAGCCAGCGAAAAGTGAAATATGGGTTCTAAAAATGAAAATATATGAAACTGAAATGTCAACTTGTGAAACTGATTATTTGGAAATTTGTAATAATCTATTTCAAAAGATTGAAATATTTTATTTAAAAATATGGAATTAAAGTAAATATGATTTTTGTGAAATATGTTTCACGATATTTAAACCCAATTAAAATGTATCCAAAATCGGTCTTGTTTTAAAGGTTGTGACATGAGTTGAAATATTTCTTTTTTCAAATCGGAATGTTGGTTCAAAAGATTTGACCAATTTAAGTTAGCAAAGATGAAATAAATGGATGTATTTGTTTGGAAGAGAAGAAAGAATAGGCAACCCATGCAAGCAACCCTACAGTACGGTCCTACGTCGTCATGCCCATACAAAAGCTGCATGCAAAGGAGCCAACATCAAGTTGGTATTTTCACGTAGTACTCCCTCCATTTATTTTTAGTCTACACATAAGATTTGGTCAAAGTCGAACTTTGTAAAGTTGATCAACTTTGCAGAAAAAATATCAACATCTAAAATACTAAAGCTATATGGTATGAAAATTAATTTCATGATGCATCTAACAATATTGATTTCATATTGTGAATCTTGATATTTTTTCTATAAATTTAGTCAAAGTTAACAAGGTTTAACTTTGATCAAATTTTATATGCAAACTAAAAAGAAACGGAGGAAATATTGTTTAAGTGTGAAACTGTTATGGCTGGTTTATAATCAAAAGATGGCACAGATTCACACGAAAAGCATCAACAGCTGAACCTGCACACGGTACCAGAATCGCCGCTTTCGATGGCGTTGTCACTTTGGGCGAGTGTGTCATCACAAATTGTTCCACGGTTTGCATGAAAACATTGCTACCTTCATGTAGGAAGACGGCAGTTCTGGACATAAAACAAAACACCACCACACACGGTTATTCTGACTTTTCATCAGCAAAGAAACTAGTGACTGCATTAGATTACGAGAAGAGATTTTCAAGGGCTTTAAAGTTCAAAAGATCCTTTTTGTGAGTTATTATATGCAGTATAACAAGTTCAGAACTCTAAACTTTATTATAAAAAAAAAGAAACAATTTAGAATGAATGATTTGTATTCTCGGTTGCTGATACGGATAGTGCCAACTACAAAATCAGCTCAGCATTGGATTCAAGTTTGGCGGGGCGACATAAGAAGGGTATGCCGCACCCATCACATGGTAAACCGGCCGGGTAGATTCGCTGTATTTCTTGTTGGTTTCTCGAGCTAACCACCGCGTAGATTCTAGACTCAAAATTCTTGCGATTAAATGCAAGCATGCAATATTGTAGTAAGTAACTTTGCTAAATAAAATTATTTTATTTCAACAGATTGTGTGTGCACCACTTCACACTGTAGCTGCAAAAGTGACCAGTAATCATATGGCTCGCACCAAAGTCCAAAGCGTTGCTCCTGCATTGGTTCACACTTCGGTGGACGTGCTTGGCTGTCCCTTCCACGGCCTGCACTCACTGCATGATCCTTCCTTCCATTTCCATGCATCTATCCATGCAGCTCGCTAGGAGACAGCTCGCTGCTGCAAGGCTCACATGAACATGCATGATATATGTTACACGTGAACAAGCATTGTTGTATCTGAGCATTTCGTTTGGCGGCAAAAGTAATTCTTTTATCGAGGCATATATCTCTTTGAGTTTTCACGTGCGAAGATTCCTTTCTAGTTGCATTGCAACAGATTTCCTTTTCCCAACTATTCCACCCATGGAAAATTATTGGTATCAGTTTTTGAATGGTGCATGGTGTATCTGCATAATGCGGTCTGTTCTGACATATGTAAGTTAATGTAGCACAAAGTTTTTTTTTCATGAATACGCAAAGATTGTGTATCATTACATTGATAGGAGAGGCAAAAAAAATACAAATGGCGGTTACAGTAGCCACGCGTACACAAGCCGGCGCGGGCTTAAATAACTGGAGCAGTGATAGGATGGGCTGCTCTTCCCCAATACATCAAGAAAGACTCTATCCTCGGGAGTCATGACCGCCAAGTAGTTGGGGCCGGCGCTAGCCCATAGGTGCGCGCCTTCTTGAATGAACGGTAGCACAAAGTACATAGGTCGCATTCCGATTGAGGGCGCCCCTGTTTATTAATCTGCTTGTTTTCATTGTTGAGACTCCCTTGGACATAACCAAACTACGTGTTTCTCTTTTTGGAACGGGAAGTGTTGCTTCGGGTGATCTCAACTTTATATCAATTCCGTAAGTGGATCTAACAAGTGACACAATTTCTCCTATGGATTCTTCTATATTTTTTTGACTGGCGGATTCTTCTACCAATGATGCAACCCCATTCTCCTCTAACAATCTAGAAGTTAGTTTGTCCTCTTCTGATGTGCAAGGCCAAGGGGCATCAAGAATAGATGAAGTTGAGCATGCAACATCAGCCAGCTCTGAGCAAAAGAGAGTGAAGCCAATGAAAAAAGAGGAAGCACATCTAGCTTGCTTTGGCACTCGAGGGCTACATAGATTTTCGGAAGAAGCAATCTGCAAAATTAGTTGAAGAGTTAAAGTAATCGAAGCAAGAGGACTTGTACTTGATTGGAAATTGTGTTGCTGCGCTAGAGACAATTGAAGAGCTATTTGTTGTAGAAAAAGCAAAGGTGTTGCGGCTTTTCAAATGCCAAATGAATCGAGAGAGATTCATCAATAACAAGAACCCAAGCCTTCGCCTTTTTTGGTTGAAAGAGATTACTGCAATGGAGAGACCATAAGGCACTCATCGTATGCTAGCTAGACATCCAATGGTTTGTACTAGGCTTTCTTTGCTATGCATATACTAGCAGCTAGTAACCTTTGTTCAATCAATTGACTTGAATCTAGAACATGTTGTGTTGGTTAGCTAGAATTAGAAAGATAGGGAACCGTTTCTTGATTTGTAAAGCTAGTTGGCTTTGACTTCCAGATCTTGATTAAGCAAGAAAGAGGATGCATAGATAGTACTAGTACCGGCTTGACAAGTGCCTAGCTAGTTAAACATGTTATTTCTTTACTTTCTTTTCTCTATTGCTTCCCTTAGGATGTGTTATCATTCAAGTGAACTTGTAGCAACCATTTTGACAAATGATTTACTCTTAAGGAAGTAGCTTGTAGTAGCAGTGGAGTGAGACCACATACCACATATTTATTAGTAACTAGTAAGGTGCACGTGATACCTACGGAATCATATCATGAAGTGGAATAGCAAAAGTATAAAGCCAAATGTAGTATTAAGATTTTTGTTTGGGAGAAGGTTGGGTTTAATCTCATAAAAAGAGTCTTTGTACAATGCACCTACCAACTCCACCAGAGTTACATGCAGCTGCATTATATCCAGTGTTTGCTAACACATGTACACAGACAAACACGACATGCCCCAAAACTGTTACATTTCTCCTTGACCCCGAAAACATACCAACTTGATTGTTGAAGTGTTCTTGACATCACATCGCCTCAAAATTTCACTTCATAAGTGTAACTCAGTTTTAATTACCACAAGGATCACACAAGCACTTGCCACCATCGTTCCAATGGTGAACTCGACCGTGGTCAATGATTGGTTGTGTGCTAGTGATTCATTACGCATGGGGAGGGCGCCTTCATCCATGAGATCGTCGAGGAGGGTTCTCTGAGCACCCATAGGTGGGTAAATAAGTAAACAATGGAACATACATTTAAAGAGAAGGGATCAACCCAGATGAGAACTTTATTGCCATTTCCAATGGTGGATGCATGTGTTCTCCATGAAGGACTGGGCAACACCTGGCACGCGGATGATGTCCACATGATAACGAGGCTTCCATGGTCACCTTTATTCGAGGAAGTAAATAATAAAACTTATCTCTAAGTATAAGCGTGTGAACATGGTCAAGAACTTTACTACCATTGATTTTTTGACCTAATATATACGCCATCTATTTTGGGATGGAGGGAGGGATGAAAAATATTCAAATGGCAACATTGGGCACCTTATTCCCTTTAGAGAGGCGACAACTTGGATGGCGTGGCATTTTGCAAAAAATCCTTTACTAAAATACTCCCTCAGCTCACGTGATAGATTTGGTCTCTTAATTTCAAAACCGAACAACTTTCACCCTAATTACTGAAACCGGGCAAGCTTCATCCTATAGGTCTCGGTTTTGACCAGGTAACATTGTTTTGACTGGTCCATGCCGACGTGGCAATAGTCTCTCTCCTAGTCATCACGTCTCTTCTTCCTTCTCATCCAAACTTTGGTTGACATTTTATCGGACACCTGGCTTGCGCCTGCCACATTTCCGGACAGTGCCATCGAGGACCGGGCAGTAGCATCGGCGGCAGCGGCCGGTGAGAGAAGTGCAACAACGAGCGGAGCAGACAAAGGCGACCAGCCGAGCGATCGAGGTTTCGTCAGGGGCGAAGCACCGCGCACTCCATGTCTTGGACGCCCTGCTCGTACCCCGAGCTCCTGCTCCGCCAACGTGCATGTGTGCTGCTACACGTCGTGGTGCTCACCATGTGACCTCTCCGCAAGCCGTGGCGGCGCCGCCGGCACCCTAGCCGGCGCGGAGGGAAACCTTCGGAGGCGTCCTTGTCCCTCTCAACGTGCTCGTGCTCCGGGCGCGACGCAACCAACCTGAGTTGACGTGGTTCTGAAAATGAAAATAATACGAAACTGAGATGTCAACTTGTGAAAATGATTATTTGAAAATAAGTAATAGTTTATTTCAAAAATGTGGGGCTGAAATAAATATAATTTTTCGTGAAGCAAACCAGCGAAACCTGAAATGTGGAAAATAAAAACAATATGAAACTTAAATGTCAACTTGTGAAAATGATTATTTGAAAATAAGTAACAATTTATTTCAAAAATGTGGAACTGAAATAGATATGATTTTTCATGAAACAAGCCAAAGAAAAGTGAAATATGGGTTCTGAAAATGATAACAATATGAAACTGAAATGTCAAATTGTGAAAATAATTATTTGAAAATAAGTAACAGTTTATTTCAAAAATGTGGCACTAAAATAGATGTGATTTTTCGTGAAACGGGCCAGCTAAAAGTGAAATGTGGGTTCTGAAAATGAAAATAATATGAAACTGAAATGTCAACTTATGAAAATGATTATTTGAAAATAAGTAACAGTTTGTTTCAAAAATATGGAACTAAAATAGATATGATTTTTTGTGAAACAATCCATCGAAAAGTGAAATGTGAGTTCTGAAAATGAAAACAATATGAAACTGAAATGTTAACTTGAGAAAATGATTATTTGAAAATAAGTAACAGTTTATTTCAAAAATGTGGAACAGGAATACATATAATTTTTCGTGAAACAAGCCAGTCAAAAGTGAAATGTGGGTTCTAAAAATGAAAAAACAACACGAAACTAAAATGTCAACTTGTGGAAATGATTATTTAAAAATAAGTAGCTGTTTATTGCAAAAATGTGGAACTGAAATATATATGTTTTTCGTGAAACAAACCAGCAAAAAGTGAAATGTGGGTTCTGAAAATGAGAACAATATGAAACTGAAATGTCAACTTGTGAAAATGATTATTTGAAAACAAATAACAATTTATTTCAAAAATGTGGAACTGAAATAGATACATTTTTTCGTGAAACAAGCCAGCGAAAAGTGAAATGTGGGTTCTGAAAGTGAGAACATTATGAAACTGAAATGTCAACTTGTGAAAATGATTATTTGAAAACAAGTAACAATTTATTTCAAAAATGTGGAACTGAAATAGATATGATTTTTCAAAATTGAAATGTGGGTTCTGAAAATGAGAACAATATGAAACAAAAATGTGAACTTATGAAAATGATTATTTGAAAATAAGCAACATTTTATTTTGAAAATGTTTCACTGAAATAGATATGATTTTTCATGAAACAAGCCAGCGAAAAGTGAAATGTGGGTTCTGAAAATGAGAACAATATGAAACTGAAATGTCAATTTGTGAAAATGACTATTTGAAAATAAGTAACAGTTTATTTCGAAAATGTGAAACTGAAATAGATATGATTTTTCGTGAAACAAGCCAGCGAAAAGTGAAATGTGGGTTCTGAAAATGAAAACAATATGGAACTGAAATGTCAACTTGTGAAAATGATTATTTGAAAATAACTAACAGTTTATTTCAAGAATGTGGAACTGAAATAGATATGATTTTTCGTGAACAAACTAGCGAAAAGTGAAATGTGGGTTTTGAAAATGAAAACAATATGAAACTGAAATGTCAACTTGTGAAAAATATTATTTGAAAATAAGTAACAATTTATTTTAAAAATGTGGAACTCAAATAGATATGATTTTTTGTGAAACAAGCCAGCGAAAAGTGAAATGTGGGTTCTGAAAATGAAAACAATATGAAACGGAAATGTCAACTTGTGAAAATGATTATTTGAAAATAAGTAACATTTTATTTTGAAAATGTGGAACTGAAATAGATATGATGTTTCATGAACAAGCCAGCGAAAAATGAAATGTGCGTTCTGAAAATGAGAACAATATGAAATTGAAATGACAACTTGTGAAAATGATTATTTGAAAATAAGTAACAGTTTTTTTCTTTGAAAATGTGGAACTGAAATAGATATGATTTTTCGTGAAACAAGCCAGCGAAAAGTGAAATGCGTGTTAAGAAAATGAAAATAATATGAAACTGAAATGTCAACTTGTGAAAATGATTATTTGAAAATAAGTAACAGTTTATTTAAAGTATGTGGAACTGAAATAGATATGATTTTTCGTGAAACAAACCAGCGAAAAGTGAAATGTGGGTTCTGAAAATCAAAACAATATGAAACTGAAGTGTCAACTTGTGAAAATGATTATTTGAAAATAAGTAACAGTTTATTTCGAAAATGTGGAACTAAAATAGATATAATTTTCATGAAACAAACCAGCGAAAAGTGAAATGTGGGTTCTGAAAATGAAAACGGTATGAAATTAAAATGTCAACTTGTAAAAATGATTATTTAAAAATAAGTAACAGTTTATTTCAAAAATGTGGAACTGAAATAGATATGGTTTTTCGTGAAACAAGCCTGCGAAAAGTGAAATGTGGGTTCTGAAAATGAAAACAATATGAAACTGAAATGTCAACTTGTGGAAATGATTATTTGAAAATAAGTAAAATTTTATTTCAAAAATGTGGAACTGAAATAGATATGATTTTTCATGAAACAAGCCAGCGAAAAGTGAAATGTGGGTTCTGGAAATGAGAACAATATGAATCTAAAATGTCAACTTGTGAAAAATGATTATTTGAAAATAAGTAACTGTTTATTTCGAAAATGTGGAACTGAAATAGATATGATTTTAAATTAAACAAGCCAGCAAAAAGTGAAATGTGGGTTTCGAAAATGCAAATAATATGAAACTGCATTGTCAACTTGTGAAATTGACTATTTGAAAATAAGTAACAATTTATTTCAAGAATGTGGAACTGAAATAGATATGATTTTTCGTGAAACAAGCCAGCGAAAAGTGAAATGTGGGTTCTAAAACTGAAAACAATATGAAACTGAAATGTCAACTTGTGAAAATGATTATTTGAAAATAATTAACAGTTTATTTCAAAAATGTGTAACTAAAATAGATATGATTTTTCGTGAAACAAACCAGCGAAAAGTGAAATGTGGGCTCTGAAAATGAAAACGGTATGAAACTAAAATGTCAACTTGTGAAAATGATTATTTGAAAATAAGTAACAATTTATCTCAAAAATGTGGAACTGAAATAGATATGATTTTACATGAAACAAGCTAGCGAAAAGTGAAATGTGTGTTCTGAAAATGAAAACAATATGAAACTGAAATGCCAACTTGTGAAAATGATTATTTGAAAATTAGTAACAGTTTATTTCAAAAATGTGGAACTGAAATAGATAATATTTTTCGTGAAACAAACCAGCGAAAAGTGAAATGTAGGTTCTAAAAATGAAATTAATATGAAACTGAAATGTCAACTTTTGAAACTGATTATTTGGAAATGTGTAGTAGTTTATTTCAAAAAAGTGAATATTGTATTTCAAAAATATGGAATTGAAATGGTTGTGATTTTTGTGAGATATGTTTCATGATATTTAAACCCATTTAAAATGTATCCAAAAATAGTCTTGTTTTAAGGGCCTGCGACTGAGTTGAAATATTTCTTTTTTCAAATCGGAATGTTGGTTTAAAAGCTTTGACCATTTTAAGTTAGCAAAGATGAAACAAATGGATGCATTTGCTTGGGAGAGAAGAGAGAATAGGCAACCCAACCCTACAGTACGGTCCTACGTCATCATACCCATTCAAAAGCTGCATGCAAAGGAGCCCACATCAAGTTGGTATTCTCACGAATTTAATTCTGAAACTGTTTGGTTGGTTTATAATCAAAAGATGGCATAGATCCACATGAAAAGCATCAATAGTTGAACCTTGCACACGGTACTGGAATTGCCGCTTTCGATGGCGTTGTCACTTTCGGCGAGAGTGTCATCACAAATTGTTCCACGGTTTGCATGAAAACATTGCTACCTTCTGGAGGAAGACAACAGTTCTGGACATAAAACAAAACACCCCCGCACGTGGTTATTCTGACTTTTCATCAGCAAAAGAAACTAGTTACTGCATTAGATTACGAGAAGAGATTTTCAAGGGCTTTAAAGTTCAAAAGATCCTTTGTAATAGTTATTATATGCAGTATAACAAGTTCAGAACTCTAAGCTTTATTATAAAAAAAACTTTATTATAAAAAAAGAAACAATTTAGAATGAATAATTTGTATTCTCGGTTGCTGCTACGGATAGTGCCAACTGCAAAATCCGCTCAACATGGGATCATGTTTGGCGACAAAAGTAAAGGGCGACATAAAAAGGGTATGCACACATCGCATGGCAAACCGGGTAGATTCACCGTATTTCTTGTTGATTTCTCGAGCTAACCACCGGGTAGATTCTAGACTCAAAATTCTTACGATTAATGCAAGCATATACTAGCAGCTAGTAACCTTTGTTCAATCAATTGACTTGAAGCTAGAATATGTTCTGTTGGTAGCTAGAATTAGAAAGATAGGGAACCGTTTCTTGATTTGTAAAGCTAGTTGGCTTTGACTTCCAGATCTTGATTAAGCAGGAAACAGGATGCATAGATAGTACTAGTAGCATAAGTGCCTGGCTAGTTAAACATGTTATTTCTTTACTTTCTTCTCTCTATTGCTTCCCTTAGGATGTGTTATCATTCAAGTGAACTTGTAGTAATCATTTTGACAAATGATTTACTCGCCAGGAAGTAGCTTGTAGTAGCAGTGGAGTGTGACCACATACCACATATTTATTAGTAACTAGTAAGATGCCCGTGCTACGCTACGGAATTATATCATGAAGTGAAATAGCAAAAGTATAAACCAAAATATAGTATTGAGATTTTTGTTTGGGAGAAGGTTGGGTTTAATCTCATAAAAAGAGTCTTTGTACAATGCACCTACCAACTCCACCAGAGTTACATGTAGCTGCATTACAATTATATCCAGTGTTTGCTAACACATGTACGCAGACAAACACGACATGCCCCAAAACTGTTACATTTCTCCTTGACCCCGAAAACACACCAACTTGATTGTTGAAGTGTTCTTGACATTACATCGCCTCAATATTTCACTTCATAAGTGTAACTCAGTTTTAAGTACCACAAGGATCACACAAGCACTTGCCATCATTTCAACATGTAAAAACGATACCATCGGTTCCAATGGTGAACTCTACCGTGGGCAATGATTGGTTGCGTGCTAGTGACTCATTATGCATGGGAAGGGCGCCTTCATCCATGACATCGTCGAGGAGGGTTGTCTGAGCACCCGTAGGTGGGTAAATAAGTAAATATATGGAACATACATTCAAAGAGAAGGGATCAACCCAGATGAGAACTTTATTGCCATTTCCAATGGTGGATGCATGTGTTCTCCATGAAGGACTGGGCAACATCTGGCTCGCGGAAGATGTACACATCCATGATGCTCAACGAGGCTTCCCTGGTTACCTTTATTCGAGCAAGTAAATAATAAAACTTATCTCTAAGTATAAGCGTGTGAACATGGTCAAGAACCTTACTACCATTGACTTTTTGACCTAATATATACGCCATCTATTTTGGGATGGAGGGAGTGGTAAAAAAATATTCAAATGGCAACATTAGGGAGTGTGGTATTTTGGTGGCCGGGCTACTTGGAGGCCGGAATCTGTACCATCTAGTATAGTGTTGTGATGTGTGCTGATTTGCTTTCTCGTGGATATACGCTGGCTATTAAATTGCAATACAATGGTGCCATGGGCTGAGGTGCTGCGATTGTACATGGGCCTCAGTTACACAGCGTTAATGCATGGTTGCCTGTTCTGAAACTTGCACATGTACTCGCGATAGGTTGAGCTGGTGGGATATTTTGGTATTATGGGCCCATGGGGTGCTGCAGATAACTTTACTTCCACTAAAAAAACGCAGTGCTCAGTTTTTTTGCATTGCCAGACCATTCATCACCTTCGCATAGTAGCTGAGTGAGTGACGGTTTGCCATGGATGAGCCCATGGATTTTGCTGCCATTTCTTTGTCTAGTTTATCTGCACCTTGTTATTGGATCTGATTCTGATGAGATGATAATCTGGGATGTGTTGTAGTTTGGTTCCTAGGGTGCACGTCAGTGATATACAAGATTCACGAACCTCTTCAGAACATCATTTTTTTCGTTTGATGGTTTTTAAAAACTAGCCAAATTATGAATAATCCAAATTCTTCTCGTCACTACTCGGAATAACATTTGACCTCCTTTTTTACGCATGCATCGTCTACATGATTTCTCCATTATTTTTGGATCACATTTTGATAAATTATTTGGTTTGATGGGTTTAAAAGTGCCTTCAAATTGTTTGACTTTTATATTAGCGATTTATTTGAAAAACAATCGTCCCCTAGTAGTAAGAATTCCCTTACCAATTGAACGATGCATCCTTGTTATGTTCTTCGATGTCATACAATCACTGCCTCTCATGTCAGGGCCATGCCATTTTCGATTGTGTGTTCTCCAGTGGTGAGAACCCCAAGGAACTCTCATAGCTAAAACACAATTACTGGATACTCGCGACACAAGATAAATCATGCATACGCAATGATATCTTTTTCTCTCTCCTTTTATACCAAAGGTTGCAATCTGTATGACTACCAGTACCCTTCAATCTTAAACCAGCCACACCTAATACACCGAGTGTTTCTGAATCAACACAAATAAGATGCACTCTAGTATTTTATGATGAAATTTTTCAAAAAAAAATGTGTAAAAAGGAATACTGCCCTACTCGATGCCATCCTATTATATATTTTTATATAAATCCATTACATGCATCAGCTAACTCAATGATTTTATTTTACTGTGTTCTTATCAAGCACCGTGTTATGTTATTCACAACAACAAAAAGAAGCACCGTGTTATGTTGTTCAGAGATTTGCACCAGAACTCGTTTGTGTGCTTCATATCATCACACTAGCTCTACAAAAGCATCACGTAGCTACTAGCACCTGCATGCATGGCCTCACCGGCGTGAACCCTTTCCTTGTCGCGCTCACGCCGCGGTCGTACACATGGGGTCTCTATCATAATAGTACAGGTGTGGCCGGGATGCAAGTGTGCCTGCACTGCTGTGCCAACTCGTGTACGTGAGCCGTCCATGTTTATTTGCCAGCAAATACGGGCACTGTGCAACGGCCACAAGTGAAAATACGGTAGCTGCATACCCGCTCGGCACTGATCACGACGAGTACCGAGGGATGTGATAACGGCCTTCAGGTAGCTCGGCCCCAAAGCGCATTTTCGAACATTAGGCACCTTATTCCCTTTAGAGACGCAACAACTTGGATGGCGTGGCATTTTGCAAAAAATCCTTTACTAAAATACTCCCTCAACTCACGTGATAGATTTGATCTCTCAATTTTGAAACCGAACAACTTTCACCCCAACTACTGAAACCGGGCAAGCTTCGTCATATAGGTCTTGGTTTTGACCAGGTAACGTTGTTGACTTAGCGCGGTTTTGACGGGTCCATGCCGTGGCAATAGTCTCTCTCCTGGTCATCACGTCTCTTCTTCCTTCTCATCCAAACCTTGGTTGACATTTTATCCAACACCTGGCTCGCGCCTGCCACATTTCCGGACAGTGCCATCGAGGACCGGGCAGCAGCAGCGGCGGCAGCGGCCGGTGAGAGAAGTGCAACAACGAGCGGACAAAGGAGCAGCCGAGCGGTCGAGGTACCGTCAGGGGCGAAGCACCGCGCACCCCATGCCTCCGACGCCCCGCACGTACTCCGAGCTCCTGCTCCGCCAACGTGCGTGTGTGCTGCTACACGTCGTCGTGCTCACCATGTGACCTCTCCACAAGCCGTGGCGGCGCCACCGGCACCATAGCCGGCGCGGAGGGAAACCTTGGGAGGCGTCCTTGTCCCTCTCATCGTGCTCGTGCTCGGGGCGCGACGCAACCAACCCGAGTCGATGTCGTCCTCGTGCTCGGCACCATGAGCACGTAAAGCTCCCGCTCACTGAGCGTGCCGTCGCCATCGTGGTCGCCATCAAATGAGACGATCCGCTCGGGCCTGAACGATGTGTCGCAGTCGTCGCTATCCGCCTCGCTCGCGCTCGGGCCTGAACGAAGGAGGGGCACTGTGGCTTGTTTGTTTGCTCCAATGGAGAGGCGCCCGTGTCCGCATGCATGCACGGAATGCTGTTGCCATTGCTACGGCAGCGAAATCCTGCCTTTGCCTTGGCCGCCGAGCCGTGAGGAGAAAGTGAGTAAATAGCATAAAACTACTATTTTACAGGTTAGGGTCCCAAAAAACTATCGATTTTTAATTTTTTGCTGATAACTAACAAGCCAGGGTTGGCTGTTTCAAAAACTCTATTCACAGAGTGCTTTAAAATTGATCGCGATTATGACAGTTGGGACCCGCATGTAAGAAAACCGTTTGTTTGACTGTTACCTTACATGTATGGCCCACATGTCAGTATATGTAGGTTTTAAAAAAAGCAATCGGGTCCTTATAGTTTTTTTTAAAGCAATCGGGTCCTTGCTCGCGCCTCGAGAGGAGCGCGCCCGCCGCCGTGTCTGCCGGCCAGTAGCCGCCGTGACGAGCGCGCCAGCCAGAAGCCCTGGCGCCACTGCGGAAATCCCTCCCGTCGCCCGTCGCCCGTCGAATATGCGCCGCCGCGGAGCTCCCCTCCAGCGTGTGTGGCGGCCGCGGCTTCCTCCTACCGGCGAGCTGCGCCTGCAGCCGCCGTGAGCTCCCCCGCCGCACGAACTCTCTCACTCTCCCTCTTTCCTGGGCGCGGCGACCCGTGATCCTGGCCATGGCGCAAGGATGGCGGCAGCCCTTGCCGACGCGGACCGTCGAGTCCCTTCCCCTGGCCATGGCGCGCAGTTGGTGGAGGCCGCCGCCGCGCCCTCCCCCCTCGCCTGTGTGCGCCGACAGCCACGCCCTGCCTCGCCTGCGCCGGCGGCCACCATGAGCTCCGACGAGCACCTCCCACCCACGACCACGGGGAGGCTGGGGAGGGGAGGGATGAAGAAGAAAGAGAAGAGGGAAAGAGAAGAGGAAGACGAAACTGACATGTGGGCCCCACATGTCAGTTAACGGTCAACACACGGTCAAATAGACGGAATGTTTAGGTGCGGGCCCGACCTGTCATAAACATGTTTAATTTTTAAACAACAGTCATTTGGGTTTTTTTTAAACAGCCGACCCCCGGGTTAGTAGTTATCAGCGAAAAATAAAAAATTGGTAGTTTTTTTGGAACCCTTGCCTGTAAACTAGTAGTTTTATGCTATTTACTCGGAGAAAGTGGAATTTTCCCAAAAAAAACCTGACCGTGATTTCAAAGCAATTATGAAGCACATCTGGTTGTTCTCCACGTGCAATCAATTGGCAAACGTTAAGCTTGTGATTATTTTTCTTGCTTGCCTCCGTCACAATCTTGTCCAACGTTTATACATGTCATAGGATGACACACACAAATACTCCCTGCTTGAAGATTCTTTTTGCTTTGTCCCCTGACAAATGAATGCGAAGAAATTATATTCTTTTAGCAAGCAACATAGTCTCGATTTTGTTATGCACACTGCACATATCATGCGTTGGTTGATACTATTTCATCTTAATCCGTTTACACATAAAAAATAGTCTATTGAAATTGTGATCTTGGGCCAACTTAATTTTTTGTGCAGTTCAGTCAACATGCATGAAGATGCGGTACCTGATGTCGATGCGGAGTGGAGAAACGACTTGAGTAGGGCTAGTGACCGGCAATCATGTGGCTCGCACCAAAGACCAAAGCGCGCGTTGGTCCTGCACTTGGTTCAAACTTCGGCGGATGTGCTTTGCTGTCCCTTCCATGGCGTGCACTCGCGGCAGAACCCTTCCACTTCCATGGTAGACAGCGTCTCTGCATGCAGCCCGGCCTACCGCACCGGTCAGAACCAAAACCAGCAATGGAGCCATCGAGGAAAGCTCGCTGCTAGCACACATGAACATGCATGATATATCACTTTTTTCTTCTTGACGAAACCAAGACGAGAGCGCCATTATTGCCCCGCCCGGGCGCGCGCGCACACACACACACGGGCGGTGGCTACTTGTGCAGGGCTCCGGATCGAACGTACGCCTACTGGCCAGATATGAACAGGGGATGCGCCGTGTCGCCGTCGCACGATCGCACACCGGCGGTCAGGCGCTTGGGCTGCTTCGCCTTCCGCGAGCCGCGTGTGCTTCTCTGGTCGCTTCTCGGGTTTTCTCTCGCCGGGCCGGAGATGGCGGTGGGGGAGGGGAGTCCGTTTCCTGCTGGGGCGCGTCCTGTGATGCCGCATGCATGTTTGTGCTTGTGCGCGTGCGTGTGACACTGTCGGTCAGCTTGTCTGCCGCCTCGGCGTGTTCCGCTTGGCATTTGATCCACGCGAGAAAATTACGCGGAAAAGTCTCCCTTCAGTTGAAGCGACCGTCCGATCAGCCTTTGATCGTGCGGCGCGCGGCAACCTCCCAACATACTACACACGGTGCTTGCCATGTGGGATGTGGTGCAAAGAAGGGTGCGAGGCCCAACGACAGATATGGGACGAGTTTGTAATCTAGGTTTTTGTTCGGTTCTCCTCTAATTAACCAACCAGCCAAATCTCTTCTTCTCGACCAATGCAAATGACTAATCTGTTGGCTCGTTTGAAAAAACAATGAATTAATTCCAGTACTATCGTAAGAAAAACTTGGTGTCCCTTGCAAAAAAAAAAAAGCTTGGTGTATGCCCAGTTTGTAGATTAGAACATCTACAACCGAGCGCCCCAACCTAATCAAGTGGATGGCCTGGTTAGTGTTCAGTCACAAAATCGTGACCCGCCGGTCTCCCCAAACCGGCCGCGGACGTCCGGGCTGATCGGCATCACTAAATCCCAGTCCAAATACGGCGTGGGCATGGGGAGACCCGGACACGCCCGGTCACGTCCGCCACATCAGATCAGCCCATCCTAGACCATGCGGACCCCACAAATATCCTCACTCCGGGGGAACCATAGAACGCAGTCAAAGCTCACTCCACTCCACTCTTCGTCTCCTTCTCTCCCATCCCTCCCCTTCGGATCCATGTCGAGCTCAGGCATCAGCTCATCATTCGACGGCGGATCCTACAACAACATTGACTACGAGTCGTTGCTACGCGAGGCGGAGGCGGATGACGTGGAGGAGCTCATCGTCCACATCCCGTTGCGTCAGTCATGGCTGGACCATGGCGGAAGCAGAAGCTCTGACTCCACGCCGTCCTTGTCGCCTCAGCAATGCAGTGCGGACAACGACGTCGGCC
>NC_041386.1:694513932-694553509 GCF_002162155.2 Triticum dicoccoides
AGCCGCCCTTCTCTACCCGCTCTGGATAGGTCAGGGAGAATGTGGCGGCGGCAGATGCGATGTCCTCATGTCGGTCCCATGTGTGTGCTCTGGTCGATCTGGAGGACTAGCTCCTCGTGTCGGTCTCCCGCTACTTGCTAAGCGCGACGGCTCCACCGCAAAAACGCCAAAGCACCCGGCTCGCCATCGAGCAGTTGTAGCGTGAGGCGTAGGTAGATGCGGCAGCCAGGGCCAAGGCCGCCGACTGGCGAAGCAGCAGGCGTGCGCGGTCTTGAGAATGGTCGGCTTCATCTCGTCCTCCGACGGCTCCGACGATGACGACACTTGCGCCACCGATGCCTACATGAAGGGCTACAGTTGCACCGGTAACCGCAAGAGCAAGGAACCGACACAGAAATGGTGATGTCCAGACACCTCTCTGTCGCCGTTTAAATTTCTAGTTAATCTAGTTTTTATATATGTTGCCCGTGATGAACTAGCATTGTTGGATCGATGACTGTTTATATGCTTGTATGTTTTTTTATAACTGTGTTCATCTATTTTTATTTTTATTTTTTGCGAGTGAAATTTGTATTACTCAACCACCAAGAAGATTACAATCAGCCGCTGCTAGTTCTACCGCAACAGAGGGACCAGATCCTAGCCAAGTCATTGTTCTTCCCTCTATGCGTGCAAAATTTGCCAAGCTATCACTGACCTTATTAACATGGCGGCTAACATGAGTAATACAACATTCACGAGGTGACATGAGATATGTAATCTCCTTAACTAAGGAAGCATAAATCGACCTATCTTGTTCTCGTCCTTTGATCATCTTGACTGCCACTAGTGAGTCCATCTCAATGATGACCGGAAGGTCGCTTCTTTGGGTCGCTAGGAATAAGCCTTCCATGCACGCGCCCAGCTCTGCCTGGAGAGCTTCTCGGCACGAGAAGAAGGTCCTGCAAGCAGGAAATATAATGGTTCCCTGAGAATCACGCAGGACCATGCCAGCTCCTGCGTTCTCCGCGCAATAGGATCCATCCGAGTTAAGTTTCACCCAACCATCACGAGGGGCGCCCAAGAGGCCGAGGGTTCCACCCAAGGAAGGTCCGAGGTGGTATACAAGGAATATAGTTTCTGCCACATGATATGTCTATTTTCTATCCTAGGCTCCCCATAAACAAAGGTCACCCTCCACTGAGGTGCATCCGCCTGCATACGAACTGCAATATCAATATACCTCTCGTCCCTATCCAAGATATCCACCAGACAATTTTCATGCTAATATAGTGCAAGGTCACCACTAAGTCCATTGCTATCAATACATTCAAAGCCCTTCAAGCCTAGGCGACCTCTCAACCTCTTCATCCTTTCTTCCTTCTGTCTAGTTTCACACAAGAAGACCAACATGGGGGAATGCGACTGAACAAGCGTCGCTAACTCACGAACTGTACGGGAATTCCCCCCCTCCCCGGCAGTTCCAACTCATTAGATTCATTGATCTCGGCGGCGCTCCGCCAGGGAGGCCGCCACAGACGTTCCATTCTTTTGATTATTCTGCTGTACAACTGATGTATTGCCATTGCCCGTCTTAGACCTCTTGGGGTCCTGTTTCGGCGGCGGACTGGGTGGAACAGACCCTTTCCCCGTCAAGGTTAGAGCAGCTGGAGGGGCAACTTGTGCAACTAGCTCCTTAGCATCTACTCCCTCTTCCTACTTGAATCAATGACATCTGCATTTACACCTTTACCAGTACGTTTGTCCAAGTCCATGTCAGCAGCCGTACTAGCATTCACCAGGGGATCAGTAGCCTTATCATCCTGGTTTTGGCCACCTCCCCTAGCTCCTCCCCTCATGCTCCAGGAAGCCCTCAGTTTTAAAAGATTAATGCAGCTGGAGCATGAACACCATCCCCATGCTCCATATATAGGTGCCCAATTATACCACAAACGGCACACTAATCCGGAAGACGTTCATATTTTACCATGAAAATCTGCCTCTTTTGCTTCTTGACACTAGATACATGATTCTTCAGTGGCAAATCTAACATCCAGGGGTAACCCTAGCTCTATAAAAATTCCCAGCATAATCACCTGGGTCATCATAATCCTCACATACCTCACCAACTTTCCCTGCCAATGGCTTTACCAGGGGTCCGTATCCATCCGGCAGGTCGTGGATCTGAATCCAAATCTTGAAGGAGTTGAGGTCAATAAGAGATGGTTTTGTGAAACCATCATATACAGCGAGAACCACCGGCTGTCCCCTGAAGGACCACGTCCCTCCCTCCATCACTTTAGTCCAATCTCCCAAACATGAGAATTGCATTGTGTACAGATTATCCACCAATGATCTGAATTTGACAGTTTGCGCAAGATCCATGCGTTCCTCATGTTCTTATAGAACCAGAAATCACCATACTCTTTTGAGGTATGCACCTTGCCAATCGCGAGCCATCGAGGGCTAGCATTCGGATCCGGCATCACATCCTCGTGAAGGAAATATGCCCTAGAGGCAATAATAAAGTTATTATTCATTTCCTTATTTCATGATAAATGTTTATTATTCATGCTATAATTGTATTAACCGGAAACATAATACATGTGTGAATACATAGACAAACAGAGTGTCACTAGTATGCCTCTACTTGACTAGCTCGTTAATCAAAGATGGTTATGTTTCCTAACCATGAACAATGAGTTGTTATTTGATTAACGAGGTCACATCATTAGTTGAATGATCTGATTGACATGACCCATTCCATTAGCTTAGCACACGATCGTTTAGTATGTTGTTATTGCTTTCTTCATGACTTATACATGTTCCTATGACTATGAGATTATGCAACTCCCGTTTGCCGGAGGAACACTTTGGGTGCTACCAAACGTCACAACGTAACTGGGTGATTATAAAGGAGCATTACAGGTGTCTCCAAAGGTAGATGTTGGGTTGGCGTATTTCGAGATTAGGATTTGTCACTCCGATTGTCGGAGAGGTATCTCTGGGCCCTCTCGGTAATACACATCACATAAGCCTTGCAAGCATTACAACTAATATGTTAGTTGTGAGATGATGTATTACGGAACGAGTAAAGAGACTTGCCGGTAACGAGATTGAACTAGATATTGGATACCGACGATCGAATCTCGGGCAAGTAACATACCGATGACAAAGGGAACAACGTATGTTCTTATGCGGTCTGACCGATAAAGATCTTCGTAGAATATGTAGGAGCCAATATGGGCATCCAGGTCCCGCTATTGGTTATTGACCGGAGACATGTCTCGGTCATGTCTACATTGTTCTCGAACCCGTAGGGTCCGCACGCTTAAGGTTACGATGACAGTTATATTATGAGTTTATGAGTTTTGATGTACCGAAGGAGTTCGGAGTCCCGGATGAGACCGGGGACATGACGAGGAGTCTCGAAATGGTCGAGACGTAAAGATCGATATATTGGACGACTATATTCGGACATCGGAAAGGTTCCGAATGATTCCGGTATTTTTCGGAGTACCGGGTAGTTACGGGAGAAGTAATGGGCCTTGATGGGCTTTAGTGGGAAGAGGAAAAAGGCTGCTGCGCCCCCCCTCCCCTTTGGTCCGAATTGGACTAGGGAAAAGGGGGCCGGCCACCTCTCCTTCTCCTCCTATTCCTTCTCCCTTCCTCCCCTCTTGGTGGACTCCTACTAGGACTTGGAGTCCTAGTAGGACTCCCTATCCTGGCCGCACCTTTGCCTTGGCCGGCCTCCTCCTCCTCCATCCTTTATATACAGGGGCAGGGGGCACCTCTAGACACACAAGTTGATCCACGTGATCTGTTCCTTAGCCGTGTGCGGTGCCCCCTGCCACCATATTCCTCGATAATACTGTAGCGGAGTTTAGGCGAAGCCCTGCTGCTGTAGTTCATCAAGATCGTCACCACGCCGTCGTGCTGACGGAACTCTTCCTCGACACTTTGCTGGATCGGAGTCCGGGGATCGTCATCGAGCTGAACATGTGCTCGAACTCGGAGGTGCCGTAGTTTCGGTGCTTGATCGGTTGGATCGTGAAGACGTACGGCTACTTCCTCTACGTCGTGTCATCGCTTCCGCAGTCGGTCTGCGTTGGGTACGTAGACAATACTCTCCCCCTCGTTGCTATGCATCACATGATCTTGCGTGTGCGTAGGAAATTTTTTGAAATTACTACGAAACCCAACAGTGGTATCAGAGTCTAGGTTATTTATGTTGATGTTATATGCACGAGTAGAACACAAGTGAGTTGTGGACGATACAAGTCATACTGCCTACCAGCATGTCATACTTTGGTTCGGCGGTATTGTTGGACGAGACGACCTGGACCAACCTTACGCGTACGCTTACGCGAGACCGGTTCCCTCAACGTGCTTTGCACATAGATGGCTTGCGGGCGACTGTCTCTCCAACTTTAGTTGAACCGAGTGTGGCTACGCCCGGTCCTTGCGAAGGTTAAAACGGAGTCTATTTGACAAACTATCGTTGTGATTTTAATGCGTAGGTGAGATTGGTTCTTACTTAAGCCCGTAACAGCCACGTAAAACATGCAACAACAAAGTAGAGGACGTCTAACTTGTTTTTGCAGGGCATGTTGTGATGTGATATGGTCAAGGCATGATGCTGAATTTTATTGTATGAGATGATCATGTTTTGTAACCAAGTTATCGGCAACTGGCAGGAGCCATATGGTTGTCGCTTTATTGTATGCAATGCAATCGCGATGTAATGCTTTACTTTATCACTAAACGGTAGCGATAGTCGTGGAAGCATAAGATTGGCGAGACGACAACGATGCTACGATGGAGATCAAGGTGTCGCGCCGGTGACGATGGTGATCATGACGGTGCTTCGGAGATGGATATCACAGGCACAAGATGATGATGGCCATATCATATCACTTATATTGATTGCATGTGATGTTTATCTTTTTATGCATCTTATCTTGCTTTGATTGACGGTAGCATTATAAGATGATCTCTCACTAAATTATCAAGAAGTGTTCTCCCTGAGTATGCACCGTTGCGAAAGTTCTTCGTGCTAAGACACCACGTGATGATCGGGTGTGATAGGCTCTACGTTCAAATACAACGGGTGCAAAACAGTTGCACACGCGGAATACTCAGGTTATATTTGACGAGCCAAGCATATACAGATATGGCCTCGGAACACGGAGACCGAAAGGTCGAGCGTGAATCATATAGTAGATATGATCAACATAATGATGTTCACCGATGAAACTACTCCATCTGACGTGATGATCGGACATGGTTTAGTTGATTTGGATCACGTGATCACTTAGAGGATTAGAGGGATGTCTATCTAAGTGGGAGTTCTTAAGTAATATGATTAATTGAACTTTAATTTATCATGAACTTAGTTCTGGTAGTATTAGCATATCTATGTTGTAGATCAATAGCTCGCGTTGTTGCTTTCATATATTTATTCTGATATGTTCCTAGAGAAAATTGTGTTGAAAGATGTTAGTAGCAAAGATGCGGATTGGATCCGTGATCTGAGGTTTATCCTCATTGCTGCACAGAAGAATTATGTCCTTGATGCACCGCTAGGTGACGGACCTATTGCAGAAGCAGATGCAGACGTTATGAACATTTGGCTAGCTCGATATGATGACTACTTGATAGTTTAAGTGCACCATGCTTAACGGCTTAGAATCGGGACTTCAAATACGTTTTGAACGTCATGGACCATATGAGATGTTCCAGGAGTTGAAGCTAATATTTCAAGCAAATACTCGAGTTGAGAGATATGAAGTCTCCAACAAGTTCTATTGCTAAAAAAATGGAGGAGAATCGCTCAACTAGTGAGCATGTGCTCAGATTGTCTGAGTACTACAATCGCTTGAATCAAGTGGGAGTTAATCTTCCAGATAAGATAGAGATTGACAGAATTCTCTAGTCACCATCACCAAGTTAGTAGAACTTCGTGATGAACTATAATATGCAAGGGATAACGAAAACAACTCCCCAGCTCTTCGTGATGCTGAAATCAACGAAGGTAGAAATCAAGAAAAACATCAAGTGTTGATGGTTGACAAGATCACTAGTTTCAAGAAAAGGGCAGAGAGAAGAAGGGGAACTTCAAGAAGAACAGCAAGCAAGTTGCTGCTCAAGTGAAGAAGCCCAAGTCTGGTCCTAAGCCTGAGACTAAGTGTTTCTACTGCAAAGGAACTGGTCACTGGAAGCAGAACTACCTCAAGTGATTGGCAGATAAGAAGGATGGCAAAGTGAACATAAGTATATTTGATATACATGTTATTGATGTGTACTTTACTAGTGTTTATAGCAACCCCTCAGTATTTGATACTAGTTCAGTTGCTAAGATTAGTAACTTGAAACGGGAGTTGCAGAATAAACAGAGACTAGTTAAGGGTGAAGTGACGATGTGTGTTGGAAGTGGTTCCAAGATTGATATGATCATCATCGCACACTCCCTATACTTTCGGGATTAGTGTTGAACCTGAATAAGTGTTATTTGGTGTTTGCGTTGAGCATGAATATGATTTGATCATGTTTATTGTAATACGGTTATTCATTTAAGTAAGAGAATAAATTGTTGTTCTGTTTACATGAATAAAACCTTGTATGGTTACGCACCCAATGAAAATAGTTCATTGGATCTCGATCATGGTGATACACATAATCATAATTTTGAAACCAAAAGATGCAAAGTTAATAATGATAGTGCAACTTATTTGTAGCACTGCCGTTTAGGTCATATTGGTGTAAAGCGCATGAAGAAACTCCATGCTGATGGGATTTTGGATTATGAATCACTTGATGCTTGCGAACCATGCCTTTTGGGCAAGATGACTAAAACGCCGTTCTCCGGAACAATGAAGTAAGCAACAGATTTATTGGAGATCATACATACTGATGTATGTGGTCCGGTGAATATTAAGGCTTGCAGCAGGTATCATTATTTTCTGACCTTCACAGATGATTTGAGCAGATATGGGGATATCTACTTGATGAAACATAAGTCTGAAACATTTGAACAGTTCAAAGAATTTCAGAGTGAAGTGGAAAATCATCGTGACAAGAAAATAAAAGTTTCTACGATATGATCGCAGAGGTAAAATATTTGAGTTACGAGTTTGTTCTTCAATTAAAACAATGTGGAATAGTTTCACAAACTCATGCCACATGGAACACCACAGCATAATGGTGTGTCCGAACGTCATAACCGTACTTTATTAGATATGGTGCGATCTATGATGTCTCTTACCGATCTACCACTATCATTTTGGAGTTATGCATTAGAGACAGCTGCATTCACGTTAAATAGGGCACCACCTAAATCCGTTGAGACGACACCGTGTGAACTATGGTTTGGCAAGAAACCTAAGCTGTTGTTTCTTAAATTTGGGGTTGCGATGCTTATATGAAAATGTTTCATCCTGATAAGCTCAAACTCAAATCGGAGAAGTGCGTCTTCATAGGATATCCAAAGGAAACTATTGGATACACCTTCTATCACAGATCCGAAGGCAAGACTTTTGTTGCTAAATTCGGAAACTTTCTGGAGAAGGAGTTTTTCTCGAAAGAAGTGGGTGGGAGGAAAGTAGAACTTGACGAGGTAACTATACCTGCTCCCTTATTGGAAAGTAGTACATCACAGAAAATTGTTTCTGTGACACCTACACCAGTTAGTGAGGAAGCTAATGATGATGATCATAAAACTTCAGAACAAGATACTACTGGACCTCGTAGATCAACCAGAGTAAGATCCGCACCAGAGTGGTACGATAATCCTTTTCTGGAAGTCATGCTACTAGATCATGATGAACCTACGAACTATGAAGAAGCGATGGTGAGCCCAGATTCCGCAAAGTGGCTTGAAGCCATGAAATCTGAGATGGGATCCATGTATGAGAACAAAGTATGGACTTTGGTTGACTTGCCCGATGATCGGCAAGCAATTGAGAATAAATGGATCTTCAAGAGGGAGACGGACGCTGATAGTAGTGTTACTATCTACAAAGATAGAATTGTCGCAAAAGGTTTTCGACAAGTTCAAGGTGTTGACTACGATGAGATTTTCTCACCCGTATCTATGCTTAAGTCTGTCCGAATCATGTTAGCAATTGCCGCATTTTATGAAATCTGGCAAATGGATAAACAAAACTGCATTCCTTAATGGATTTACTAAAGAAGAGTTGTATACGATGCAACTAGAAGGTTTTGTCAATCCTAAAGGTGTTAACTAAATATGCAAGCTCCAGCGATCCATCTATGGACTGGTGCAAGAATCTCGGAGTTGGAATATACGCTTTGATAAGTTGATCAAAGCATATAGTTTTATACAGACTTGCGGTGAAGCCTGTATTTACAAAAAAGTGAGTGGGAGCACTACAACATTTCTGATAAATATATGTGAATGACATATTGTTGATCGGAAATAATGTAGAATTATTCTGCAAAGCATAAAGGAGTGTTTGAAAGGAGTTTTTCAAAAAAAGACCTCGGTGAAGCTGCTTACATATTGAGTATCAAGATCTATAGAGATAGATCAAGACACTTGATAAGTTTTTTCAATGAGTACATACCTTGACAAGATTTTGAAGTAGTTCAAAATGGAACAGTCAAAGAAAAGGTTTCTTGCCTGTGTTACAAGGTGTGAAGTTGAGTAAGACTCAAAGCCCGACCACGACAGAAGATAGAAAGAGAATGAAAGTCATTCCCTATGCCTCAGTCATAGGTTCTATAAAATATGCCATGCTGTATACCAGATCTATTGTATGCCCTACCACTGAGTTTGGCAAGGGAGTACAATAGTGATCTAGGAGTAGATCACTGGACAGCGGTCAAAATTATCCTTAGTGGAATAAGGATATGTTTCTCGATTATGGACGTGACAAAAAGGTTCGTCGTAAAGGGTTACGTCGATGCAAGTTTTTGACACTAATCCAGATGATTCTAAGTCTCAATCTGGATACATATTGAAAGTGGGAGCAATTAGCTAGAGTAGCTCCGTGCAGAGCATTGTTGACATAGAAATTCGCAAAATACTTACAGATCTGTATGTGACAGACCCGTTGACTAAAATTATCTCACAAGCAAAACATGATCACACCTTAGTACTCTTTGGGTGTTAATCACATAGTGATGTGAACTAGATTACTGACTCTAGTAAACCCTTTGGGTGTTGATCACATATCGATGTGAACTATGGGTGTTAATCACATGGTGATGTGAACTATTGCTATTAAATCACACGGCGATGTGAACTAGATTATTGACTCTAGTGCAAGTGGGAGACTGAAGGAAATATGCCCTAGAGGCAATAATAAAGTTATTATTTATTTCCTTATTTCATGATAAATGTTTATTATTCATGTTATAATTGTATTAACCGGAAACATAATACATGTGTGAATACATAGACAAACAGAGTGTCACTAGTATGCCTCTACTTGACTAGCTCGTTAATCAAAGATGGTTATGTTTCCTAACCATGAACAATGAGTTGTTATTTGATTAACGAGGTCACATCATTAGTTGAATGATCTGATTGACATGACCCATTCCATTAGCTTAGCACACGATCGTTTAGTATGTTGCTATTGCTTTCTTCATGACTTATACATGTTCCTATGACTATGAGATTATGCAACTCCCGTTTGCCGGAGGAACACTTTGGGTGCTACCAAACGTCACAAGTAACTGGGTGATTATAAAGGAGCATTACAGGTGTCTCCAAAGGTAGATGTTGGGTTGGCGTATTTCGAGATTAGGATTTGTCACTCCGATTGTCGGAGAGGTATCTCTGGGCCCTCTCGGTAATACACATCACATAAGCCTTGCAAGCATTACAACTAATATGTTAGTTGTGAGATGATGTATTACGGAACGAGTAAAGAGACTTGCCGGTAACGAGATTGAACTAGATATTGGATACCGACGATCGAATCTCGGGCAAGTAACATACCGATGACAAAGGGAACAACGTATGTTGTTATGCGGTCTGACCGATAAAGATCTTCATAGAATATGTAGGAGCCAATATGGGCATCCAGGTCCCGCTATTGGTTATTGACCGGAGACATGTCTCGGTCATGTCTACATTGTTCTCGAACCCGTAGGGTCCGCACGCTTAAGGTTACGATGACAGTTATATTATGAGTTTATGAGTTTTGATGTACCGAAGGAGTTCGGAGTCCCGGATGAGACCGGGGACATGACGAGGAGTCTCGAAATGGTCGAGACGTAAAGATCGATATATTGGACGACTATATTCGGACATCGGAAAGGTTCCGAATGATTCGGGTATTTTTCGGAGTACCGGGTAGTTACGGGAGAAGTAATGGGCCTTGATGGGCTTTAGTGGGAAGAGGAAAAAGGCTGTTGCGCCCCCCCTCTCCTTTGGTCCGAATTGGACTAGGGAAAAGGGGGTCGGCCACCTCTCCTTCTCCTCCTATTCCTTCTCCCTTCCTCCCCTCTTGGTGGACTCCTACTAGGACTTGGAGTCCTAGTAGGACTCCCTATCCTGGCCGCACCTTTGCCTTGGCTGGCCTCCTCCTCCTCCATCCTTTATATACAGGGGCAGGGGGCACCTCTAGACACACAAGTTGATCCACGTGATCTGTTCCTTAGCCGTGTGCGGTGCCCCCTGCCACCATATTCCTCGATAATACTGTAGCGGAGTTTAGGCGAAGCCCTGCTGCTGTAGTTCATCAAGATCGTCACCACGCCGTCGTGCTGACGGAACTCTTCCCCTACACTTTGCTGGATCGGAGTCCGGGGATCGTCATCGAGCTGAACATGTGCTCGAACTCGGAGGTGTCGTAGTTTCGGTGCTTGATCGGTTGGATCGTGAAGACGTACGGTTACTTCCTCTACGTCGTGTCATCGCTTCCGCAGTCGGTCTACGTTGGGTACGTAGACAATACTCTCCCCCTCGTTGCTATGCATCACATGATCTTGCGTGTGCGTAGGAAATTTTTTGAAATTACTACGAAACCCAACACCTCGAAGATCAAATCATCGAATCCATCTTCCTCTATCCCAATTTCAGCCATCAAAGTCTCCGGCTCATTTCCTCCGACGATCGTGACGACGACGGAGCCGGCATCTTCAACCCTAGGACAGCCCCGGGGGGGTGCCCGGCCTCCAAAACCCTAGCGCTCAGTCCCACCAAGGCTGGGAAGCGACACAAGGTCGCCCCGTGATCGGCCCAATCGAAGAGGGGAGGGGAGCGATGATGATGTGGATCTCAACGGCGGCGCAGTCGCCGAGAGGAGGGAGCCCTAACGAGAGGGGAACATTATGGTGGTGGCCTCGCCAGTCCACCATCATACTGTGTTCATCTATGTTCATATGATTATCGACATAGATAGTTTCTCATGTTGCATGGATAACATGGTTTTTGAGGGGTTGAAGTTGGAGTAGATAGATTCTCATGTAGCATCGATAACAAGGCTGACCGGTCACTATTCTTGGACACCTCTGGAAATGTACAAGGGCTGGATTTGATTTGCCATATCAAGCTGTAGATGCTCTTATTAACAGTAAAACAAGCCAATTCCTTTTGCTTTTCAAACGTGTTTTGCCGCTTTCTTACTGGACGAAGCAAAATTTCCTTCCTAGTTCCTAGCACAAGCGTTCCTGGTCGAAACACGCGTTGCCCCAAAATTGGTCAGCCAAGGCAAACAAGAAAAAAAAAAAGGCTTTTGAACTGTGCAATCTGGAGTCGACGAGAATCCCGTCGGCCACACGGCACACCCGGAGACATCAAACCAAACCGGGACCCACTGCCATCGCAAAGTACTCCTATCAATCAAATTGACAAAAAGGGATCGCAAACATTTACAGTTTCGAATGATCAAAGAACAACCACGTCAAATGTGGTAAGCAATTCAAACGATCCAAAAAAATGTTCACAATTACTCGGAACCTACATTTCAGCCCTTTCGGCGCAATTAAATGTGGTAAGCAAATAGGTTTGGTTTGCGCCGAAAGGACAAGGAAATGGGCAGACGAGTCTTTGCAGCAAATTAAGTAAGCAGATGAGATATGTTTGCAACATTGCAAACCAAACGAATGGGCAGACGAATCTTTGCAGCTACGGTAACCAATCACGTGTTCTTTTTTTACAGCGAATCAAAAGTTGCCTTTCACTCACTACGAGCTTACAGAATCTAATCTAAAAGGACAAGGAAATCAACTACTAGTACTAGCGCGCGAGGAACGGCAGGCGGTGGCGGTTGCGCGCTGGCCTGGCCTAGGCGCGCTCCCCGCGGATGCGGCGGGCGAGCTGGATGTCCTTGGGCATGATGGTGACGCGCTTGGCATGGATGGCGCACAGGTTGGTGTCCTCGAACAGCCCCACCAGGTACGCCTCGGCCGCCTCCTGGAGGGCCAGCACGGCGTGGGACTGGAAGCGGAGGTCCGTCTTGAAGTCCTGCGCGATCTCCCTCACCAGGCGCTGGAACGGCAGCTTGCGGATCAGCAGCTCCGTGCTCTTCTGGTACTTGCGGATCTCCCGGAGCGCCACGGTACCGGGCCTGTAGCGGTGGGGCTTCTTCACTCCGCCGGTCGTCGGCGCCGACTTCCTCGCCGCCTGATGAGCACACAACGGCGATTCAAACCCAAAACGTCAGCACGCAAATCTCGAATCAACAAGGATGAATGAACAGATCGAAATCGAAACGAGCGCACCTTGGTGGCGAGCTGTTTGCGGGGGGCCTTGCCACCGGTGGACTTGCGGGCGGTCTGCTTCGTACGGGCCATGGCCTCCTCGGCGACTTCCAAAAGAGGCTTCCTTCCAAAACTGGAAGGCGACGAAGTGGGTCGTTGGAGCAGGAGAAAGCGGGGCGGGAGCTTTATAGGTGGGGGTGGGCCGAGGCGGTTTCTTGTCACAGCACTGCCGTTTGGGAAAAGGAATCAATCGGATTGCGCGCAGATCCGACGGCTGCAGTCCGCGTGGAGGAAGCACGCGATCCGCGTGCTCGGCGCTGAATGGTGGCGAGGCGGGGCGGATCGGTGACGTGGCTCTCTGAGTCGGGCCGTGGTGGCCGTGCGTCCGTTCCATCATTATTATATGCGCGCGTGCCCCGGCCGATTGGCCGTCTCGGAAGTCACGACAGTCCGTTTGACCTTTGGCCTTTTTTTTTGAGGGGAGCTTTGGCTTTTTTATAGCAGTGCCACTATGCACACGAGAGTGCGTGCGTGCGTGCACCATTTTTGGACGACAATGCAATCAAAGCCGCCCATGCATTGCAACTTGAGAGTGTCATGTTGTGGACGGCTTATCCTTCTGATTTTTTTTGAAATACAACTCCCGTATTACGTACTCGCAAAGATCAAAATAAATAAAACAGTTTCGTTTCTTCTTTACGGACCCGCAAACCGCCTAAATTAATCTAGACCATACTAGTATGTAGACCAAGGAAGACATTCAACACGAGCCTGTATAGGTCCGCGGGCTGTCCGAACGCGATTTCTCCTGTAAACCGGAGACAATAGCGGAGGAGCTTTGCGGGAGTCCGGACACGCGAAACGTACGAGTCCGGCACCCTGGTCCACCCCCTCCCCAAACCCCGTGACTTCATCCTCCTCGTTTTCTCTCTTTTCTCTGTTGCCTTTGCCGCCGCTTCGCCACCCCTGTCACCACGCCACACCCCTACCGGAATTTTATGTCTCCGGCACCTCCAGCGCTCCGGCAGGGCTCCACTCTGCTTCTCCTCCGTCTTTGTTCAACCCCTGTCCTCCAACCACCCTGTCAGGTACCATCAGTTATTGCTATTCTCACCATGCCCGACAATTGTTCGATGAACCGCCGGAGCTAAAAACAGTTGTCCCTTCTTCTTTCTACCAATGGATTCTAATTTGGAGTAGATATACGAGCAGTATGTTGTTTGACGGCTCGTCGGATGAGGAGGAGTACTTCCGAAGAGATGGTGATGATGCGGGTTGTCGTTGAAGACGCGGAGCATGCGGAGGAGCATGTTCTCAATTTCAAGGGCTCGATCAAGGGTCATCGAGTGCTCATTTGGCACTGATGACAGACTACTATGCCCCCGATGCACTATTCACTAACCATTTTCGTCGGCATTTTTCGGATGCATGAGACTGCCTTCAATCGTTTGTACCACGGCGTCCGGTTGTGCGATGACTACTTCATCCTGAAAAAGGACGACGTGGGAACGATCGGCTTCTGGCTGCACTCCGGATGCTTGCATATGGGACGACCACATTCGTGGGACGAGTACCTACAGATGTCTAAGAGCACATGCGGAGATGACATGGTTAGGTTTGCAACTACCATTGTCGAGGTGTTCGGATGGCAGACACCAAGAGGCTCTTGGAAATCTTAGAAGTAAGAGGTTGGCCAGGTTTGCTTGGATCTCTTGACTGCATGCATTAGAAATGAAAGAACCGCCCGAAGATTTTACAAGGGCAATATCAGGATCATGTTAAGAAGCCCACCATCATGTGATGCAGTTGCATCACATGATCTTTGGATTTGGCACGCTTTTTTTGGCATATGCCCGGGTCTCACAATGACATCAATGTGCTGCAACGATCACCGTTGTTTGCAAGGCTAGCTGAAAGAAAAGCTTCTCCTTGCCACTATACTGTCAATGGACATGAGTATAACATGGACTACTATCTGGTTGACAGTATATATCCTCCATGGGCTACCTTTGTTAGCACCATCTCGAACCCAGTTGGCCATAAAAAGGCTCACTTTGACCAAAGACAAGAAGCAGTTAGAAAGGATGTCAAGAGGGCATTTGGAGTTCTACAGGCCCATTTTCCAGTCGTTCGTGGACCTGCTAAACAATGGTGTAGGTGTGAAAAACGGCAAACCTCGGGGTAGGGGGTCCCGAGCTGTGGATCTCTGAAGAATGGTAACATGGAAGAGGGAGACGATGTTTACCCAGGTTCGGGCCCTCTTGATTGAGGTGAAATCCTATGTCATGCTCTTGTATTAATGGAGTAGTATCGAATAAAGAGTTGATCTACCTCGAGATCGTAAGTTGTGGTCTAACTCTAGGGCTAGGTGAATGGTATTGTGTTGATGTCCCGTCTACGGGCTAAACCCTACGGCTTATATACACACACCGGGTAGGGTATCTATGGTTACAAGGTTGGCATCTAGGCATAAGGCGACAGGAGTAGTCTTGGAGTACACGACAAGTCTTCGGTAGGCGGGGTCTTTGTTTTTCCCTCCCGCATACGGCTTCTGGAGTCTTCCATTGATCATGAATGAGGGACCGCTGGCCCAATCCGAGGAGCATGGGCCATCTAGGTTAGCACCCCCTAGTTAGGGACACCGTTACTAGCCCCCAAACTGGTCTTCTATGTCGAGGACGACTTCTTGATACAGATGACCTCAGATCCGGAGTGTTTGGCTTGACAGACGAGTTCCCTTTTAAAACTTCCAAACCACCTTTGTGTGTGGGGGGGGGGGTGCTCCCACACATGATCCAACCGAACTCATAGTTTGTCCGAAGAGATCAAGCAAGCAAGCCTCGAAGGCCAACCTGCAATACGTGGATAGGCTCACCTAGCCTGACAAATCTATCAAGCGGTTCACAGCATGATGGATCGTGCAATCACCGCTCCCCCTAAATGGCGGCCCGAGGCAACAATTTTACTGGCAGCTGATAACCCACAAGTATAGGGGATCGCAATAGTTTTTGAGGGTAGAGTATTCAACCCAAATTTATAGATTCGACACAAGGGGAGCCAAAGAATATTTGTAAGTATAACAGTTGATTTGTCAATTCAACACACCTGGAGATTAAATATCTGCAGCAAAGTGATCAGTAGCACAGTAGTATGATAGTTTGATAGCAATGGTAACAATAGCAATGGTAACGTTAACAACAGTAACCGTTTTGTAGCAGTTGTAACAGTAGCAATAATGATAGTAACTTAGCAAGAAGAATATATGGAAAACTCGTAGGCATTGGATCGGTGTATTCGTTGGATGATATTCATCATATAATAGTCATAACCTAGGGCAACACATAACTAGCTCCAGTTCATAAATATAATCTAGGCATGTATCCTGTAAATAGTCACACGTGCTTATGGAAAAGAATTTGCATGACATCTTTTGTCCTACCCTCCCGTGGCAGCGAGGTCTGTAAGGAAACTAATGGATATTAAGGCCTCCTTTTAATAGAGAACCGGAACAAAGCATTAACACATGGTAAATACACGAACTCCTCAAACTACATTCGTCACCGGAAAGGATCCTGACTATTGTCACTCCAGGGTTTACGGATCATAACACATAATAGGTGAATATGACTTGCAAGCTCAGATCTAGAACATAGATATAATGGTGAAAACATAAACGGTTCAGATCTGAAATCATGACACCCAGGCCCAAAGTGACAAGCATTAAGCAGGGCAAAGTGAAAACCAACTCGATTACATGATGAATCTCATCCAACTCCTCATCGATCAACGAGCCTACGAAGAAATTACTCACTCCCGGTGGGGAGCATCATAGAATTGGTGATGAAGGAGGGTTGGTGACGACGAAGACTGAAGATTCCCCTCTCTGAAGCCCCGAACGGGCTCCAGATCTGGCCTCCCGATGAAGAACATGAGGTGGCGACAGCTCCATATCATGAAACATGATGAAACTTCCTCTCCTGTTTTTTTCTCTGAGAATAGGAATTTATAGTGCTGGAATTAGGGTCTGCTGAGCCCCGAGGGCCCCACAACCCACCAGGGTGCGCCTGGAGGGGGTGGCGCACCCTGGTGTCTTGTGGTCAGCCAGGGGGCCCCTCCGGTGGTTCTTGGTTCCAGTATTTTTTTTATTTATTCTGAAATAATTCTCCAAAAAGTTTCGTCCAAACCTGTGAACTTTTATTTCTACACAAAAACAACACCATTGTAGTTCTGCTAAAAACAGCGTCAGTCCGGGTTAGTTTCATTCAAATCATGCAAATTAGAGTCCAAGACAAGAGCAAAAGCATTAGGAAAAGTAGATACGACGGAGATGTATCAACTCCCCCCAGCTTAAAACCTTTATTTGTCCTCAAGCAATTCAGTTGACAAACTGAAAGTGATAAATAAATACTTTTACAAACTCTTTTGTTCTTGTCTACATAAATAAGCTTATGTAGCACACATGTTTTCAGCAAAGATCATGACTAACCATGTCAACGATAACTCTTAGAAATTATATTAACTCATATCAATAGCATAATCAACTAGAGAGCAACAATAAGATATATCAAATGCCAACACTTTGTCAAAATAATCATGATATAATATGACAACAGTTGTATCTTGCTAGCCCTTTCTGAGACCGTAAAATATAAATGTAGAGCACCTCCAAAGTTCAAGCAGCAACTAAACATTGAATTCATGGTAGAAGAGATCCAGTCATGATGCATCCAACATTAACTAAACACAACGCATGAGGACGACAATAGTGCTCTCAGGTCTGACGCTTGTTTGAGAAGGTGATGACTCAACATAAAATTAAATAGATAGTCCTACGCAGAGGGAATCAGGTATTTGCAAAGGTGCCAGAGCTCAAAGCTTAAAGCAGAGAAAAATATAATTTTGGGAGGTACACCCTTCTTGTCAACATTACAACCAAGAGTTATCAATATCCTCCATGCTAAAAAAAATTGTGGCGGTTCCCAAGCGATAAAAGTAAAGGTTTATTCTCCCTCCACCAACAAACACACTCCACGGCTAGCCGAATTTGCGGGTGCCGTCCATACCAACAACAGTCCTAGGGGAGTTTTGTTTAATTATTTGCAATTTTGTTGATTTCGGGACTGGGTATCCCTATTACCAGCCCCTCTCGTGCAAGGACAAGTGAATAAACACTCATCATGATAATAACTCGCTCAACATTGAAGATATATTGACCGCCCCCTGTCGCTCCATGAGCGGTCCAGGCACACAAAACAGATGTTCATTTAAAATTTTAGAGGTGGCACATGCAAATTATTTGGAACGGCAGGGTAATACCGCATATAGGTAGGTATAATGGACTCGTGTGGAATAAACTTTGGTTGAAGGATTTTGATGGACAAGCAGTATTTCCGCTTAGTACCGGTGAAGGCTAGCAGATTGGTTGAGAAGCGGCCAGCTAGAGAGCGAAAACGGTCATGAACATGTGTTATGCATAATCAAAATTGAATACTAGTATGAGTAGGATATGAACACCATGAACATAAAAATCGTAAAGACTATGTTGGTTTTGATTCAACTACATGTGTGAACCTGTGCCAAGTCGAGCCACTTGAAACATTCAGAGAAGGATACCATATCATCATACTACATCACAATCTACATCTATTCTATATCTACTAATAAAGCAAGACAATTTTTTCATCCATTCACCATCAAAAATAATATTTTTCTATTCGAGGTGGTACTAAATCATTATGCGTTTGTTTGGTAGAAAAAAATTCTTACATGGGTCGCGCACTATGGCCCAGCAAAGCAAGCCCCTTATTTTTCTGCCCACGCAGCTGGAAAAATTCTATTTTACGCAGTGGGCGATAAATAGTGGAGTTTCACACAACACAACCTATAATGGGCTGGCCCATTTTTATTTATTTATGTGGTTTACTTCTATTTTTATTCTCCTTCCCCTACCTCTTTTTCCCATCTAATATTATTTTCTTCTAGAATTTATTTCATAAATTAAAATTCTCAATAAACATTCAGAGTTAAAGAAAACAAAATTTTGAAAATGTTAAGAATTCCAAAATTTGGTTGCTATTTTGAAAAATATTCAAAACTTGCAAAAAGTTTCCCATTGTCTCAAAAAACATTTATTGTTTTTCAAAATTGTTCGAGATTTCTAAAAAGAAAATGGCATTTCAGGAAAATGCTATAGATTCGAAAAATATTCCCGTTTTAGTGAAATTTTCACAATTAGAAATAATGTTTGTGTATAAAATATACACATTTTCTAAAAATATTATGAATTTTCAATACATGTTCTAGTTTTAAAAAATAGTCACAAATTCAAATAATGTTCAGATTTTTATAGAAAAAGTTGGTGCTTTCAGAAAATATTTGTGAATTTTATAAGATTTTCCCTTTGATATTTTGTTCGTGTTTTTCCAAAAGTGTACATAATGTTCAAAAAAAACTATTCAGGATTTGAAAAATATTTCATGTTTCCTAGAATGTTCAAAAACTTCATACCTTAAAATCCCCTTTAGTGAAAGGATTGAAAAGAAAAGTAGATTAAATAACTCATGGGCCTTCTCTGGCGTACGATGAAGTAACAAAACTCTTAAATGTCCTCAATCAATGAATGAAAAAATAGTGGATTGATTCCTTCACACGCGGTGAAACTGAGAAGCTAAATGTTCCTTTTTCGTGTGCACACATGGTTTTGGTTGCGCATATAATTCTCACTGACTTTAAATGCATACTATTTTATCTCCCGTTGCAACGCACAGGCATATGTGCTAGTCATTTAATGCATGTTGACATCCAAAATAAATCATTATCCACTCGTAGCTACTTAAGCATGGCATGAACAACTATAATATCTAATTATCACTGCAAACATGTATGATCATAATATGTTGAATCATGGATACTAGGTTAAACATACTTACAAAAACAAAAACAAGTTGAGTTCATACCCGTTTCTTTCTGCCACAATCACTTCATCAAATATCATCATTATTGCCTTTCACTTGCACGGCCGAATGATATGAAAATAATAATAGTGCAAGAATGTTGTGGACCAAGCTGGAATCTGCAAACATTTTATTCAAAAGGAGAAGACAAGGTAATATGGACTCTTTGTTAAATCAACAGTAATGCGTATAAGAGCCACTCAACATTTTTATCGTGATCTTATCCTTAGTACGACTCAATAAAAAGAAAACAATTTTAGAGAAACACATTGAAATATTTTTAGATTTTTAGTTTTTCTTGAGGAAAGCAAATTAAAGAAGAAAAAACAAAAAACGAAAACTATTTACGCGGGAAAGCTCCTAACAAGCAAAAGAAGGATCAAGAAATCTTTTGGGGTTTTCTTTTAATACTTACAACTAATTAAACTAAAAAGAAAAACCAAAAAGAAGCAGGAAATATTATTGGATTTTCTCAAAGTTTTTCAAACACACAAGAAGAAAGCGAGAAAATAAATCTAACATGAATAATATAATGAAAAAGTGTGACACCGACAACTAGAATGCAATGTGTGAACATTAATATAATATCGGTGGAAATATGTACTCCCCCAAGCTTAGACTTTTGGCCTAGCTTGGTAATCACCAGCCAAAGTAGCGATTTGGTCCCATGTAGAAGTGATGTGGCGGCAGCACCTGAGCGTCCCACTCCTCATGTTGATATCAATTGATGGGCATCTCCATAGCCCGTTGGTTATCCGCGTCAATGCGAGACTTTCTTACTTTTTGTCTTCTCTATATTTACCCCTATCATCAAACTTTATTCCACCTGTAGTGCTATATCCATGACTTGCGCTCATATATTGCGTGAGGGTTGAAAAAGCTGAAGCGCATTAAAAAGTATGAACCAATTGCTTGGCTGACACCGGGATAGTACATGATTTATACTTTGTGTTAGGAGGACAGAGCATGACAAGACTATATGATTTTGTAGGGATAACATTCTTTAGCATTGATTTTTTGAAATACATGATTGTTTGTTGGGATGCCTGAGTATTGATGTATTTATGTCAAATTATAGACTATTGCTTTGAATCACTTATGTCTTAATATTCACGCCATGACTAGATATATGATCAAGTTTATGCTAGGTAGCATTCCACATCAAAAATTATCTTTTTTATCATTTACCTACTTGAGGACGAGCAGGATTAAGCTTGGGGATGTTGATACGTTTCCGTCGTATCTATAATTTTTTATTGTTTCATGCCAATATTATTCAACTTTTACATAGTTTTGGCAACTTTTTATATGATTTATTTGGACTAACTTACTTACGCAGTGCCCAGTGCCAGTTCTTGTTTCTTGCATGTTTTTGTATCGCAGAAAATCCATATCAAACGAAGTCCAAATGTGATGAAATTCTACGTAGAATTATTTTGGAATATTTGTGAATTTTAGGAGGTGGAATCAACGTAAACGGAGGCCCGAGGCCACCACAACCTACCAGGGCACGCCACCAGGCCCAGGCGCGCCCTGGTGTATCGTGCCCTCCTCGAACGTTGGTTGGGGCTATACTTCAGGCGCAAGGAAGCTTATATCTAGAAAAAAATTGTGTAAAAATTTCAGCGCAATCGGAGTTATGAATCTCCAGGAATTTAAAAACCGTGAAGGGCCAGATCTGGGGAGCGCGAAATAGAAGAGAATAGAGAGGGAGATCCAAACTTGGAGGGGCTCCCGCCTCATACGTCTCCAACGTATCTATAATTTATGAAGTATTCATGCTATTATATTATCTGTTTTGGATGTTTAATGGGCTTTTTCATATACTTTTATATTATTTTTGGGACTAACCTATTAACCGGAGGCCCAGCTCAAATTGTTGTTTTCTTGCCTATTTCAGTGTTTCAAAGAAAAGGAATATCAAACGGAGTCCAAACGGAATGAAACCTTCGGGAGAGTTGTTTTTGGAATGGAAGCAATCCAGGAGACTTGGAGTAGACGTAAGGGAAGCAACGAGGAAGCCACGAGGCAGGGAGGCGCGCCCTACCCCCTTGGGCGCACCCCCCACCCTCGTGGGCCCCTCGTGGCTCCCCTGACCGACTTCTTTCACCCTTATATATCCATATACCCCAAAAACCTCCAAGAGCACAATAGATTGGGAGTTCCGCCGCCGCAAGCCTCTGTAGCCACCAAAAACCAATCGGGGCCCTGTTCTGGCACCCTGCCGGAGGGGGGATCCCTCATCGGTGGCCATCTTCATCATCCCGGCGCTCTCCATGACCAGGAGGGAGTAGTTCACCCTCGGGGCTGAGGGTATGTACCAGTAGCTATATGTTTGATCTCTCCCTCTCTCTCTCATGTTCTTGATTTGGCACGATGTTGATGTATCGCGAGCTTTGCTATTATAGTTGGATCTTATGATGTTTCTCCCCCTCTACTCTCTTTTAATGGATTGAGTTTTCCCTTTGAAGTTATCTTAATGGATTGAGTCTTTAAGGATTTGAGAACACTTGATGTATGTCTTGCCGTGCTTATCTGTGGTGACAATGGGATATTCACATGATCTACTTGATGTATGTTTTGGTGATCAACTTGCGGGTTCAGTGACCTTGTGAACTTATGCATAGGGGTTGGCACACGTTTTCGTCTGGACTCTCCGGTAGAAACTTTGGGGCACTCTTTGAAGTACTTTGTGTTGGTTGAATAGATGAATCTGAGATTGTGTGATGCATATCGTATAATCATGCCCACGGATACTTGAGGTGACATTGGAGTATCTAGGTGACATTAGGGTTTTGGTTGGTCTGTGTCTTAAGGTGTTATTCTAGTACGAACTCTATGATAGATTGAGCGGAAAGAATAGTTTCGTGTTATTTTACTACAGACTCTTGAATAGATCGATCAGAAAGGATAACTTTGAGGTGGTTTCATACCCTACAATAATCTTTTCGTTTGTTCTTTGCTATTAGTGACTTTGGAGTGACTCTTTGTTGCATGTTGAGGGATAGTTATATGATCCATTTATCTTATTATTGTTGAGAGAACTTGCACTAGTGAAAGTATGAACCTTAGGCCTTGTTTCCTAGCATTGCAATACCGTTTACGCTCACTTTTATTATTAGTTACCTTGCTGTTTTTATAATTTCAGATTACAAAAACCTATATCTACCATCCATATTGCACTTGTATCACCATCTCTTCGCCGAACTAGTGCACCTATACAATTTACCATTGTATTGGGTGTGTTGGGGACACAAGAGACTCTTTGTTATTCAGTTGCAGGGTTGTTTGAGAGAGACCATCGTCATCCTACGCCTCGCATGGATTGATAAACCTTAGGTCATCCACTTGAGGGAAATTTTCTACTGTACTACAAACCTCTGCACTTGGAGGCCCAACAACATCTACAAGGAGAAGGTTGCGTAGTAAACATCAAGCTCTTTTCTGGCGCCATTGTCGGGGAGGTCAGTGTTTGAAGGTATATCTTTAGATCTTGCAATCCAATGTTTTAATTTCTTGTTTTATCACTAGTTTAGTTTATAAAAGAAAACTACAAAAATTGGAATTAAGGGTGCCTCATATGCTTCATCTTTTTAATGTCTTTCATGAAAATGATGGGAAGGAAAATTGCGCTCAAGTACGAGAAGAAGAATTACATAGAATGCTTGGCATAAAATATGTGAGTGATGAGCATGATTGGAATGTTGTTAGTATGAATTCTTTGAATACCCATGATGCTAATGATATGCAAAGCTACAAGCTTGGGGAAGCTATGTTTGATAAAGATGATATTTTTAGTCCCCCAAGTTTTGATGAGAAAATTTATTATGATGATAGCATGCCTCCTATTTATGATGATTATATTGATGAAAGTGGGTTTGGAAGAGTGTCAAATTTAGGTAGTATTGATCCCACTATTTTGGAGGGTGTTGATTCTTATTTTAATAATGATCAAAGTGCATTTGGAGAGGTCATGACTTTATTTAGTGATGAATCCACTATTTCGGAAGAGGTTCCAGTTGATTATGAGAACAAAGTTGCTATCTATGATGATTATTGTGATGCCATGTATGCTATAAAGAATAATGATAACCATGAAACTTGTCATCATGATTTTAGTTTTCAATTGGATTATGCCTCACATGATAGTTATTTTGTTGAGTTTGCTCCCACCACTATTGATGAGAATAAATTTGCTTATGTGGAGAGTAATAAATTTTCTATGCTTGTGGCTCATGAAAAGAATGCTTTATGTGATATTTATATTGTTGAATTCATTCATGATGCTACTAAAAATTATTATGAGTGAGGAATATATGTTTGTAGGAGTTGCAATAATATCAAGTTTCCTTTCTATGTGCTTAAAATTTTAAAGTTATGCTTGTTTTGCCTTCCTATGCTAGTTGATTATTGTTCCCATAAGTTGTTTGCTCACAAAAACCCTATGCATAGGAAGTTGGTTAGGATTCAATGTGCTAGTGATATTCTTCATGATGCTCTCTTTATGTTTCAATTCTTATCTTTTATGTGAGCATCATTGAAATCATCATGCCTAGCTAGGGGGTTAAACGATAGCGCTTGTTGGGAGGCAACCCAATTTTATTTTTGTTCTTTGCTTTTATCTCTTGTTTAGTAATAAATAATTCATCTAGCCTCTGGTTAGATGTGGTTTTATGTTTTAGTTAGTGTTTGTGCCAAGTAGAACCTTTGGGAAGACTTGGGTGAAGTCTATGCTATCTTGCTGTAAAAAACAGAAACTTTAGCGCTCACGAGATTAGCTGTCATTTTTTACTTGAGAGTAATTTTAGGTTGATTCTTTTTTAAGATGATTAATAGAAAAATTACTCGGATCCAACAATTTATTTCAGAATTGTTGGAGTTCCAGAAGTATACGTTTGATATAGATTACTACAGACTGTTCTGTTTCTGACAGATTCTGTTTTCATTGTGTTGTTTGGTTATTTTGATGAATCTATGAGTAGTATCGGAGGGTATGAACCATAGAGAAGTTGTAATACAGTAGGTTTAACACCAATATAAATAAATAATGAGTTCATTACATTACCTTAAAGTGGTGGTTTGTTTTCTTGTAAAACGGAGCTCATGAAATTTTCTGTTGAGTTTTGTGTTGTGAAGTTTTCAAGTTTTGGGTAAAGATTCGATGGACTATGGAATAAGGAGTGGCAACAGACTAAGCTTGGGGATGACCAAGGCACCCCAAGGTAATATACAAGGACAACCAAGAGCCTAAGCTTGGGGATGCCCTGGAAGGCATCCCCTCTTTCGTCTTCGTTCATCGGTAACTTTACTTGGAGCTATATTTTTATTTGCCACATGATATGTGTTTTGCTTGGAGCGTCATTTTATTTTGTTAGTATTTGCTTGCTGTTATTTAGAATAATGTTTTGCATCTATATTTTTAATAAAAATGTCAAGGATAGCCTTTACTATGCTTATTTTGCAAGTATACATGTTGCTGTTTCAAAACAGAAAGTTTACTGCTCTTGCAAAAATTCCCTAGAAAAGTCAGAGAATGATATAGTATTGAAACTTTTTGCATATTGAGCTCTGATAAATCTTCTACAGTGTAGTATTTTCTCATAATTTTTGGAGTTAGGAAAGTATGATGAATCTTGCATTCTTTACAGACTATACTGTTTTGGCAGATTGCTGTTATGTTTGCATTGTTTGCATATGTTTGCTTGTTTAATGACTCTATTTGAGGATAGGAGTATTAAATATGAAGATACATTTAGTATGCAATGTTGAATAATAATTTATTGATTTGCTACAGTAGAAAATGATAAGATTATTGCATTGTTTTATACTAACTTATCTCACGAGTTCTTGTTGAGTTTTGTGTGGATGAAGTCTTTGAGATTTAGGGAAACCGTGATATAAAAGGAATTAAGGAGACACAAAAGCTCAATCTTGGGGATGCCCAAGGCACCCCAAGATAATATTTCAAGAAGTCTCAAGCATCCAAGCTTGGGGATGCCCCGGTAGGCATCCCACCTTTCTTCTTCAACAATTATCGGTTAGTATCAGTTGAACCTAAGTTTTTGCTTCTTCACATGATGTGTGCTATCATTGAAATGTCATTTTGTTTTATTTTGTTTTGCTTGCTGTTTGAATAAAATTCCAAGATATGAAATTCTTAAATGTTAGAGAGTCTTCACATAGCTACATAATTATTTAACTACTCATTGATCTTCACTTATATCTTTTTGGAAGTAGTTTGTCATTTACTCATGTACCTCACTTATATCCTATGAGTAAATGGTTGAATGATTTGAATATCATAAATCCGAAATTATATATGTTTCATATGCTTATCCCATGGGGAGTAATGACTTCACATATAAGAAGTAGAGGTGGTAAATTTATTGAAGGTCAGCAAACATTGTATCGGTCACTTGAACAATTCATGAAAGAATATTGAAGGAAGAGAGATTTCACATATAAATATACTATCTTGGACATCTTTTGTAATTGTGAGCACTCATTAAAATATGACATGCTAAAAGGTTGATGTTGGACAAGGAAGACAACTTAATGGGTTATGTTTTCCTATATCTGAAAAGTTATATTGTCTTGGATCATCCAACATGTTGAGCTTGCCTTTCCCTCTCATGCTAGCCAAATTCTGTGCACCAAGTAGAAATACTACTTGTGCTTCCAAATATCCCTTAAACCAGTTTTGCCATGATAGTCCACCATACCTACCTATGGATTGAGTAAGATCTTTCAAGTAAGTTGTCATTGGTGCATGCAATAAAAATTGCTCACTAAATATGTATGATCTATTAGTGCAAAGAAAATAAGCTTTATATGAACTTGTGATAGGGAATAAATAAAAGTGACGGCTGCATAATAAAGGTCTTTATCACAAGCGGCAATGCATAATAAAGGTCTTTATCACAAGCGGCAATATAAAGTGACGTTCTGTTGCATTAAGATTTTGTGCATCCAACCATAAAAGCACATGACAACCTCTGCTTCCCTCTACGAAGGGGCTATCTTTTACTATTTTCTTCTACCCTTGTACAAGAGTCATGGTGATCATCACCTTTCCTTTTTACACTTTTTCCTTTGGCAAGCACTTTGTGTTGGGGTGATCCGGATATATATATCCACTTGGATGTAGGCGTTCATAAATTATTATTGTTGACATTACCCTTGAGGTAAAAGGTTGGGAGGCGAAATTATAAGCCCCTATCTTTCTCTGTGTTCGATTAAAACTTTGAACCCATAAATATCATGTGAGTGTTAGCAATTGTGAAAGATTAAATGATAGTTGAGTATGTGGAGTTTGCTAAATCAAAGCTCTGACATAGACCCTTCTTGAAAATAAGATGAATTGCAATTGTTTGATGACTGAGAATATAGTTTGTTAGTTTCAAGAAAGTTTATGATCTATACTTTAACATGTGAATAGCTTTTTACTTGATCATGAAAAGTTTTATGAGATGAGCTACTCTGATGACATATAATGATGTTAGAAAAGGTGACTAAAATTATCATTGATCAAACTTGTGCACCTGCTAGCATTCACACTTCATAAATTCTTTCTTTTATCATTTACCTACTCGAGGACGAGCAGGAATTAAGATAGGGGATGTTGATACGTCTCCAATGTATCTATAATTTATGAAGTATTCATGCTATTATATTATCTGTTTTGGATGTTCAATGGGCTTTATTATACACTTTTATATAATTTTTGGGACTAACCTATTAACCGGAGGCCCAACCCAAATTGCTGTTTTCTTGCCTATTTCAGTGTTTCGAAGAAAAGGAATATCAAACGGAGTCCAAATGTAACGAAACCTTTGGGAGAGTTATTTTTGGAACGGAAGAAATCCAGGAGACTTGGAGTAGACGTAAAGGAAGCAACAAGGAAGCCACGAGGTAGGGAGGTGCGCCCTACCCCCTGGGCGCGCCTCCACCCTCGTGGGCCCCTCGTGGCTCCCATGACCGACTTCTTTTGCCCTTATATATCCATATACCCCAAAAACCTCCGAGAGCACAATAGATCGAGAGTTCCGCCGCCGCAAGCCTCTGTAGGAACCAAAAACCAATTGGGACCCTGTTCCGGCACCCTGCCGGAGGGGGATCCCTCACCGGTGGCCATCTTCATCATCTCGGTGCTCTCCATGATGAGGAGGGAGTAGTTCACCCTTGGGGCCGAGGGTATGTACCAGTAGCTATGTGTTTGATCTCTCTTTCTCGTGTTCTTGATTTGGCACGATCTTGATGTATCGCGAGCTTTGCTATTATAGTTGGATCTTATGATATTTCTCCCCCTCTACTCTCTTGTAATGGATTGAGTTTTCCCTTTGAAGTTATCTTATCGGATTGAGTCTTTAAGGATTTGAGAACACTTGATGTATGTCTTGCCGTGCTTATCTGTGGTGACAATGGGGTATTCACGTGATCTACTTGATGTATGTTCTGGTGATCAACTTTCAGGTTCAGTGACCTTGTGAACTTATGCATGTTGGCACACGTTTTCGTCTTGACTCTCCGGTAGAAACTTTGGGCACTCTTTGAAGTACTTTGTGTTGGTTGAATAGATGAATCTGAGATTGTGTGATGCATATCATATAATCATGCCCACAGATACTTGAGGTGACATTGGAGTATCTAGGTGACATTAGGGTTTTGGTTTATTCGTGTCTTAAGGTGTTATTCTAGTACGAACTCTATGATAGATTGAACGGAAAGAATAGCTTCGTGTTATTTTATTATGGACTCTTGAATAGATCGATCAGAAAGGATAACTTTGAGGTGGTTTCGTACCCTACAATAATCTCTTCGCTTGTTCTCCGCTATTAGTGACTTTGGAGTGACTCTTTGTTGCATGTTGAGGGATAGTTAGATGATCCAGTTATGTTATTATTGTTGAGAGAACTTGCACTAGTGAAAGTATGAACCTTAGGCCTTGTTTCCTAGCATTGCAATACCGTTTACGCTCACTCTTATTATTAGTTACCTTGCTGTTTTTATAATTTCAGATTACAAAAACCTATACCTACCATCCATATTGCACTTGTATCACCATCTCTTCGCCGAACTAGTGCACCTATACAATTTACCATTGTATTGGTTGTGTTGGGGACACAAGAGACTCTTTGTTATTCGGTTGCAGGGTTGTTTGAGAGAGACCATCTTCATCCTATGCCTCCCACGGATTGATAAACCTTAGGTCATCCACTTGAGGGAAATTTGCTACTGTACTACAACCTCTGCACTTGGAGGCCCAACAATGTCTACAAGGAGAAGGTTGCGTAGTAGACATCACCGCCCCTCCTCCGCCATGGAGACCATGAACCAGAGGGGGAACCCTCCTCCAATATAGGGGGGAGGCCAAGGAAGAAGAATAAGGAGAGGGGCTCTCTCCCCATCTCTCCCGGTGGCGCCGGAGTGCCACCAGAGCTAGGATCATGACAGCGATCTACATCAACAATCTTGCTACCGTCAACACCAACTCTCTCCCCCTCTATGTAGTGGTGTAACACCTCTTCTCCCCGCTGTAATCTCTACTTAAACATGGTGCTCACCTCCATATATTATTTCCCAATGATCTATGGTTATCCTATGATGTTTGAGTAGATCCGTTTTGTCCTATGGGTTAATCGTGATCTTGGTTGGTATGGTTGTATATTTTATTTATGGTGCTGTCCTACGGTGCCCTCCGTCTCGCGCAAACGTGAGGGCCTCCTGCTATAGGTGTTGCAATATGTTCATGGTTTGCTTATTGTTAGTGTTGTGGGGGTGACAGCAGCCTAAACGTGGATAAGTGGGTCATGGCGTATGGGAGTAAAGAGGACTTGATACTTAATGTGTAAGGGCATCTTCTGCCTTAGGGTTTTGGTGATGATGACAACACTCGTGTGGACTAATCATGCGTCCTAGTTCTCTCAGGTACACATTGTGCGGCGCAAGACGGTTAGGCCTTCCCTCTATGCAGAAAAGATCGAAGACGGAGTTTCCGACGTTTTTATTTCTTTGGTCATAGGATATCCATATCTTTAAGAGGGAATCCACATCAGAAGGTATTGGGTGAATCTCTACACGTACACATTATTTGCACCCACCATATACCCTCCATTCGCGGAGAGAGAAGTTCCCAAAGTCCTCTGTGACTGTAGTTGTGCCCATGGCGGTAGTACCGCTCTCTTGAGCGGTTGTACCGCTGGCATGCAGTTTCGGTCAAACCACCGCTCCAAGTACCGCTCAGGGGTGACAACCTTATGTACCGAGTACGGTGGTAGACCAATGGTGGAACGAAAGTTCCGGTTTGTCTTGACAAACTGGTACTACCGGTGTTCAGGGCGGTAGTACCGCCTAAAACTCCACCGCCTAGGAATTGCTGGTCCAGCGGTAGCTCCGGCCCTACCACCGCTCTAACTACCGGTCTAGGGTGAAAACCTTCTGATTGGGTAACTGTAGTTGAGAGGTGGTGGAATGGTAGTTCCGGTTTATTTTGATATACCAGTACTACCGGTTGCCCCACCAGAAGTACCGCCCTGGTGCCCTAGCAAAGGTTTCCCGCATTCACCGGTTGTACCGGTGACCCTTGCGGAAGTACCGCTCCTATGTGTTTCTGCGCATAACGGTTGGATCTGAGGGGACCCTATTTAAGGAGGTGCTTCTCCCACCTCCCACCTATCTCTTGCCTCTCTCTCTCTCCTCCATTAATTCCCTAGAAGCTTTCTTGACCGATCTCTGTCGCTAGCCACTCAAACTTGTTGATTTGCTAGGGATTGAAGGAGGAGACCTAGATCTACAGTCTCACCAAAGGAAACTTGATTCCCCATACTTTCTTGTGTGGATTTTGTTACTCTTAAGTGCTTGGGCACCCTAGTCGGAAGAGGTCACTTCAGAGCCACATTCCATTGTGGTGAAGCTTCGAGGTTTCGTTGAGAGCCTCCAATTAAATTGTGGAGAGAGCCCCAACCTTGTTTGTAAAGGTCCGGTTGCCGCCTTCAAGGGAACCAATAGTGGAATCACGACATCTCGTATTGTGTGAGGGCGTGAGGAGAATACGATGGCCCTAGTGGCTTCTTGGGGAGCATTGTGCCTCCACACCACTCCAACGGAGACATACTTCCCCTCAAAGGGAAGGAACTTCGGTAACACATCCTCGTCTCCATCGGTTCCACTTTTGGTTATCTCTCACCTTTACTTGTGCAAGCTATATTGTGTTATATCCTTGCTTGTTTGTGTGCTTATTGTTGTTGCATCATATAGGTTGCATATCTAAACAACCTACTTTGATGCAAAGTTTAATTTCGCAAAGAAAAGCTAAAAATTGTTAGTTGCCTATTCACCCCCTCTAGTCAAATATATTGATCCTTTCAATTGGTATAAGAGCCTCGTCTCTTTATTAAGGACTTTGCCGTCTGAAGAGTATGGTTGACACTGTAGACGGTGAGGAGGAGCACCCCGGTGTGATTCCGTCCTCGTCTACGGCCGATGGGGGAACCTCGGTCTCACGTGAGGAGTTCAATGTAGCTTTGGACACATTGAAAACCTTCATGATAGCCGAGGTCAAAGGCATGCTTAAGAACTTCCTTGATGGTCTTAAATTGTCCACCGCACCTTTGGAAGTGGTCGAACCCACTAACAAGGTGACGGATGCTAACTCCGACAAGGGGGAAGCTACTAGCAAAAAAGTTCCTTTGTCTAGTGGTAAAAGTGGAAACGACATCTATGCCCATGTTGAACCACCTCTTACTTATGGAGGACCGGTTCCCTCCACTCATTTAAATCATGCGGGTTCTCCTCCTAAGATTGTGAAAAATGAGGATTTTGACTCTTGGGTCTATCACTTTAAAAGTCATTTAAACCATGTTAATACTAATCTTTGGAGAATTATTGAGCAAGGTTTCTATCCGCATGACCCAAGCAACTTTACCCCGAGAGAAGCCGCGGATCATCAATTCAATGAGAATGCCCTCTTCATCATCCAAGACGCAATTCCATACGAAGACATTGCACATCTCCGACCGTTCACCGTGGCCAAGGAAGCATGTCACCATGTTGTTTCCATTTACAAGGGAAGCGCAAGCATTCAACGCTCCAACTATGAAGTTGTGCAAGATGAAGCCGATGAGTTTGCAATGAATGAAGATGAAGAACCTCGTGAGCTTTACCGAAGATTAACCACTCTCGCGGTCTCTCTCCGAGATCATGGGAGCAAGGATACGGATGATAATTGGATCAAGCGCAAATTCCTCAAGGCCATGATGCCTTACCACAAGGCCATGTCCTCCGTCATCCGTCAAAGGCCGGACTTCCACACCTTGTCCTCAAGTGAAGTGTTGGGCGACGAGGATCTTTGACAAGACCTCTGACAATGCGGTGTTGCATTCTCAAAGAGCAAAGAAGACCAACCTTGCCTTGAAGGCCAAGGCTAGTGTGGAAGAAGAGGAAGATGAGGAGAGAAACCCCGAAGATACGAAATATGATTACCATGAGCACATGGCTCTTGCTTCAAGGCAATTTTGGAGCAAGAAGAACTCAAGGCCCAATTTCAACAAGAACAAGTCTAGTGGCTTCAAGGGCAAGCAGCGTGTGAGAACATGTTACAATTGTGGCAATGTGAGACACTTTTTTGCAGAGTTCCCTTATGAGAAGAGGGAAGACAATGGTGGCAAGCTCATCCAAAAAGACAAAGCAAAGTCCTTCCCTAACAAGAACAACTTCACCAAGAAGACTCCGACCAAAGGGTTAGTGGCACAAGAAGAATACAATGAGGATGATGATGATGGTGAAGCCATGTCCATGGCCTCCGTTGCCATTTCCACAACTCCACGAGTGTCTCTTCGATTCACCCAACGAGAACATCACCGCCAAGTGCCTCATGGCCAAAGCCACCAACAAGGTAACCCCCAACATTAAAACTACCATCATTACTAATCCTTCCTTGACAGATTGCATTGATTAAAGTGAGGGGTATAATGAGGAAGTAAATGAATTTGAGTCTTTTATGAGTAAGCTCAAGGGAAAATCCAAGAAGCACTTCGTTGCTCTCTTGACACAACTTGGTGAAGCCAATGACATGATCGAGGCTCATGAAGAAACCATCTCTAAGATGGAAGGTCATATTCGTGACTATGCCGATGAGATATCGGATCTCTCTAATGCACTTGAGGAAGATTGTGTTCATCGTTTGGCTCTTGAGGAGTCACACAACAATGACCATTCTAAATTAATGAAAGATCTTGATCATGCTCTTGTTGTATCTCGTGTGCTCGATTCCAAGAAGGCTAAACTTGGGGTTGACCATGCTAGACTCAAGGAGGAGTTTGATATACTTGACAAGGCTCACAAGGCCTTGAAGGGTGCTCATTGATACGTCCATTTTGCATCATGCTTTTATATTGATATTTATTGCATTATGGGCTGTTATTACATGATATATCACAATACTTATGCCTATTCTCTCTTATTTTACAAGGTTTACATGAAGAGGGAGAATGCCGGCAGCTAGGATTCTGGGCTGGAAAAGGAGCAAATATTAGAGACCTATTCTGCACAACTCCAAAAGTCCTAAAACTCCACAAAAGTCATTTTTGGAATTAATAAAAAATACTGGCGAAAGAATCAGTGTCAGGGGGCCCACACCCTGTCCACGAGGGTGGGGGGCGCCCCCCTAGGGCGCACCCCCTGCCTCGTGGGCCCCCTGACAGCCCTCCGGTGGCCATCTTCTGCTATATGAAGTCTTTTACCCTGGAAAAAATCATAAGAAAGCTTACGGGATGAAACTCCACCGCCACGAGGCGGAACCTTAGCGGAACCAATCTAGGGCTCCAGCAGAGCTGTTCTGCGGGGGACACTTCCCTTCGGGAGGGGGAAATCATCACCATCATCATCACCAATGATCCTCTCATCGGGAGGGGGTCAATCTCCATCAACATCTTCACCAGCACCATCTCCTCTCAAACCCTAGCTCATCTCTTGTATCCAATCTTTGTACCAAAACCTCATATTGGTACATGTGGGTTGCTAGTAGTGTTGATTACTCCTTGTAGTTGATGCTAGTTGTTTATTTGGTGGAAGATCATATGTTCAGATCCTTAATGCATATTAATACCCCTCTGATTTTGAACATTAATATGATTTGTGAGTAGTTACGTTTGTTCCTGAGGACATGGGATAAGTCTTGCTATAAGTAGTCATGTGAATTTGGTATTCGTTCGATATTTTGATGAGTTGTATGTTGTCTCTCCTCTAGTGGTGTTATGTGAACGTCGACTACATGACACTTCACCATTGTTTGGGCCTAGAGGAAGGCATTGGGAAGTAATAAGTAGATGATAGGTTGCTAGAGTGACATAAGCTTAAACCCTAGTTTATGAGTTGCTTCGTAAGGGGCTGATTTGGATCCATGTGTTTCATGCTATGGTTAGGTTTACCTTAATACTTCTTTTGTAGTTGCGGATGCTTGCAATAGGGGTTAATCATAAGTGGGATGCTTGTCCAAGAAAGGGCAACACCCAAGCACCGGTCCACCCACATATCAAATTATCAAAGTAACAAAAGCGAATCATTTGAGCGTGATGAAAACTAGCTTGATGATAATTTCCATGTGTCCTCGGGAGCGCTTTTCTCATACAAAAAGGATTTGGCCATCTTGCTACACCTTATTTACTTTCATTGCTTGTTACCCGTTACAAATTACCTTATCACAAAACTATCTGTTATCGATGGAAAGTGGGAGCTGGTATTTTTGTGGATAATGGTGGAATTATTGGCAGTTATACTAGAATATAATCTTGACACCAAAGAAAACTACAAGTGAATATCCTGACAATAACATGCTTAGGATAAGTTGGAGGAATTAGCATGGAATATCATGTCTGTATAAATATTATGTGTTGTTGCAGGATGTCACTCTAAATTTAGAGGAATCACTAAATTCTCTTAAGTTTTTTTTCAATGTCAACTATGGGTGGAAGAATTGCGGGAAGGAATAAACTCAAATCAGGAAGATCATAGTTTGGGAACTTAATATCATACCAAATAACCGCAAGCCTATTGTCTGGAAGTTTTTTTGTAAGGATAATTGGCTCACTAGAATATTATAATGTCACTCTTCTTATTCAATTATTCACACAAAGGGAAATATACTTTGTTGAAACTCTCTCTCCTGGAATTTTGGGAAAGAGGAACTATAAACATGGTTTGCTAATTGAGTATATTAATGTATGGTCTTATAACAAGCTTCACATCAATGGAATAGCAGGTCATATGGTTTTGTAAATGAAGCAAGGCGGTCATCTACAAATGTAAGTGTAAAGTATTTTGCATTATTATTATATATGATAACATTGTTTTGTCATTTGCAATAATAAAGTCACATTGATGGAAGTGAAAGCTTGGTCGTGTTTTAACTTTATGAAAGTAATGTTTGAAGCTTCCTGTATTTTTGGAGTGGAACTACATACGCATACCTTAGCTTTCAGAATTTATGCTGTATTCAAGCAGTGGAAGGAAAGATGAGCAGCTAAGGGAATCTCACATATCATATAACATTGTGGAAAGTGCATCACAATTTGTCACTTGTTCTATAATTTATATTGAAGTTAAAAACATTAAAGAAATTTTACTCTATCTACAAGATGAGAAATAAGTCCAGGTACGCATATTCAATTTGTTTTTGTAGTACTAATATGGTGCAGGTTCACTGACCGAAGTCAGGAATTTCTTTCAACACATGGTTAATTATGGAACTTCATTTACTGATTGCATTTGATATTTATGTGGTTTTGAAAATTTATTCAACATGGTTATCTTATACTTGACTCGATGTGGAATCAATCATATTATTACATATGTGATGGAAAATAATTGATGCAGAATTTCACTTGAGGAAACAAAATACTCAAGCTTCCTAAAGGTGGAATTACACTCGAGAAAATAATACTAGAGGCACCGGGGACAGCTATGCTGGAATAATTAGGCGGAAACTAAATGTCTCTAGATCTTAAGTTGTCACACCCAATATGCGACCCTATCCAAAAGGAACTCGAAGGTCCCACCAAGGATAGACCCGCATATTGAAACGCTTTTGCAAGGTGGATATCATTACATCAACATTACATAATAGATGGGGATACATACATAAGGCATACAATGCCACATGAATACAACATCACAATACATAAGAGCATCATCCGACTATGGATGCAACACAAACAGAAACTCAAACGACATCCATCCTGCTAGCCCAGGCTGCCGACCTGGAACCTATCCCCTGATCGAAGAAGAAGCAGAAGAAGAACTCCAAGACAAGCAAACATCGCTCTCGCGTCATGATCATCGCACAACCTGTACCTGCAACTATTGTTGTAGTAATCTGTGAGCCACGAGGACTCAGCAATCCCATTACCATGGGTATCAAGACTAGCAAAGCTTAAAGGGAAAGGAAGGGGTAAAGTGGTGAGGTTGCAGCAGCGACTAAGCATGATATGGTGGCTAACATACGCAAATAAGAGCGAGAAGAGAGCAAATGGAACGGTCGTGAAGCTAGCAATGATCAAGAAGTGATCCCGAACTCCTACTTACGTCAAACATAACCCAGAAACCGTGTTCACTTCCCGGACTCCGCCGAAAAGAGACCATCACGGCTACACACGCGGTTGATGCGTTTTAATTCGGATCTGGTGTCAAGTTATCTACAACCGGACATTAACAAATTCCCATCTGCCTATAACCGCAGGCACGGCTTTCGAAAGATTATACCCTGCAGGGGTGTCCCAACTTAGCCCATGATAAGCTCTCGCGATCAACGAAGGATATACCTTCTCCCAGGAAGACCCGATCAGACCCGGAATCCCGGTTTACAAGACATTTCGACAATGGTAAAACAAGACCAGCAAAGCCGCCCGAATGTGCCGACAAATCCTGATAGGAGCTGCACATATCTCGTTCTCAGGGCACACCGGATTGTCCAAACTTCCGGTAGGCCAGCCCAGAGTTGCCCCTGGTGGCCACCGGCGGCTGACAGGTTGGACCAACACTCACGACGAGCACTGGCCCAGGGGGGGATAAAATAAAGATGACCCTCGAGAGCGTGACTCCCAAGGGAAAAAGGGCTAGGTGAGGCAAATGTAAAACCAAGGTTGGGCCTTACTGGAGGAGTTTTATTCAAAGCGAACTGTCAAGGGGGTCCCATAAATCACCCAACCGCATAAGGAACGCAAAATCCGGGAACATAACACCGGTATGACAGAAACTAGGGCGGCAAGAGTGGAACAAAACACCAGGCATAAGGCTGAGTCTTCCACCCTTTACCAAGTATATAGATGCATTAATAATATAAGAGATATTGTGATATCCCAACCAAAATCCTGTCCACCATGGAGAAATCTTCAACTTCACCTGCAACTAGCAACGCTATAAGAGGGGCTGAGCAAAAGCGGTAACATAGCCAAACAACGGTTTGCATAGGAAAGGTGTCAAAGGTTAGAGGTTCATGGCAATTTGGGAAGGCTTGATAAACAGGTGATAGGTAGCGCAGCATAGCGATATGACGAAGCAACTAGCATAGCAATGATAGTAGTGAGATCCAGGGTAGCAGTCATCTTGCCTGAAATCCCGCTAGGAAGAAGAACGAGTCCATGAAGAAGATGAACGGATGAAGCCGAACCAAGCGTAGACGAACGAATCCTCACGATCGCAACGAAATGGGAACTATCGAGAAGAAGCACACAACAAGGTAAACACACCACACATAAACATGACATGATGCACAACAAGCATGATGCATGACAAATCTAGATGATGCTACTCATGGCAAGAGATGATGCAAACAAGAGCAACACATCAAGGTAAGTTTAAATGAGGCCGGGAACAACATATAACAATTCCGGTGAGTCCTCATATGCATATTTCGAAATTGGTCCAGATCTGAATAAACCTTATGTTCAAGTTGTTAAACAACAAGTTAAGATGCACAAAGATGATCTACACGAGATTCTAGTCAAGTTACATATAAAGTTCATTTAGTTCGGAGCTACGGCCTAGAAGATATGAGCAAAACAAGTTAAACATGGCATTGATGCAAAATGCATACAAACATCAAGAAAACACACCAAAACAAGGATGCAACATGATAATATGAAATTACATGCAATTCTAAGCAAGTTTCATATAGAGCACACTCAAAATGGAGCAACGGTTCAACACACACACATGAAACAAGTTATAGCAACAATCTGTCCAAAACAGCAACTAGGCATATTGCAAGCACCAAAACAACATGCTACAACATCTCAATACGAAAGTGAAAGGCATGGACATGATGTACAGGTAATGCATTACAAAACATGGACACTGAGCTATCTCCAGAAATCACTAGAACATGCTCAAACACACATGGCAAGATTGCAAATGATAACAGTTTCAGACTTTACAGATATTAACATCAGGTTGCAATGTTTAGAGCTATCAAACAACATGTTACAGGAACTTATCATGGCAAACAAAGGCATGACATGAATCGACTAATTTCATAGATCAAAAGTCCTTTACTGACCATGAGCCAAAAAGGATCAGAAAATATGATGGCACCCACGTAAACATGGCAAGTTATAATACAGATTCAAACATGGCAGAAACAGAATTATGAAGGCATGTTGATGATATTGTTTATGAAGGCATGTTTATGAAGCTAAGCATGAGAATAGCAAGTTCATAGGGTACATGGATCACTAACAACAATCATGGCAACAACTGAACTTAATGTTAACAGGCTGACAACAACATTATTAAGCAAATTTGGAGCAAGATATGAACAAGCTACAGCAAGCTATAAATGCAACTAGGGTCATGGATGGATAGAGCATGACATGTAGAACAAAACATATTTAGTGAGCATCTCCAGATTATGCATAGAATGATTTGTAGCAGCAGGTTTACATAGCATCACGAAATAACAGATTCAGCCTAGCAAAACAGCAACAGCGAGTACCCTACTTAACAAGCTCGATTCACTCATCACAAGTCATTGCATGACAAGATAAGCATAGCATCAGCAAGAAGACATGTTTGTGAAACAAATCAAGGCAAGAACAAGTTCATAGCATGCAAGGATCAACTACAACAACCTTGGCAAAATTGAATAACATGTAAACAATCTGCCAGGAAACATTTTTAAGCAAAAGTAGAGCACGAAAATGACATGTTAGACTACTCCATAAATGCAAACAGGGGCATGGATGGATAGAGAACAACCATATGTTCAAAACATCCTTACTGAAGTATCTCAAAATATGCATGGATCTCTCTGTAGCATCAAGTTTACATGGCATCAAAATAACAGCAGAACAGGGACTAAAATCAGCAACATCACGATGCCTAGTTTGCATGCTTGTGCTAGTCACCACATTGATCACAAAAATACATGGCATACACCACTGAAAAGAAGACATGACATATATCAAAACACATCAAGACACCAACCTCATAGGATGCACACATCAATCATGGCAAAAATGACAAATGAGCAAGTTATAACAGTTTCAGCAGATTAACATCATGAAGCACTGTTGCAACGATGATTCAGGCATCAAGATGAACTCAAATGAACATTATGGAATGGGATGAAATGAAGTACTCGTTGAGACGAAAAATTTGACATATTACACGCGCAAAACGAAGCTACGGATGGAGAGCTACGGCATGATGAACATGGCATGATAATGTCAAAATATTCGGGACTTAGAAGAATTTAGACCTCCGAAAACTGGACGACGCGGATCGGGACGGAGGGATCCAGGTACAGGGAGATGTTTGGATCGGGGGAGTGGTGGATCTCATCCCACTCCCCAGATCCGGCGATGACACGGCGGCTCCGGCTCCGGCCGGAGCGGAGGAGGACGGCGAGGGACGGCGAGGCGCGGGGTCCGGCGGCGGCGGCGAGGCTCGCCGACGGGAGGAGGCGGCGGCGCGGGCAG
>NC_041386.1:694554045-694559331 GCF_002162155.2 Triticum dicoccoides
CCGGGCGGGCCGAACGACGGAGGCGGCGGGAGTGCCACGTGGCGCTCCCTGGTTGGGCGAGGGGCGGCGGCGGACGTGTCCGGCTGGGGTGGACACGTCCGGCGGTAGGAGGAGGAAGAGGCTAGGGTTTCGGGGGTTTGGACTGCGAAATTCGGGGGGAGACACAAATATATAGGTAGAGGGAGCTAGGAGAGTCCAAATGAGGAGCGGTTTTCGGCCACTCGATCGTGATCGAACGACCGAGAGCATAGAGGGGAGTTTGCTGGGTTTTGGGCCAGTTTGGAAGGGGTGTTGGGCTGCAAAGAGAAGGGGGGGGGTTTATGGTTACCCGGTTAACAGTTGGAGTATCAAACGGACTCCAAATGGCACGAAACTTGACAGGAGGTCTACCGGTGCTATACCAAGGCCGCTTGGCAAGCCTCGGGCCATTCCGAGAAAGTTGAACACCCGCACACGAAAACAAGGTCTGAGAGGGGCGACGGGCACACGCGAGAGGTCCAGACTCCGAACAGACAACGGAGAGAACCGGGAGAACCCGAACGGATGCAAGTTTGAAAAACATGCAGATGGAATGCAGATGATGACATGGCAAAATGCAACACGCAAGCAAATGACATGACAACGACGGCGAATAACTGGCAAACACCTGGCGCATCGAATTCGGGGCGTTACAACACTCCTCCACTAACAAGAGATCTCGTCCCGAGATCTTAGGACCGAGACGGAAGGGAAAAAGGAAGAGGTGAAACAAGAACTGAAGAGAAGAAGCAAAGAATCGAGAGCACTCGAGAAAAAGAGAGGAACGACGAGAATGACGAGAATCGAAAACTCACGGAATCAGATAGACTATGAAACCAGTCCGGTTAGAACGAGATAAGAAACGAATAAGACTGAAAGGATTTAGGCAGTATTCCGGTTGAACAAGGAAAGAATAGACCACGAACTTCACAAGATGGGATGGCACTTGACGAAGACATGACACAAAATCTCCGGAAAGAATAAGCTTGTTGTGGACTTATCAAAAACAACTCAAAACTTGAGGTGAACTTATGCCACAACCAAATGCTTGAATATCTTAGAAGAAAGAAGAAATTCAAAACTCCATTTCAAAAGAATACGGAGAATTAATTGCACTGCGAGACGTGAGAAGAAAAGATACTTGAACTCCACCAACAAAATCTTGATGAACACTTGAGAGAATGAATTAAATCATGAAGAACCACCGTGAAGAACTCCGGTGACAAAAAAGATGATGAGATAGAATGAAGAATGAAAGAATGAGATTAAAGCCTTGCGATGATTTAGATGGAGGTTCCGACGAAATGGCCGAGGAAATTGAACTCCGGAAAAGAAAAGATGAAGACACTTGGAACTAGAATTTATTCATCAAGAACAAACTCCGAAGAAAGGGATTACTCACTTGGATGAAATAAGAATAAGATTTATTGTATGCTTATCCTTCATCAAATTAAATTGATGTCAAGCAATGGATTTTGCATACTACTTATTTTTCTTGGAAAAAGGATTGAGAAGTGACATGTCGCAAACTTGAGAAGGTCTTCATGAACCACCGGTAGGATTGAAAGAAATGAATGGATTGAATGATAATCAAGGAAAAAGAATCTTGGACGAACCACCGTAAGAATTCAAAAATGACTGATGAAAGAGAAAGAATCACCGGGAAGAGTTAGAAGAACCAATAAGCTAGAGGGGATTTAGATGCAAAAGAACGAAGAGATAATGAGCTGATTAAAGAACACTTGAACGAAGCACCGGGATAAATAGAGAACAATAACTGGAACGATGGCCTCTGGTGAGAAGAAATGGAAAAACAACTCCTGACAAACTCCGGATGATTAAGAAAAGAATATCTGACAAACAGAATAATTTGAGAGGATGATATGAAGCTAGAACCACGAATCTTCGGGAGGACGGACAAGGTTGAGAGGAAAAACTCTTCTTCGATCTTCAAATGATGACGAGAAACACCACCAAAATTACTGAGATACTCCGGGAGAATGAAAAGCGAAGGGGTTGAGCCAACAATGAAAATGATTTAAAATCGATCTTTGAAAGGCATCTGACTGATGAAATTCATTCTTACGTCAGACTTGAAAAGATTTGAGAATAACTCCGGGGAATTAGAAGAGTCAGGTAAGATCCTGGGAAAAAACCTGTGGGTTAGGGCCCACTGAAGAGATAACACGGAAAAGAAAACAACTGAGGATGGGGAAAACAACTTCGTTGAGAGCGAACTGAGGAATGAACTCAAAGATGAAGAAGCTCGAGTTGACTTGACGAGAAATGCACCGGATGAACAGAGCTGAGGAACAACTACCGGAAAAAACCCACTGCGTGATCCTAAAGAAAAATTTGAAGGGGAAGAGAAGTAATTCAAAACACCTACGTCAAGATTCGTGACCAGAGCGACGAAGGGGTGAGGAGTAAAAGAATTCCTACTCTCCGATATAACTAGAATCTGAAAAAGGTTTTCTTCTAGACTCAACAACGGCCAAACTACACGATCAATCAAGGGGGGCTCCTAGGGTCGGTCGAGGCTCTGATACCAACTTGTCACGCCCAATATGCGACCCTATCCAAAAGGAACTCGAAGGTCCCACCAAGGATAGACCCGCATATTGAAACGCTTTTTCAAGGTGGATATCATTACATCCACATTACATAATAGATGGGGATACATACATAAGGCATACAATGCCACATGAATACAACATCACAATACATAAGAGCATCATCCGACTATGGATGCAACACAAACAGAAACTCAAACGGCATCCACCCTGCTAGCCCAGGCTGCCGACCTGGAACCTATCCCCTGATCAAAGAAGAAGCAGAAGAAGAACTCCAAGACAAGCAAACATCGCTCTCGCGTCATGATCATCGCACAACCTGTACCTGCAACTGTTGTTGTAGTAATCTGTGAGCCACGAGGACTCAGCAATCCCATTACCATGGGTATCAAGACTAGCAAAGCTTAAAGGGAAAGGAAGGGGTAAAGTGGTGAGGTTGCAGCAGCGACTAAGCATGATATGGTGGCTAACATACGCAAATAAGAGCGAGAAGAGAGCAAATGGAACGGTCGTGAAGCTAGCAATGATCAAGAAGTGATCCTAAACTCCTACTTATGTCAAACATAACCCAGAAACCGTGTTCACTTCCCGGACTCCGCCGAAAAGAGACCATCACGGCTACACACGCGGTTGATGCGTTTTAACTCGGATCTGGTGTCAAGTTATCTACAACCGGACATTAACAAATTCCCATCTGCCTATAACCGCAGGCACGGCTTTCGAAAGATTATACCCTGCAGGGGTGTCCCAACTTAGCCCATGATAAGCTCTCGCGATCAATGAAGGATATACCTTCTCCCAGGAAGACCCGATCAGACCCGGAATCCCGGTTTACAAGACATTTTGACAATGGTAAAACAAGACCAGCAAAGCCGCCCGAATGTGCCGACAAATCCTGATAGGAGCTGCACATATCTCGTTCTCAAGGCACACCGAATTGTCCAAACTTTCGGTAGGCCAGCCCAGAGTTGCCCCTGGTGGCCACCGGCGGCTGACAGGTTGGACCAACACTCACGACGAGCACTGGCCCAGGGGGGGGGGATAAAATAAAGATGACCCTCGAGAGCGCGACTCCCAAGGGAAAAAGGGCTAGGTGAGGCAAATGTAAAACCAAGTTATAATTCAGATTCAAACATGGCAGAAAAAGAATTATGAAGGCATGTTGATGAGCTTGTGCAACTCACTACAGAGCAAAACATGGCATGGCAAGGCAACCAACAGTAAGAAGGCATGTTTGTGAAGCTAAGCATGACAATAGCAAGTTCATAGGGTACATGGATCACTAACAACAATCATGGCAACAACTGAACTTAATGTTAACAGGCTGACAACAACATTATTAAGATAATTTGGAGCAAGATATGAACAAGCTACAGCAAGCTATAAATGCAACCAAGGGCATGGATGGATAGATCATGACATGTGGAACAAAACATATTTAGTGAGCATCTCCAGATTATGCATAGAATGATTTGTAGCAGCAGGTTTACATAGCATCGCGAAATAACAGATTCAGCCTAGCAAAACAGCAATAGCGAGTACCCTACTTAACAAGCTCGATTCACTCATCACAAGTCATTGCATGACAAGATAAGCATAGCATCAGCAAGAAGACATGTTTGTGAAACATACCAAGGCAAGAACAAGTTCATAGCATGCAAGGATCAACTACAACAACCTTGGCAAAATTGAATAACATGTAAACAATCTGCCAGGAAACATTTTTAAGCAAAAGTAGAGCACGAAAATGACATGCTAGACTACTCCATAAATGCAAACAGGGGCATGGATGGATAGAGAACAACCATATGTTCAAAACATCCTTACTGAAGTATCTCAAAATATGCATGGATCTCTCTGTAGCATCAAGTTTACATGGCATCAAAATAACAGCAGAACAGGGACTAAAATCAGCAACATCACGATGCCTAGTTTGCATGCTTGTGCTAGTCACCACATTGGTCACAAAAATACATGGCATACACCACTGAAAAGAAGACATGACATATATCAAAACACATCAAGACATCAACCTCATAGGATGCACAAATCAATCATGGCAAAAAAGACAAATGAGCAAGTTATAACAGTTTCAGCAGATTAACATCGTGAAGCACTCTTGCAACGATGATTCAGGCATCAAGATACAATGAACATTATGCAATGGGATGAAATGAATTACTCGTTGAGACTAACAATTTGACATATTACACGCGCAAAACGGAGCTACGGATGCAGAGATACATCATGATGAACATGTAATGTCAAAATATTCGGGACTTAGAAGAATTTAGACCTCCGAAAACTGGACGACGCGGATCGGGACGGAGGGATCCAGGTACGGGGAGATGTTTGGATCGGGGGAGTGGTGGATCTCATCCGACTCCCCATATCCGGCGAAGACACGGCGGCTCCGGCGAGCTCCGGCTCCGGCCGGAGCGGAGGAGGACAGCGAGGGACGGCGAGGCACGGGGTCCGGCGGCGGCGGCGAGGCTCGCCGACGGGAGGAGGCGGCGGCGCGGGCAGGGTCGCCGGCGGGGCGGCGTGGTCCGCGGCGGGGTCGAAGGGAGGCACGGGCGCTGGCGAGCGGCCCGGTCGGCGGCGAGTTCCGTGGCCGGCGGGGCGGCGAGGCGGCCGGGATCCGGCGGCGGGGTCGGCGATTCCGGCGGCGGGGTGGAGGCGCGCCGGCGACGGG
>NC_041386.1:694559961-694567645 GCF_002162155.2 Triticum dicoccoides
CGTCGGCCGGGCGGGCCGGACGGCGGAGGCGGCGAGAGTGCCACGTGGCGCTCCCTGGTTGGGCGAGGGGCGGCAGCGGACGTGTCCGGCCGGGGTGGACACGTCCGGCGGCAGGAGGAGGAAGAGGCTAGGGTTTCGGGGGTTTGGACTGCGAAATTCGGGGGGAGACACAAATATATAGGTAGAGGGAGCTAGGAGAGTCCAAATGAGGAGCGGTTTTTGGCCACTCGATCGTGATCGAACGACCGAGAGCATAGAGGGCAGTTTGCTGGGATTTGGGCCAGTTTGGAAGGGGTGTTGAGCTGCAAAGAGAAGGGGAGGTTTTATGGTTACCCGGTTAACCGTTGGAGTATCAAACGGACTCCAAATGGCATGAAACTTGACAGGCGGTCTACCGGTGCTATACCAAGGCCGCTTGGCAAGCCTCGGGCCATTCCGAGAAAGTTGAATACACGCACACGAAAACAAGGTCTGAGAGGGGCGACGGGCGTGCGCGAGAGGTTCGGACTTCGAACGAACAACGGAGAGAACCGGGAGAACCCGAACGGATGCAAGTTTGAAAAACATGCAGATGGAATGCAGATGACGACATGGCAAAATGCAACACGCAAGCAAATGACATGACAACGACGGCCAATAACTGGCAAACACCTGGCGCATCGAATCCAGGGCGTTACATAAGTGTCACAGCAAGGAAACATACCGAGGGACTGGTTGCTGACCCCTTGACTAAGCCTATTAGTCATGAGGTGTTTGGTAAGCATGTTAAGGCTATTGCTTTACGAATATTTGAATGATCGTTTTGGACAAGTGGGAATGTTGGAATTATGTGTCCTGCAACTATATTCAAATTACTTAGAATTGTTAATATTCAGAATACCTCATTATGGAATTATACATGTATTTATACATGGAATTGCTTTACATGTTTAGCATGGAATTGTTACTTGTTGGAATGTACTTAAGTAATATATGCTTAAGGAAGCTGGTGGATTATCAATGGAATACAATATACTATTTATATTGGAAAGACTACCCGGGTACACTGATGATTGGAAGGAGCTAGATCGTATAGTTAGATTACAACCCTAATGTTGATCTACATAATCAGAGGAATTTACACTCTATTATGGCGTGTTGCTCACAAGCGCATTGCTCCGGGGACATAACAGGTAGAATCCGTTAATAGACAAATATGATCGTGGTTGGTATTTGATCTGGACTCTATCCCGGAAACTAGTGGAAACAACTAGGAATCTTATATGTGTATAAGAGGTGGACTCTTTGGAAAGATAGTATAAGAAGGTCCCTACCCCCTAGCCTTAGAGATGCGAATTGTGAGCGGTGCCACGGATAAGCGTGGAGGAATAGGAGGTAGACCACAATCTTTCCAACATTACTGAAAACCTTACTGAAAACCGCTTGTCATTTCCTTCTGCTCCTCGTTGGGTTCGACACTCTTACTTATCGAAAGGACTACGATAAACCCCCTACACTTATGGGTCATTAAGACTCTTTTCTAGCGCTGTTTCCGGGGAGTGAAGCACCTTTGGTAAGTGGAACTTGGTAAGGAAAAATTTATATAGTGTGCTGAAATTTACTGTCACTTGTTACTATGGAACATAATCCTTTGAGGAGCTTGTTCGGGGTATCTTCACCCCGACCAGTATGGAAAAGAGTTGCTCCTCAACCTACTGAACCAACTGAAAATGTTTACTTTGAAATTCCTTTGGGTATGGTAGATAAACTGCTAGCTAATCCTTTTACAGGAGATGGAACATTACATCCCGACTTGCACCTAATCTATGTGGATGTAGTTTGTGGATTATTTAAGCTTGCAGGTATGCCTGAGGATGTTATCAATAAGAAGGTTTTCCCTTTATCTTTGAAGGGAGAGGCATTGACATGGTTTAGTCTATGTGATGATATGGGATCATGGAAGTACAACCGATTGAAATTGGAATTTCATCAGAAGTTTTATCCTATGCATCTTGTTCATTGTGATCGTAACTACATATATAATTTCGGGCCTCACGAAGGAGAAAGCATCGCTCAAGCTTGGGGGAGGCTTAAGTCAATGTTATATTCATTCCCCAATCATGAGCTCTCAAGAGAAATGATTATTCAAAAAATTTATGCTTAGCTTTCTCTCAATAATCGTTCCATGCTCGATACTTCTTTTGTTGGGTCTTTTATGATGAAGACTATTGAATTCAAATGGGATTTATTGGAAAAAATTAAATTCAACTCTGAAGATTGGGATCTCGATGAAGGTAAGGAGTCACGTATGACACCTAAGTTTGATTGTGTTAAATCTTTTATGGATACCAATGTCTTCCGTGACTTTAGCACTAAATATGGACTTGACTCTGAGATAGTAGCTTCTTTATGTGAATCATTGGCTACTCATGTTGACCTACCTAAGTAGAAGTGGTTTAAATATAATCCCCCCACTGAAGTAAAAGTAGTTGCACCAATTTAAGTTGAAGAAAAGACTATCACTTATAATGATCCTATTGTCCCTACTACTTATATTGAGAAACTCCCTTTCCCTGTTAGGATAAAAGATCACACTAAAGCTTCAACTGTGGTTCATAAGAGTAATACTAAAACACCTACACCACCTGTGCAAATTATAGTTGAACCTAATATTGTTGTGGTTAAAGATCTCTTGGCTGATAATATTGAGGGGCATGTTATTTACTTATGTGATGAAGCTGCTAGAATTGCTAGACCCGATTCTAAGAATAAACATAGACCTATTGTAGGCATGCCTGTTATTTCTGTTAAAATAGGATATCATTGTTATCATGGCTTATGTGATATGGGTGCTAGTGCTAGTGCAATACCTTATTCCTTATATACAGAAATTATGCATGATATTGCACCTGCTGAGATAGAAGAAATAGATGTCACAATTAAGCTTGCCAATAGAGATACTATTTCACCATTTGGGATTGTTAGAGATGTTGAAGTCTTGTGTGGGAAAGTTAAATATCCTGCTGATTTTCTTGTTCTTGGTTCCCCACAAGATAGCTTTTGTCCTATTATATTTGGTAGACCCTTCTTGAGTACTGTTAATGCTAGGATAGACTGCGAAAAAGATATTGTTACGATTGGTTTGGACGATATGAATCATGAGTTTAATTTTGCCAAATTTCGTAGACAACCCCATGATAAAGAATTGCCTAGTAAGGATGAAATTGTTGGTCTTGTTTCTATTGCCGTGCCTCCTAATGATCCTTTAGAACAATATTTTCTAGACCATGAAAATGATATGTTTATGAATGAAAGAAGGGAATAGATGAAGTACTCTTTAAACAGGGACCCATTTTGAAACACAACTTGCCAGTTGAAATTCTAGGGGATCCTCCACCACCCAAGGGTGATCCTGTGTTCGAGCTTAAACCATTACCTGATACTCTTAAATATGCTTATCTTGATGAAAAGAAAATATATCCTGTTATTATTAGTGCTAACCTTTCAGAGCAGGAAGAGGAGAGATTATTGAAAACTCTGAAGAAGCACCATGCTGCTATTGGATATACTCTTGATGATCTTAAGGGTATTAGTCCCACTCTATGTCAACACAAAATAAATTTGGATGAAGACGTCAAACCAGTTATTGATCACCAACGACGATTAAATCCTAAGATGAAGGAAGTGGTAAGAAAGGAAATACTAAAGCTCCTAGAGGCAGGTCCTGTTCATTGTGTCCCTAAGAAGGGATGTATTACTGTCGTTCCTAATGATAAAGATGAATTGATCCCACAAAGAATTGTTATAGGTTATAGGATGGTAATTGATTTCCACAAATTAAATAAAGCTACTAAAAAGGATCATTACCCCTTACCTTTTATTGATCAAATGCTAGAATGATTATCCAAACATACACATTTTTGCTTTCTATATGGTTACTCTGGTTTCTCTCAAATACTTGTATCAGCGGAGGATCAAGAAAATACCACTTTTAATTGTCCTTTTGGTACTTTTTCTTATAGACGTATGCCTTTTGGTTTATGTAATGCACCTGCTACCTTTCAAAGATGCATGAGGGCTATATTCTCTGACTATTGTGAAAAGATTTGTGAAGTTTTCATGGATGATTTCTCCGTTTATGGATCTTCTTTTGATGATTTCTTGAGAAACCTTGATCGAGTTTTGCAGAGGTGCAAAGACACTAGTCTTGTCTTAAATTGGGAGAAGTGCCACTTTATGGTTAATGAAGGCATTGTCTTGGGGCACAAAATTTCTGAAAGAGGTATTTGAAGTTGATAAATCTAAAGTTGATGCCATTGAAAAGATGTCGTGTCCAAAGGACATTAAAGGTATAAGAAGTTTCCTTGGTCACGCCGGTTTTTATAGGAGGTTCATTTAGGACTCCTGTAAAATTTCTAGGGTGGAGGGCGCGCCCCCTGCCTTGTGGGCACCTCGTGTGCTCTCCAGACTCCGTTTTCTTGCACGATACTTCTTTTGGTTGGTAAAAATTCATTATATAATCTCCCGAAGGTTTTGGCCACCGTATCACGCAAATATCCTCTGTTTTTGCCTTGAGCTGTCTCCATCGCAGACTTGAACAATATGTCATCCCAGGATTTGGAGGGAGAAAGCTATGTGGCTGATTACCTTGCGGACCCTAAGGTCTATGGGGACATGGACCATTATGGTTGGACCACAGAGGAAGAAGAAGACTACGAGCCTAAGGGAATTGAGGAGACGAGCTCAGATGAAGATGAAGTCCCATTACCTCAACCTGGGGACATGCATGTGGAGTTTAAAAAGTAAGGCCTCCCTGGTAGAGCACAGAAACCTAAGATCGAGTTTATCCCTTTTCATCTCTTGCAGGAGAACAAACAGGAACTGTGTAAAAAGATATTAAGCCTTGAGCAGGAGATCGATGATCTAAGGGAGCACTCATGCTAGCCTCAAGGAGTCTCATGATAAACTCGAAGTGAAGCTAACCATGGAGAAAGCCACTTTCCCTCATATGGTCTTAATTGATAATGCAGATGCCACTAACCCGTATTGTGAGCATGTGCATCTTGTGGAGGAGAATGCCAAGTTGAAGGAGCAAGTTGAGAAAGGCCTTGTCTCTTGCATACAAGGTGAGAAGAATCTCAATGACCTTTTGAGCAATCAAAAGGAAGTTGCGGCCAAGGAGGGAGTTGGGTTCGCACCCAAGTCCAAGAACAAGAAGAAGAATGACAAGACCAGACGACCTCCTCCTATCAAGAAAACTTTTGTGAAGGAGGGAGAGGGTGCTTCTAAGGAGAAGAAGAACAATGTGAATGGTGGTGATGTCAAAAAGGGCAATACCACCCCTTCCAACAAAGCCGACGACTTTAACCCTTCTTATGTGTTGTGTCATGCTAGTGATGGGCATGTTTATGCTAAATTTGTTGGTTATCCTTATGAGTACATTGAATGGTCTATTTGGGTTCCTAAGACCCTTGTTACTAACATCAACGGACCCATTACAAAATGGGTACCTAAAACCAAGCATTGATCTCTTGTATGTGTTTGCTTTCGGTGGGGAATCATGGTTGCTCGATAGTGGTGCCACAAATCATATGATCGGAAGCAAGGACTTGGTGGTGGATGTGCACAAGATCCCATCTATGCCCACCAATGTCGAGTGGGGTGATGCCTCGTCTTCTAAGGTATTGGGTCTTGGCAAGGTTGTCATTTCTCATGATCCCACGATCGAGAAAGTCATGCTTGCTGAGTCCCTTGCATACAATTTACTTTCCATTTGTCAACTTGCACTCATGGGTTTTGCCACATTCTTTGATATTGATACCGTGGCCCTCTTGTGGAGCAAGACTCTTAAAGTAGCCTTTGTTGGGCATGTCGAGAATTGTCTTTATGTGATTAACTTTTCGGAGCGACCTACTAAGACCGCGACATGCCTAATGGCTAAAGTTGATGTGGGGTGGCTTTGGCATCGCCGCTTAGCCCATGTCAATATGAGATATTTGCAAAGTCTTCTCAAGGGGGACCATGTCCTTGGACTAACAAACGTTAGCTTTGCCAAAGATCGTGCTTGCAGTGCTTGTATTGAAGGAAAGTTACATGAGAAGGCTCACCCTCCCACGACTATCATCTACTCGAAGAGACCCTTGGAGCTCATACACATGGATCTCTTTGGGCCTCCATCCTTCGATAGTCTTGGGGGTATAAAGTATTGCTTGGTGATTGTCGGTGATTACTCAAGGTACACTTGGGTATATTTCTTCAAGAGGAAGAGTGAAACTCAACAAACTATCATCGACTTTGCAAATGAAGCTCAACGTCAACACGATGCAAAGATCTTGACAATAAGAAGTGACAACGGCACCAAATTCAAGAACTACACCTTGGATGAGTTTCTTAGTGATGAGGGGATCAAGCATCAATATTCTGCACCATACAGCCCTCAACAAAATGGTGTAGCAGAGAGGAAGAACCGGACGTTGATGGATGCAGCAAGGACCATGATGGCGGAGTTCAAGTCTCCTTACAACTTTTGGGCCGAAGCCATCAACACCGCGTGTCATGCATCCAATCGGCTATATCTCTGCAAAAGGCTTGAATAAAACTCGATATGAAATACGCACCGGTAACAAGCCCAACCTCAAGTACTTCCGGGTGTTTGGTTGTGAGTTTTTCATTCTCAAGAAAGGTGTTCGTTTCTCTAAATTTGAGGCTAGAGCTCATGAGGGTATATTTGTTGGTTATGCTACAAACTCTCATTCTTACCGTGTCCTCAACAAGTCCAGGGGACTTGTCGGTGTCAAAACCGGCGGATCTCGGGTAGGGGGTCCCGAACTGTGCGTCTAGGCGGATGGTAACATGAGACAAGGGACACGATGTTTTACCCAGGTTCAGGCCCTCTTGATGGAGGTAAAACCCTACGTCCTGCTTGATTGATATTGATATTGTGGATGTTTACAAGAGTGGATCTACCACGAGATCAAGGAGGCTAAACCCTAGAAGCTAGCCTATGGTATGATTGTAATGGTTGTTGTTGTTGTTGTGTCCTACGGACTAGAGCCATCCGGTTTATATAGACACCGGAGAGGGCTAGGGTTACATAGAGTCGGTTACAATGGTAGGAGATCTACATATCCGTATGACCAAGCTTGCCTTCCACGCCAAGGAAAGTCCCATCCGGACACGGGGCGAAGTCTTCAATCTTGTATCTTCATAGTCTTGGAGTCCGGTCGATGATGATAGTCTGGCCGATGATAGTTCGGCTGATGATGGTAGTCGGCTATCCGGACACCCCCTAATCCAGGACTCCCTCAGTAGCCCCTGAACCAGGCTTCAATGACGATAAGTCTGGCGCGTATATTGCTTGGCATTGCAAGGCGGGTTCCTTCTCCAAATGATAGAAGATTGTGAACACTAGGATAGTGTCCGGCTCTGCAAAATAAATTCCACATTCCACCGTAGAGAGAATAATATATACACAAGTTCAATCTGCTGACGTTTTTTGCGGCATGACGTCACGCCACTACCAAGCCATTACTTGAATCGTTTTTTACTCTACCACCTCAGCGCATTTAGCGAAGCGGTTTCCTTGGCACGTCTTGTCGAAGCAGAGATCTTGTTCCCCCTTAATCCGGGATTCTCATCAATACGGGCGTGGGTAACCCAACCGCGCCCGTCGCCACGCCCCCTCTATCGAAGGCGAGTCCCAAAC
>NC_041386.1:694568240-694568749 GCF_002162155.2 Triticum dicoccoides
ATTCTTCAACACTTCATGGGTATGACACCCCTGGAGATGTACAAATTATTCTTCGGATCGCAAGAGGCGCGTCCGGAATTGACCGAGGATGCTGGCCTAAGCTGCAATCGCCCGGATACTCAAGTAAGTAGTTCCGAGTCCGGACATACCGTTTGTTTGCCTTTCGATGATTCGCCTTATGACCAACTTCCTTCCACACAGGAGTGGATAGCGGAAGCAAAATTGATATGGTGTCCGGCCCCCCTCCCCGAGACCGCGCCGGATTCCGTGCTGGTCCGGATGCTTGAGGTTGCGCCTCCAGAGGAAGACGAAGGGGAAATCAGGAAAGCTACTGCCTCGCCTAAGGAGGCTCTTGAAAGAGGGGGGATCGAGAATCCCTCCCTCCAAGGGGAGAAGAGGACTGCCTCCGAGGACCCGGGGGCAAAAGCCCCTAAACGGGGGAAGAAAACTTCGCCAGAGGGTCCTGCGTCCGGGGAGGCCCCGGCCGCACAATCTCCCTTAAAGAGTCA
>NC_041386.1:694568759-694635266 GCF_002162155.2 Triticum dicoccoides
TTCTGAGGATAACTAAAGTTTTTACCTTGTAGTTCGGATCTCCGTCCTTCGCAAATGAGCTCGTCTTCGGGGGACCTTCGTCCGGAGATGATGGAGAGCGAGACGCCTCCGTCCGGGGCGCCATCGGATAGGGCGGACGAGCCTGAAGTGTCGTCACGGAGGGAGCCCCCAGGTTTGGCAAAGCCGGATAGTTCGGTGCCAACTGGTGTACGGCCGAAGGATCTGCTTGAGAAGGCGTCTATCTCAGAAGATCACCATGCATTGATGAGCATGGTGATTGAAAGGATTTCGTCCGCCGAAGGCGGGTTGCACAATGCCATCAGGAGTTTGCTGGCGGGGTTTGAGGTACGTAAAAATGACACACCTTTTAACAGTTTTGCATATAGAATGCGCCCTGTATAGATAGTAGCCCCTGAGACTCGGTAGGTTGTCGAAATCGACAGCGTGCCGAGGATCAAAATCGCAGGTTTAAACTTCCGCCATGCCGATGCAGGTGGCGGGTGGTCCAGGGGCCAGCCGGACTGATGGAGTTGCTGAACTAAAGCGGCAACTCGCTGTTGCGGATGCGGACATCACGCTGGTCCACAGGTGACTTGATGAGTCGCAAGGTAAGTGTTTCTGTGCGGTCACTTGGTTAGGGGGCCGAAGCCAGCTCCTTACAACATGTGTGTGAAATGCAGATAGTGCCGCTGCTGTGGAGAGCCTTCGGGCCGAACTTGCTCAAGCCAAGGAGCAGGCCAGAAGGAGTAATGCGGCAGCCTCGAGGGCGGCCGAGGTGTTAGCGGCCGAAAGGGCCGTACACTGCCGGAGCAGGGAAGAGATGGCCGAAATGGCCGTGAAGTTAAAAGATGCTACCGACCGCAATGAGGCTCTTGGGAAGGAGCGCCTAGCGGGGCAAGAAGACCTGGAGAAGGCCACCGCCGAAGCCAAGGATGCCCGCTCTGCAATGCGGGCTATAAAGGAAGAGCTACGCCAGGCCGGAGAAATTGTAGCTGGCAAACCTTTTCTGCTGCGCCGAAGGTTTACGGATCCAAAGTATGCTCAGCTGGGCCAACTATGGGGTCCATAGGACCCTTATATGGACTTAGTAGCGAGTGCGGCGGATGCCGTTGTGCGTTTTCGAAGCCTGAAGGATCACAAGATGGAAGAGCTGTTTTGGTCTCAATTCCATAGTCCGGAGTGTTCACTTCCGCTGACCGATCGTTTGGCCGAGTGGGCTGAGCTAAATAGGTTGTCCGGGCTTGCTATGATGGATATAGTGACCCATGTCTGGCCGAATAAGCGCAAGCCGAAGAGTTACTTTGGCTTATTGCAGCAATTTCTTGGGGCGGTGCCGCATATCAAAGCGATGAAGCGGTCGGCCTGCATAGAGGGTGCGCGGATGGCACTCGCCCGTGTGAAGACACATTGGACAGAGATGGATGCCACCGCTGTTGCGACCCCGGGTTCAGATGATAACCGGTTACCCGCCGAGCACTATTTTGGCGAAGTGCTGCGTGGTGCTCGTGTAATAGAGTCGCAGTGCTCAAAAAGTGTTACGTTTGAATGGACGTTTTTATGATGTAAAACAATATTTATGATGTAAGCGCCTTTTATACTTGTGCGTTCAAGTAATAGAATATCTCCTATGCGGCCGTTCATGTATACGTGTGTATAACCTGAAAGATGGCAGTCGTCGGCTTCATCCCCCACACACAAGGTGCGGGGGTGTTCGCAAAAAATAGCGCGTTTTCACACTTAATCCGATGTCTCGGTCCTGTAAAGGAGGTGGTAGCGTAGCAAACGAGGCAACCGGACTATAATGCTTTATCACTTTCACTTAGCCATGGAGTTCGAGGGTGGGGCTACGACATAGCCCCTTGGGGCACCGCACTCTCCGAATTTGGGGCGCGTATGTGCCTGACCAGGAAACGGCCCTTCGTCAAAGCGGAGGAATTCTAAACATTGCCATGGTCGATCGAGTGGTTGACCAGTCTCTCACTGTATCATGACAGTCAGTTTTCGGCTTTCTCTACTGAGGTGCTCGCCCAGCCGAACTGGGGCACAATCGCAGTAGTTCTCCTGGTGCCGCGTTAGCCGATGATACGGAACGTAAGGCAGCAAAACACAGGAGCCGGGCAAACCCAACATTTGACCAAAGACATGGTTCAGAGCTGATGCATATAAGGCCTAACTCGAGACGCCGAACACTCCCGAAGGTGTTTGGTCTTTATAATAGCGGGCAAAACAAAGCCCTAAGCCCCTTGTGTCCAGGTACGGGCAGGTTCTTCTGACGCGGCCGATGCCAAAACGCCAGTCTCCACTCTGGTTATAATGATAAACCAGGGGATTATAGCAACAAGAGACATTAAGAAAGGTTTACGTAGGGTCTTAGTCTGAAAAGAGTCCTTGCAACGGGTCCCTACTGCACGTCTGCGCCTGTGTCTCCGTTGTGCCGTATCCTGGACGGGTGTGCACGCTGTTCATCTATAAAAAGAGAGGAACTTAGTTGGAAAAGAAATCGTGCGAGAAAGTGCATAAAAATGGAAATATAGATTAATAAAGCTGAGCCTATGCTAGCTCATTATGGCTTATATTTACAAACCCTTGTGAAGGGGTGTGCGGCTAGGTAGCCCTAGCTTATTTATTCCGGACTCGTCCAGCCGTGTCCGGGGTCTCAGGCGACCTTTTAATGAAATGATGCCACGTGGACCGGGCATTTTAAGCGTAAGAGACGCGTAATGTGGTATTGCATTGAAGCGGACGAAAGCTTCCCGTCCCAGTGATGCTTGATAGCTACTTTTAAATGGGGCGACATGAAAGGTTAGCTTTTCTCGTCGGAAGTTGTCAGGTGACCCGAACACAACTTCTAGTAATAATGAAACTGTGCACCTGGCGTAAGGGCCTGGCGCCACTCCTTTGAAGGAAGTGCGGCTATGCCGAATTGTAGTAGGGTCTATCCCAACTTGCGGATTGTGTCCGAATATAGCAGGTTTAAGTCACTGCCGCCGTCCCTCAAAACCGGCGTGAATTGCAGTCCATCTATTATGGGATCCAATATCAGGGCAGTCTATCCTGCGTTCCGGATACTTCTGGACTAATCCAGACGGTCGAAAGTGATTGGTTTTGATATCCAATCTCGGTGTTCCGCTGGGGTGGACCTTGCGACACTTGTCTAAGCGAGTGCCGTGTTGGTTTTCCGTACTATCACATGAAGTGAGTTTACTGTTTTGACTTCTTGTGGGAAAGTCTTTTGACTTCCGGTGCTCTGCTGGTGGGGTTCGTCATCGTCCTCGCTTGGCGCATCGAGCCCCTTGTGTCCGGCGTTAAGTCTGCCAGACTGTTTAAAAACCCAACAATTTCGGTTGGTATGGTTTGCAGGCCTTCCGGAGGTACTGTGGATTTGACATATCCGATCTAAAATTTTGTTTAAATTTGATAGCTCATCGCTGTTGTCCTTAAGAGGCAGTGTTTTATTGTTTGGCCACGAGCTTTTGAATCCGGCGTTGACCGCCGTGCCCTTTGGGATTTTTTCTTTATTCCGGCGCTGATCTTTCCTGCGCCGTGATTTTCCGTTTCCATCTCTGATCTCGGATGTACTCGGGTCGCTGGTGCTGCATCTTGCTAGCCAGCTGTCTTCTCCTGCGCAAAAGCGCGTCATGAGGCTTGTTAGCGCGGCCATTGTTCTTGGCTTCTCTTGGCCGAGGTGTCTGGCGAGCCATTCGTCTCGGACGTTATGTTTAAAAGCTGCTAAGGCTTCCGCATCCGGACAGTCGACTATTTGGTTCTTTTTGGTAAGGAACCTGTTCCAGAATTTGCGCGCTGACTCTCCGGGCTGTTGGGTTATATGACTCAGATCGTCTGTATCCGGAGGGCGGACATAAGTCCCTTGAAAATTTGCTCTAAACGCGTCCTCAAGCTCTTCCCAACTTCCAACAGTGTTTTCTGGGAGGCTTTTGAGCCAATGACGAGCTGGCCCTTTGAGCTTGAGGGGTAGGTATTTTATGGCGTGGAGATCATCTCCTCTAGCCATGTGTATGTGCAGTATGTAATCTTCTATCCAGACTCCTGGGTCTGTTGTGCCGTCGTATGCCTCTATGTTTATGGGTTTGAACCCTGCTGGAAATTCATGATCCAGCACCTCATCGGTAAAGCATAGCGGGTGTGCGGTGCCCCTGTATTTGGGTGTGCCGCTGTCTTCGAACACTTGTCATGTTGTGTTGCTTCCTGGGGCCCTCCTTTTTGGCCCGTAGATGGACCTAGTTGGGCCGTCCATTTTCCCAGGATCATAAGTCAGCTTGTGTGCGGCGCCGCTTGTCGCTTTTGGCCTATCGTCTGGCCGTCTATCCGACCAGGCGACCTCTTTATTTTTTGACTGTGCGGGCTCTATGGCTTCCTCGTCAAATTCTGGCGGCAACTTGCGCTTCGGGTAGCTCTTTGTTTGATGGCCATTGCCATATTTGTCTGCGGTCTTGAGTACTTTGCTCCACTTCATTCTGAGTATGTCTTCCGCTGTTTGAGCTTCCGTTTTTCCTTCTTCAAACTTCTTGCAGTGGCGACAAGTCTTTTGTGAAGGTTCTTATGCTCCGGTGTTGTGTCCGGACTGTTGATTACTCCGTGAAGGGGTTGATTATCCGGTTCGTCTGCTGGTTTGCCCTGCTCTATCGCTGGGTCGTTAGGAATGCTGCTTTGATCGAGGCGGGACTTAGGGCGGCGTCTACGTCGCCGTTTTGGTTGTTTATCGGCGGGATTATCCTCTGCCGCGTCCCGTTGTTCCTCGGTATCGCTTCCCTTTGGGGTGTCCACCATATGTATGTCCTGTGATGAGGTGGCCTTCCAGTGCCCTGTAGGCGCTGGTTCTTGATCGTCTCCGGCATCGTCGTCCATACCGTTGATGTCTTCGGAGTCGTAGTTGAGTACGTCGGTTAGATTGTCGACGGTGGCTACGAAGTGGGTGGTGGGTGGGCCCTGAATTTCTTCGTCGTCCGCATCCCAACCATCTTGGCCGTAGTTCGGCCAGGGCTCTCCGGATAGCGAGAGATGCTTCAGCGAATTTAAGGTATCGCCGAAGGGTGAGTGCTGAAAGATGTCCGCAGCGGGGAATTTCATGATCGGCGCCCAATCGGATTCGACTGGCAGGGGCGCAGGAGGTTCGGAGTCTGGTAGAGAGTCCGGCACCTCGGAGTCATGGGCTTTATGCGGGACAAGATAAGTGTTCGGCTCCATCGCCGCAGAAGTTGCAGCTCCCGAGGCGGTGTCCAGCCATCCGTCCTCGATCTGAGCGATCGGCTCCGGACTATGGGTCGGAGCGGATTCGTGTGCGGCCTCCAAGGTGCTAACCGGCGGCAGAGTTAGGTCGTGCCCATCGTGACAGCACGGCACGCTCGGCTGTGGCTGAGATCCCTCGAAGATCAAGTCCCCGCGGATATCGGCCGTGAAGTTTAGGCTTCCAAACCTGACCTGACGGCCAGGGGCGTAGCTTTCGATCTGCTCCAGATGGCCAAGTGAGTTGGCCCGCAATGCGAAACAGCCGAATACGAAGATCTGTTCGGGGAGAAAAGTCTCACCCAGGACTGCGTCGTTGACAATTGAAGAGGCCATCAAGCCTATCGGGGATGACACAGAGGAACTCTCAATGAAAGCACCAATGTCGGTGTCAAAACCGGCGGATCTCGGGTAGGGGGTCCCGAACTGTGCGTCTAGGCGGATGGTAACATGAGACAAGGGACACGATGTTTTACCCAGGTTCAGGCCCTCTTGATGGAGGTAAAACCCTACGTCCTGCTTGATTGATATTGATATTGTGGATGTTTACAAGAGTGGATCTACCACGAGATCAAGGAGGCTAAACCCTAGAAGCTAGCCTATGGTATGATTGTAATGGTTGTTGTTGTTGTTGTGTCCTACGGACTAGAGCCATCCGGTTTATATAGACACCGGAGAGGGCTAGGGTTACATAGAGTCGGTTACAATGGTAGGAGATCTACATATCCGTATGACCAAGCTTGCCTTCCACGCCAAGGAAAGTCCCATCCGGACACGGGGCGAAGTCTTCAATCTTGTATCTTCATAGTCTTGGAGTCCGGTCGATGATGATAGTCTGGCCGATGATAGTTCGGCTGATGATGGTAGTCGGCTATCCGGACACCCCCTAATCCAGGACTCCCTCAGTAGCCCCTGAACCAGGCTTCAATGACGATAAGTCTGGCGCGTATATTGCTTGGCATTGCAAGGCGGGTTCCTTCTCCAAATGATAGAAGATTGTGAACACTAGGATAGTGTCCGGCTCTGCAAAATAAATTCCACATTCCACCGTAGAGAGAATAATATATACACAAGTTCAATCTGCTGACGTTTTTTGCGGCATGACGTCACGCCACTACCAAGCCATTACTTGAATCGTTTTTTACTCTACCACCTCAGCGCATTTAGCGAAGCGGTTTCCTTGGCACGTCTTGTCGAAGCAGAGATCTTGTTCCCCCTTAATCCGGGATTCTCATCAATACGGGCGTGGGTAACCCAACCGCGCCCGTCGCCACGCCCCCTCTATCGAAGGCGAGTCCCAAACAGTCACAGAGACGGCTCTTGGTATTCTCCCTCTTTATAACGGGACCAAGGCTCGTTTCTTTTCTTCAATCCTCCATCGAATCCTCTCCCCGCTCCAAGTTCCAGCACCTAGAGCTCCAGATTCGAGCGCTTCGGACGTTCAACAATGTCCGGTTCCGACCTCCAGGGCCGGTGGATGCCCTCCTCCGTCATGGAGGAGGACGTGCTAAAGCTGCGGGAGGCCAAGTACCTGGCTTATGAGATTTCACACAGGTTGCCTGCCGAAGGGCCAGCCATTCCCACCCCCGAGCCCGGCGAGTATGTCGTTTTTGTATCCCACCTCCGTCGGGGTTTAGGCTTCCCGATGGATCCTTTTGTGAGAGGGCTCATGTTTTACTATGGGTTGGAATTCCACAATTTGGCTCCGGAGTCCATCCTCCATATTTCCGCATTTATTGTTGTCTGCGAAGCCTTCCTCCGCGTCACCCCTCATTTCGGCCTGTGGCTGAAGACCTTCAATGTGGCGCCGAAGATGATCGGGGGGCGTCAAGCGGAGTGCAGCGGGGCGGCCATAAGTAGGAGGGCCGATGCCCCGTGGCCCGCTGGCTCCTTCCAAGAGGAGCTCGGCCCATGGCAGCAAGAGTGGTTCTATATTACCGTTCCGAGGGGCCGCAGACAAAAGCCGCCGCCCTTATTCCGCCCGGGACCTCCACGATGGTTGATGTCGTGGGTCAACCAAGGGCTGAACTGGGGGCTGTCAAAGGACGTGCCCCTACTGCAGGGCCGGATTCGAGATCTCCAAACGAGGGAGGTCGACATGGTGGTGGTAATGCAGGTTATGCTGATTAGGCGTCTCCCGCCCTGCAAACGCCGCCCTCTCCGGCTATGGGAGTTCAACCCGGAGGGCCCATGTATTCTTCAACACTTCATGGGTATGACACCCCTGGAGATGTACAAATTATTCTTCGGATCGCAAGAGGCGCGTCCGGAATTGACCGAGGATGCTGGCCTAAGCTGCAATCGCCCGGATACTCAAGTAAGTAGTTCCGAGTCCGGACATACCGTTTGTTTGCCTTTCGATGATTCGCCTTATGACCAACTTCCTTCCACACAGGAGTGGATAGCGGAAGCAAAATTGATATGGTGTCCGGCCCCCCTCCCCGAGACCGCGCCGGATTCCGTGCTGGTCCGGATGCTTGAGGTTGCGCCTCCAGAGGAAGACGAAGGGGAAATCAGGAAAGCTACTGCCTCGCCTAAGGAGGCTCTTGAAAGAGGGGGGATCGAGAATCCCTCCCTCCAAGGGGAGAAGAGGACTGCCTCCGAGGACCCGGGGGCAAAAGCCCCTAAACGGGGGAAGAAAACTTCGCCAGAGGGTCCTGCGTCCGGGGAGGCCCCGGCCGCACAATCTCCCTTAAAGAGTCATCCCTCCAACGAGCCATAAGTAGAAAGAAAGGAGTTTTATAATAAGGGACATCCCTATTTGTGCTTCTGAGGATAACTAAAGTTTTTACCTTGTAGTTCGGATCTCCGTCCTTCGCAAATGAGCTCGTCTTCGGGGGACCTTCGTCCGGAGATGATGGAGAGCGAGACGCCTCCGTCCGGGGCGCCATCGGATAGGGCGGACGAGCCTGAAGTGTCGTCACGGAGGGAGCCCCCAGGTTTGGCAAAGCCGGATAGTTCGGTGCCAACTGGTGTACGGCCGAAGGATCTGCTTGAGAAGGCGTCTATCTCAGAAGATCACCATGCATTGATGAGCATGGTGATTGAAAGGATTTCGTCCGCCGAAGGCGGGTTGCACAATGCCATCAGGAGTTTGCTGGCGGGGTTTGAGGTACGTAAAAATGACACACCTTTTAACAGTTTTGCATATAGAATGCGCCCTGTATAGATAGTAGCCCCTGAGACTCGGTAGGTTGTCGAAATCGACAGCGTGCCGAGGATCAAAATCGCAGGTTTAATCTTCCGCCATGCCGATGCAGGTGGCGGGTGGTCCAGGGGCCAGCCGGACTGATGGAGTTGCTGAACTAAAGCGGCAACTCGCTGTTGCGGATGCGGACATCACGCTGGTCCACAGGCGACTTGATGAGTCGCAAGGTAAGTGTTTCTGTGCGGTCACTTGGTTAGGGGGCCGAAGCCAGCTCCTTACAACATGTGTGTGAAATGCAGATAGTGCCGCTGCTGTGGAGAGCCTTCGGGCCGAACTTGCTCAAGCCAAGGAGCAGGCCAGAAGGAGTAATGCGGCAGCCTCGAGGGCGGCCGAGGTGTTAGCGGCCGAAAGGGCCGTACACTGCCGGAGCAGGGAAGAGATGGCCGAAATGGCCGTGAAGTTAAAAGATGCTACCGACCGCAATGAGGCTCTTGGGAAGGAGCGCCTAGCGGGGCAAGAAGACCTGGAGAAGGCCACCGCCGAAGCCAAGGATGCCCGCTCTGCAATGCGGGCTATAAAGGAAGAGCTACGCCAGGCCGGAGAAATTGTAGCTGGCAAACCTTTTCTACTGCGCCGAAGGTTTACGGATCCAAAGTATGCTCAGCTGGGCCAACTATGGGGTCCATAGGACCCTTATATGGACTTAGCAGCGAGTGCGGCGGATGCCGTTGTGCGTTTTCGAAGCCTGAAGGATCACAAGACGGAAGAGCTGTTTTGGTCTCAATTCCATAGTCCGGAGTGTTCACTTCCGCTGACCGATCGTTTGGCCGAGTGGGCTGAGCTAAATAGGTTGTCCGGGCTTGCTATGATGGATATAGTGACCCATGTCTGGCCGAATAAGCCCAAGCCGAAGAGTTACTTTGGCTTATTGCAGCAATTTCTTGGGGCGGTGCCGCATATCAAAGCGATGAAGCGGTCGGCCTGCATAGAGGGTGCGCGGATGGCACTCGCCCGTGTGAAGACACATTGGACAGAGATGGATGCCACCGCTGTTGCGACCCCGGGTTCAGATGATAACCGGTTACCCGCCGAGCACTATTTTGGCGAAGTGCTGCGTGGTGCTCGTGTAATAGAGTCGCAGTGCTCAAAAAATGTTACGTTCGAATGGACGTTTTTATGATGTAAAACAATATTTATGATGTAAGCGCCTTTTATACTTGTGCGTTCAAGTAATAGAATATCTCCTATGCGGCCGTTCATGTATACGTGTGTATAACCTGAAAGATGGCAGTCGTCGGCTTCATCCCCCACACACAAGGTGCGGGGGTGTTCGCAAAAAATAGCGCGTTTTCACACTTAATCCGATGTCTCGGTCCTGTAAAGGAGGTGGTAGCGTAGCAAACGAGGCAACCGGACTATAATGCTTTATCACTTTCACTTAGCCATGGAGTTCGAGGGTGGGGCTACGACATAGCCCCTTGGGGCACCGCACTCTCCGAATTTGGGGCGCGTATGTGCCTGACCAGGAAACGGCCCTTCGTCAAAGCGGAGGAATTCTAAACATTGCCATGGTCGATCGAGTGGTTGACCAGTCTCTCACTGTATCATGACAGTCAGTTTTCGGCTTTCTCTACTGAGGTGCTCGCCCAGCCGAACTGGGGCACAATCGCAGTAGTTCTCCTGGTGCCGCGTTAGCCGATGATACGGAACGTAAGGCAGCAAAACACAGGAGCCGGGCAAACCCAACATTTGACCAAAGACATGATTCAGAGCTGATGCATATAAGGCCTAACTCGAGACGCCGAACACTCCCGAAGGTGTTTGGTCTTTATAATAGCGGGCAAAACAAAGCCCTAAGCCCCTTGTGTCCAGGTACGGGCAGGTTCTTCTGACGCGGCCGATGCCAAAACGCCAGTCTCCACTCTGGTTATAATGATAAACCAGGGGATTATAGCAACAAGAGACATTAAGAAAGGTTTACGTAGGGTCTTAGTCTGAAAAGAGTCCTTGCAACGGGTCCCTACTGCACGTCTGCGCCTGTGTCTCCGTTGTGCCGTATCCTGGACGGGTGTGCACGCTGTTCATCTATAAAAAGAGAGGAACTTAGTTGGAAAAGAAATCGTGCGAGAAAGTGCATAAAAATGGAAATATAGATTAATAAAGCTGAGCCTATGCTAGCTCATTATGGCTTATATTTACAAACCCTTGTGAAGGGGTGTGCGGCTAGGTAGCCCTAGCTTATTTATTCCAGACTCGTCCAGCCGTGTCCGGGGTCTCAGGCGACCTTTTAATGAAATGATGCCACGTGGACCGGGCATTTTAAGCGTAAGAGACGCGTAATGTGGTATTGCATTGAAGCGGACGAAAGCTTCCCGTCCCAGTGATGCTTGATAGCTACTTTTAAATGGGGCGACATGAAAGGTTAGCTTTTCTCGTCGGAAGTTGTCAGGTGACCCGAACACAACTTCTAGTAATAATGAAACTGTGCACCTGGCGTAAGGGCCTGGCGCCACTCCTTTGAAGGAAGTGCGGCTATGCCGAATTGTAGTAGGGTCTATCCCAACTTGCGGATTGTGTCCGAATATAGCAGGTTTAAGTCACTGCCGCCGTCCCTCAAAACCGGCGTGAATTGCAGTCCATCTATTATGGGATCCAATATCAGGGCAGTCTATCCTGCGTTCCGGATACTTCTGGACTAATCCAGACGGTCGAAAGTGATTGGTTTTGATATCCAATCTCGGTGTTCCGCTGGGGTGGACCTTGCGACACTTGTCTAAGCGAGTGCCGTGTTGGTTTTCCGTACTATCACATGAAGTGAGTTTACTGTTTTGACTTCTTGTGGGAAAGTCTTTTGACTTCCGGTGCTCTGCTGGTGGGGTTCGTCATCGTCCTCGCTTGGCGCATCGAGCCCCTTGTGTCCGGCGTTAAGTCTGCCAGACTGTTTAAAAACCCAACAATTTCGGTTGGTATGGTTTGCAGGCCTTCCGGAGGTACTGTGGATTTGACATATCCGATCTAAAATTTTGTTTAAATTTGATAGCTCATCGCTGTTGTCCTTAAGAGGCAGTGTTTTATTGTTTGGCCACGAGCTTTTGAATCCGGCGTTGACCGCCGTGCCCTTTGGGATTTTTTCTTTATTCCGGCGCTGATCTTTCCTGCGCCGTGATTTTCCGTTTCCATCTCTGATCTCGGATGTACTCGGGTCGCTGGTGCTGCATCTTGCTAGCCAGCTGTCTTCTCCTGCGCAAAAGCGCGTCATGAGGCTTGTTAGCGCGGCCATTGTTCTTGGCTTCTCTTGGCCGAGGTGTCTGGCGAGCCATTCGTCTCGGACGTTATGTTTAAAAGCTGCTAAGGCTTCCGCATCCGGACAGTCGACTATTTGGTTCTTTTTGGTAAGGAACCTGTTCCAGAATTTGCGCGCTGACTCTCCGGGCTGTTGGGTTATATGACTCAGATCGTCTGCATCCGGAGGGCGGACATAAGTCCCTTGAAAATTTGCTCTAAACGCGTCCTCAAGCTCTTCCCAACTTCCAACAGTGTTTTCTGGGAGGCTTTTGAGCCAATGACGAGCTGGCCCTTTGAGCTTGAGGGGTAGGTATTTTATGGCGTGGAGATCATCTCCTCTAGCCATGTGTATGTGCAGTATGTAATCTTCTATCCAGACTCCTGGGTCTGTTGTGCCGTCGTATGCCTCTATGTTTATGGGTTTGAACCCTGCTGGAAATTCATGATCCAGCACCTCATCGGTAAAGCATAGCGGGTGTGCGGCGCCCCTGTATTTGGGTGTGCCGCTGTCTTCGAACACTTGTCATGTTGTGTTGCTTCCTGGGGCCCTCCTTTTTGGCCCGTAGATGGACCTAGTTGGGCCGTCCATTTTCCCAGGATCATAAGTCAGCTTGTGTGCGGCGCCGCTTGTCGCTTTTGGCCTATCGTCTGGCCGTCTATCCGACCAGGCGACCTCTTTATTTTTTGACTGTGCGGGCTCTATGGCTTCCTCGTCAAATTCTGGCGGCAACTTGCGCTTCGGGTAGCTCTTTGTTTGATGGCCATTGCCATATTTGTCTGCGGTCTTGAGTACTTTGCTCCACTTCATTCTGAGTATGTCTTCCGCTGTTTGAGCTTCCGTTTTTCCTTCTTCAAACTTCTTGCAGTGGCGACAAGTCTTTTGTGAAGGTTCTTATGCTCCGGTGTTGTGTCCGGACTGTTGATTACTCCGTGAAGGGGTTGATTATCCGGTTCGTCTGCTGGTTTGCCCTGCTCTATCGCTGGGTCGTTAGGAATGCTGCTTTGATCGAGGCGGGACTTAGGGCGGCGTCTACGTCGCTGTTTTGGTTGTTTATCGGCGGGATTATCCTCTGCCGCGTCCCGTTGTTCCTCGGTATCGCTTCCCTTTGGGGTGTCCACCATATGTATGTCCTGTGACGAGGTGGCCTTCCAGTGCCCTGTAGGCGCTGGTTCTTGATCGTCTCCGGCATCGTCGTCCATACCGTTGATGTCTTCGGAGTCGTAGTTGAGTACGTCGGTTAGATTGTCGACGGTGGCTACGAAGTGGGTGGTGGGTGGGCCCTGAATTTCTTCGTCGTCCGCATCCCAACCATCCTGGCCGTAGTTCGGCCAGGGCTCTCCGGATAGCGAGAGATGCTTCAGCGAATTTAAGGTATCGCCGAAGGGTGAGTGCTGAAAGATGTCCGCAGCGGGGAATTTCATGATCGGCGCCCAATCGGATTCGACTGGCAGGGGCGCAGGAGGTTCGGAGTCTGGTAGAGAGTCCGGCACCTCGGAGTCATGGGCTTTATGCGGGAGAAGATAAGTGTTCGGCTCCATCGCCGCAGAAGTTGCAGCTCCCGAGGCGGTGTCCAGCCATCCGTCCTCGATCTGAGCGATCGGCTCCGGACTATGGGTCGGAGCGGATTCGTGTGCGGCCTCCAAGGTGCTAACCGGCAGCAGAGTTAGGTCGTGCCCATCGTGACAGCACGGCACGCTCGGCTGTGGCTGAGATCCCTCGAAGATCAAGTCCCCGCGGATATCGGCCGTGAAGTTTAGGCTTCCAAACCTGACCTGACGGCCAGGGGCGTAGCTTTCGATCTGCTCCAGATGGCCAAGTGAGTTGGCCCGCAATGCGAAGCCGCCGAATACGAAGATCTGTTCGGGGAGAAAAGTCTCACCCAGGACTGCGTCGTTGACAATTGAAGAGGCCATCAAGCCTATCGGGGATGACACAGAGGAACTCTCAATGAAAGCACCAATGTCGGTGTCAAAACCAGCGGATCTCGGGTAGGGGGTCCCGAACTGTGCGTCTAGGCGGATGGTAACATGAGACAAGGGACACGATGTTTTACCCAGGTTCGGGCCCTCTTGATGGAGGTAAAACCCTACGTCCTGCTTGATTGATATTGATATTGTGGATGTTTACAAGAGTGGATCTACCACGAGATCAAGGAGGCTAAACCCTAGAAGCTAGCCTATGGTATGATTGTAATGGTTGTTGTTGTTGTTGTGTCCTACGGACTAGAGCCATCCGGTTTATATAGACACCGGAGAGGGCTAGGGTTACATAGAGTCGGTTACAATGGTAGGAGATCTACATATCCGTATCGCCAAGCTTGCCTTCCATGCCAAGGAAAGTCCCATCCGGACACGGGGCGAAGTCTTCAATCTTGTATCTTCATAGTCTTGGAGTCCGGTCGATGATGATAGTCCGGCCGATGATAGTTTGGCTGATGATGGTAGTCCGGCTACCCGGACACCCCCTAATCCAGGACTCCCTCAGGACTCATTGAGGAGACGTGTAATGTGGAGTTTGAAGAGAATAACGGCTCCCAAGTGGAGCAAAGTGGTACTTGTGATGCAGGTGATGAAATTCCTCCCTAATCCATAAGAAGAATGGGTGTTGGTCATATCCTATCCATTGAGGAACCCCTTGTGGCCAAAGGAGAAGGATAATGGTCCACTCAAGTGGAGCCATCACCAATCTAAGACCCACATGCTTCAGAAGAACAAAGTGAAGGCCCTCAACCAAGTGAACAAGATCAAGGGCAAGATCAACCTCAAGATGGTGGTGAGCCACCAAGTGATGCCCAAGGTCGAGTTCTCCCCTCCGAGCAAGTTCAAGATCAAAAGCAAGCTCAAGATCAAGAACAAGCTCAAGACAGCGCTCAAGATGATCAAGTTTCCACTCCTCATCTCACTCCTGAGGAGGAATTGGAGCGTCATGCCTCTAATATTACATCCAAGCTCACAACCAAAGATCATCTCATGAAGAATGTGCTTGGAAGCCTAAGGAAGGGGGTAAGCACTCGTAGACAATTAGCAAACTATTTTGAACATCACACGTTTGTCTCTTGTGTCGAACCCCAAAAGGTCTATGAGGCGCTCGAGGATCCAGATTGCCTCAATGCCATGCATGAAGAACTCAACAACTTCGAGCACAACCAGGTGTGGAGATTGGTGCCAAGGCCAACAGGGAATCATAATGTCATTGGAGCCAAGTGGATATTCAAGAACAAGCAATATGCTCATGGGATCATTGTTCGCAATAAGGCTCATTTGGTAGCACAAGGCTACTCCCAAGTCGAGGGTATCGACTATGGTGAAACCTTTTCTCCCGTTACTCGCCTTGAATCTATTCATTTGTTGATTGCTTATGCTTCTCATCATAACTTCAAGTTGCAACAAATGGATGTGAAGAGTGCTTTTCTTAATGGTCCTATTAATGAGTTGGTGTATGTCGAACAACCCCCAGGGTTCAAGGATCCCTATTTCCCCGATCATGTGTAACAACTTGACAAGACACTCTATGGCCTTAAAAAAGCCCCACGTGCGTGGTATGAGCATCTTACCGAGTTGTTGCAAGATCATGGGTTTGAAATTGGGAAATCGACCCCACTATTTTTACTAAGAAGGTCAAAGGGGAGTTGTTTGTATGCCAACTATATGTTGATGATATTATCTTTGGTTCCCCTAACAAAGCTTTCAATGAGAAATTTGCCGCTCTCATGGCCTCAAAGTTCAAGATGTCTATGATGGGAGAGTTGAAGTTCTTTCTCGGGTTCGAAATCAAGCAAAGAAGAGAGGGAACCTTCATCAACCAAGCCAAATACACTCAAGACATGCTCAAGAGATTCAAGCTAAGTGATGTCAAGCCGGCTTCCACTCCAATGCCCGTTAAATGCCAACTTGACATAGATCCCAATGGTAAAGCGGTGGATCAAAAGGTATATCGCTCCATGATTGGCTCCTTGCTTTACCTTTGTGCATCTAGACCGGATATCATGTTGAGTGTGGGGATTTGTTCATGGTTTCAAGCTGCACCTAAGGAAAGCCACTTTGTGGCGGTCAAGCGAATCTTTTGATATTTGGCTCATACACCAAACTTTGGCTTGTGGTACCCAAGAGGAGCCAACTTCAACCTTTTGGGCTATTCAGACTCAGATTGGGCGGGAGACAGAGTGGATAGGAAGTCCACCTCTGGAGGGTGCCAATTTCTTGGTTGCTCTTTGGTGAGTTGGTCTTCTAAGAAGCAAAGTTGTGTGTCTCTCTCGTCCATCGAAGCGGAGTATGTGGCTGCCGGTAGTTGTTGTGCTCAACTTCTATGGATGAGGCAAACTTTGAAGGATTACAGTGTCATTTGTGACGAAGTGCTTCTTTGGTGTGATAATGAAAGTGCCATCAAGATCTCTCTCAACCCGGTGCAAAACTTCAAGACGAATCATATTGAGATTCAGTATCACTTCATCTGCGATCACATTAGGCAAGGGGAAATCAAACTCAAGTATGTCAACACTCATGATAACTGAGGGAGTCCTGGATTAGGGGGTGTCCGGATGGCCGGACTATGACCTTTGGCCGGACTCCTGGACTATGAAGATACAAGATTGAAGACTTCGTCCCGTGTTCGGATAGGACTTTCCTTGGCGTGGAAGGCAAGCTTGGCGATACGATATGTAGATCTCCTCCCATTGTAACCGACTATGTGTAACCCTAGCTGTCGGTGTCAAAACCGGCGGATCTCGGGTAGGGGGTCCCGAACTGTGCGTCTAGGCGGATGGTAACAGGAGACAAGGGACACGATGTTTTTACCCAGGTTCGGGCCCTCTCGATGGAGGTAAAACCCTACTCCTACTTGATTAATATTTATGATATGGGTAGTACAAGAGTAGATCTACCACGAGATCGGAGTGGCTAAACCCTAGAATCTAGCCTATGGTATGATTGTTCTTCGTCCTACGGACTAAAACTCTCCGGTTTATATAGACACCGGAGAGGGCTAGGGTTACACAGAGTCAGTTACAATGGGAGGAGATCTTCATATTGTATCGCCAAGCTTGCCTTCCACGCCAAGGAAAGTCCCATCCGGACACGGGATGGAGTCTTCAATCTTGTATCTTCATAGTCCGGGAGTCCGGCCAAAGGTCATAGTCCGGCCATCCGGACACGTCTTAATCCAGGACTCCCTCAGAAGCCCCTGAACCAGGCTTCAATGACGACGAGTCCGGCGCGCAAGTTGTCTTTGGCATTGCAAGGCGGGTTCTCCCGCAAATTCTCTGTATCCGTCGAATAGTGTCCGGCTTCTAGTGCGTGCTGCCCTCCTCTGCTTCTGTGCCCCATAATGACCATCTTCCACGTGTCAAACGAATGCGAAAAGCTAGGGGATTTTTTGAGTTACCCCCTGGTTGCGTTAATGAACCGCCCATAAAAGAGACGGGGATTTAGATCCAATTCACACCATCTTCCCTCCGCAAGATTTCATCAGAGTGCCTTCGACAGAGATCCATTCCACCATGGCCGGTCGGTGCAGCTCCTCCTCTCGCCCCTCCAGCGCTCGGCCCGGAGATTGGGGGCGGTGTTCCGTCCCGCATAGCGAGCTAGTAGTGCTTCAGTCCAAGGGGCTTCTCCTCCCAACATATATGGTCCTAGTTCGAGCCCGGATTGCTACCTATAGCGACGGAGAGCAGGCGGAGAGCATCCCCAATCCCTCTCGAGGAGAGCAGGTATGCCTAGTCCCTTATTTTATAAGAGGACTCGGATTTCCAATACATCCATTTCTTCGAGGGTTGCTGGACTTCTACGGCCTCCAGCTACACAACCTGACGCCCGCCTCCATTCTGCACATTGCGGGCTTCGTGGCCCTCTGCGAGCTGTTCTTGGGCGTTGAGCCCCATTTCGCTCTGTGGAATAGGTTGTTTTGCCTTGTGCCTTGTTCTCAGGAGGGGTCTATTTATCAAATGGGCGGAGCCGAACTATGGCGCACCGCCGGGACTGGATATCTATCCGGCACCCCAAAGAGGGTGTCCGAAGACTGGCCCTCGGAATGGTTTTATATAGATGACGCCCCCCTGCCGGACCCTGTACGGATCGGCCTCCCCGAGTTCAATAATGCCCCGTTGAAGAAGCGCCTGAGTTGGCGCCCACGGAACCCTCAGAGGGAAGCTGACAGGGACGTCTTGTACCTGATGAGCTGGATAAGGTTGTTGGCTCATTTCGGACTGACCATGATCAAGTTCATGGCCATATGCATCACGCGAGGGGTGCAGCCGCTTCAATACAGAGGCCACCCCATGTGGGATTTCAACGGGGAGGATGATGCTACCCGGTGCGGTCGCAAGGGGCCAGATTCGGCCGCCACTTTAACGAGAATCTTATCCGCTTTGTACAAGGGGGAAGAGGAAGAATTCCTCCGCGTCAACCCGGAAGGCGGATTCTCTATGTACAATCCTCTTAGTTGGGTGAGCGGACACTTTCACTTGCCTATCCGTTTTCAAAATTCCCATAGTTGAGTACTTAGACTAGTAATGTTTAAACGCAGGAGCTGCGCCAAGCTGTGAAGGAAATAAACAGCTCTGCTCCACAACCCGAGGATCCGGAACGGTCCCTCTATCCGGACTCCCAAGAAGATCCGGACTTATGCGTGGAGTTGGTTGATGGAGTATTTCATCAATTGAGCAAGGATAACTCTTTAGTGGCCATCACGGCCGACTATCCCGGACTACTTCCAGCCTCCAAGGTAACTAAGACCGAAGTCCCAGTATTCTCATGTTTTATCTTGCATGCTGTGCACTAACAACGTTTCGCAGGGTAAATCCTTGAGGCGGAAGGCCGAGCGCACGGTGGGCAGCCAACAAGGGCCGCTGAAACCAGGCGGGCCAAAAAGAAGTGCAGACCAGATCGAGATTCCGGTGCAACGGTATGGTGTGCGGATTTAACGCCTAGGGTTTATGCCCTTGAGTCCTAATAATGCTCATGATTTTCTTAGAAAGAAGAGAGCCCGCCGGACTATGTCCGCCGGCCAAGGTTCGAGGCCGGGTCCGGAAGCGGAGGCGGACACGGGACACGCCTCGGGCGCTCCTCCGACAGAGGGCGCTGACGGGCTATCTGCCACTAATTCAGAGGTGGAGAGTGCCCTAAACCACAGGCATCGCCGGACTGTTCTTCGTGACGCGTGTTTTCCCCCCAGAGGCATTGGACGCCTTTAATACAGGAGATGCGTATCTCCGTGCTGCTCAAAATGGTCTAGCCAGAGCCATGGAGCAGTATGTGAAAGACATACAGGTGAGTAGAATTGAAGGTTATATATATCAGTAGCCCCCGAGACTTGAAACAGTGAAGATAACTGTTTGAAGGATCATGTGGTATGCAGTGTCTTACAAAGAAGAACACGCAATTGTCCCAGGAGCTCGAAGAGTGCAAGGCTCAGCTCGAGGCCGCATTGGCCGCTTCAGAGAATGTCAAGGGGACGCCCGCAGGTAATATGTGCTTCGAAAGGTACCTCCATTTTGAAATGCGGCAGGCGTGCAATCCTGACTATAATAATATAGATGAGGCCGGAGCAAATCCGGACCAGCAACAACTCCTACGCCAACTAAAGGCTGGCGAGAACGTGCTGACAAGGGTGAGGCAAGAGAAGAACAAGCTTCAAGATGCCAATGCCCAGCTAGGCGAGGAACTGAAAGATGTTCGCATTCAGCTGTCTTCTGCCGTGAAGGAGAATCGGCGACTTCGACGCGACATTTTTAGTAAGTGCTTGAACGAATCTTCGAAAAAAGAATTCGGCGAGGAAGTCGATTGACAAAGCTATGTCTGTAGGTTTGCTGACGGGTCGTCCGGCGGAGGAAATGCCCGGTTCATCGAGAGACCATCTTCTCGAGCTGTTGCAACTACACGAGCGAGTTCGGCAGGCAATGCGAGGCATCATCCAGGCTATGTGGCCACCCCTCTCCGTGCCCGAAGGCCTTGAGGAGCTTGCCATGAAGCTGGAGGGAGTGCGACAACGCTTCCGGTTATGGAAGATATCGGCTTGCCGTCAAGGTGCCAGGGAGGCCTGGGCCATGGTGAAGACTCGGTACACGAAGGCTGACCCAAACCACATGGCCGAGGTCGGCCCTATAGGTCCGGACGGAAAGGAGATCCCGGTCAGCTTGGCATATGGCCAGGTGGAGCTGGCTGCAAAGTATTCCCAACAGGACTGTAAATTAGACCGCCTGTTAGATGGCATTGAAGAAGAATATGCCGAGTCGGATTGACTATGTAAAAATGACATAAAAAATGTCTTCTAGCCGGATTGTAGATCGTTTGTCATTGAGGACCTTTTCGCTTCGACCTCTGGACCCTATAGTCCGGAGTGTGTCCGAATACCCTCTTGGTTATGTAAGAACCGGGGCATGCATGGAGACAAGGCGTAGGGGTCATAAGTACTTTAGCAGACAAGTGCCCAACTAGTTATGTTATATTACATGGTTAGTAAGAAACATCTTCCAGAGAGAATAGTTCCGTTAGGGGTTCCTTTCCCTAGGAGGCATGCCCTAAAGTGCATGTCCGAACTGCCAGAAAGAGCAGAAAAGCATCTGGAAAAAAAAGTAAATACAAAAGATCATCTTTTAGCTCACCGACCGAATATTCCCTTAAGAATGCTAGCTTTCGGCTTCACCCAGTCTGAGGTACATATCCGGCTGACCCGACAGTAACAATCGCAGAGGTGCTCCCTTTACCACCTAGCCGAATGAACGGGAACGTAGGGGTAAGCACAGGAGCCAGGCAACCCAGCTTGGCCAAAACTTAAGTCATATCGATGCATATAATGGTGTATAAAAGGTTCACGCGGAAGCATTACACATGTTTTGGGCGTGAGGCCCGTTTTATATAAAATTCTTGGTAGAGAAGCCCCCAGGTATTGTGAGCGCAGTTAGCGCGTCGGGTGCGTGTGAATATTGCACATGCGAGCCCCTAAGGGTTTGTGAGAATAAGGGGGAGGGAGAAGGAACAAAATCCCGGACTGCCAAAAATAAAAACAAAAAATAAAACAAAGGGACGAGGGAAGGAGACGAACACGGAGTCCGGCGCTAGGCGTAGAACCTTCGTAGGCATGCTGCATTCCATGGGTTCGGCTCGAGTCAGTTGTCCGATGCGCCTCGCAGATGGTACGCTCCGCCGGTCAGTACTTGGTCGATGATGAAGGGCCCCTCCCATTTGGGCTTTAATTTATCCTTTTTCTTGTCCGGCAGGCGTAGAACTAGTTCGCCAACGTTATACGTTTTGGCCCGTACTTCTCTGCTTTGATATCTTCGAGCCTGCTGTTGATAGAATGCGGAACGAGCCTTTGCCACGTCGCGCTCCTCTTCCAATGCGTCCAAGATGTCCTGCCGATCGAGCTCGGCTTCTCTTTCTTCGTACATGCGCACTCGAGGTGAGTCATGGATTATGTCGCATGGCAGTACTGCCTCTGCGCCGTATACCATAAAAAATGGTGTGAATCCGGTAGTGCGATTCGGCGTGGTCAGCAACCCCCAGAGTACGGAGTCAAGCTCCTCTACCCAGTGCGTGTCAGATTCCTTGAGGGATCGCACTAGTCTGGGTTTGATGCCGCTCATAATGAGACCGTTGGCCCGTTCGACTTGACCGTTAGTTTGAGGGTGATAGACTGAAGCGTAGTCGAGCTTGATGCCCATGTTTTTGCTCCAAAGTTTGACTTCATCGGCCGTGAAGTTTGTGCCATTGTCGGTTATGATGTTGTGGGGGACACCGTAACGGTGTACGACCCCGGAAAGGAAGTCTATCACTAGTCCAGGTTCGGCCGTCTTTACAGGCTTGGCTTCTATCCATTTGGTGAATTTGTCCACCATGACCAGTAGGTATTTTTGCTTGTGAGTTCCTCCTTTAAGAGGTCCGACCATGTCAAGCCCCCAGACCGCGAAAGGCCAGGTAATGGGTATAGTTTGTAGGGCGGTAGGCGGCATGTGTCTTTGGTTGGCGAATAATTGGCAACCAACACATCGTTGTACTAAGTCCTGAGCGTCTTCCCGGGCCGTTGGCCAATAAAATCCGGTACGGAAGGCCTTGCTTACAAGGCCCGGGCTGCGGCGTGGTGCCCGCCAAGTCCGGCATGGATTTCAGCCAAAAGGTCTCGTCCTTATTCTTCGGAGATACACCTTTGAAGGACTCCGGTTGTGCTTTTCTTGTAAAGCTCTCCCTCGTGGACTTTGTAGGCTTTAGATCGCCGCACTATGCAGCAGGCCTCGTTTTGGGCCTCGGGAAGTTCCTGCCTAGTTAGGTAGGCTAGGAATGGCTCTGTCCAAGGGGCAATGACTGCCATTATTGCGTGGGCTGACGGCGTTGTTTCGTTGGCGTAGCCCCCAATTGTGTCAGGAATGTCGGTGAGGGGCAGTGTAGTTGTGTCCGGGCTATTGTTTCCGGATTCTCCGTCCCATGATACAGATGGCTTGAACAGCCTTTCTAGGAAGATGTTGGGAGGGACGGCCTCGCGCTTGGCGCCGATGCGTGCCAGCATGTCTGCTGCTTGGTTATTTTCCCGGGCTATGTGATGAAATTCGAACCCCTCAAACCGAGCTGACATCTTTAAGATGGCATTGCGGTAAGCTGCCATTTTCGGGTCCTTGGCATCGAAGTCTCCATTTATTTGGGATATTGCGAGATTTGAATCCCCACGGACCTCTAGGCGCTGAATGCCCATGGAGACTGCCATTCGGAGGCCATGTAAAAGGGCCTCGTATTCGGCTGTGTTGTTCGAATCCGTGTACATTATTTGAAGTACGTATTGGACTGTGTCCCCAGTTGGGGACGTCAGGACGATGCCAGCCCCCAGGCCAGCCAACATTTTGGAGCCGTCGAAGTGCATGATCCAGTTGGAGTATGCGCCGTATTCTTTAGGAAGTTCGGCTTCAATCCATTCGGCAATGAAGTCGGCCAAAACCTGTGACTTAATAGCTCGCCTTGGCTTGTAGGTTATGTCGAACGGGAGGAGCTCGATGGCCCATTTGGCAATCCGGCCCGTTGCATCGCGGTTGTTTATAATGTCATTAAGGGGTACTTCGGATGCCACTGTTATGGAGCACTCTTGAAAGTAGTGTCGCAGCTTCCGGGATGCCATGAACACCGCGTATGCTATCTTTTGATAATGCGTGTATGGTGACTTGCATGGAGTTAGCACAGTGGACACGTAGTACACTGGTTTTTGGAGAGGGAACTTGTGTCCGTCCGCTTCTCATTCGACGACGAGCACCGCGCTGACAACTTGATGGGTTGCCGCGATGTATAATAGCATTGGTTCGCCCGTGTTGGGCGTGGCCAGGACCGGATTTGTTGCCAATATGGCGTTTATTTCTTCGAGTCCGGCCGTGGCGACCTCCGTCCACTCGAAGTGGTCGGTGCGCCATAGGAGGCGATAGAGGGGTAATGCCTTTTCTCCTAAGCGGGAGATAAAGCGGCTTAGAGCCGCCACGCATCCTGTCAGTTTTTGTATTTGTTTGAGGTCCTTTGGGGTATCTAATTGTGACAGAGCTCGGATCTTGGCTGGGTTTGCTTCAATTCCTGTACCGGATACGATGAAGCCCAGGAGCTTTCCGGCTGGTACGCCGAAAACGCATTTTTTCGGGTTGAGCTTAATGTCATATGTTCGGAGATTGTCGAACCTGAGCCTCAAGTCGTCTACTAGAGTATCGACGTGTTTTGTTTTGACGACCACATCGTCTACGTATGCTTCGACTGTTTTGCCGATCTGGTTGGCCAGACATGTCTGAATCATGCGCTGATATGTTGCGCCGGTGTTTTTGAGCCCGAAGGGCATCGTGTTGAAGCAGAATGGGCCGTACGGGGTGATGAATGCCGTTGCGGCCTGGTCTGATTCTGCCATCTTGATTTGATGGTAGCCAGAGTATGATTTGATCGATTCGAGGGAGTGGGAAAGGGTCCTTTGGACAGGCCTTGTTTAGGTCTTTGAAGTCGACACATAGGCGCCAAGATTTGTCCTTCTTTGGTACCATCACCAGGTTTGCTAGCCAGTCCGGATGTTTTATGTCTCTGATGAACCCGGCTTCCAGCAGTTTTGCTAGCTCCTCTCCCATGGCTTGTCTCTTAGGTTCGGAAAAGCGCCGTAGGGTCTGCTTGACGGGTTTAAACCCTTTTATGATGTTTAGGCTGTGCTCGGCCAGCCTGCGCGGGATTCCTGGCATATCCGAGGGGTGCCAGGAGAAAATGTCCCAATTTTCTCGCAGAAATTCTCTGAGTGCGGCGTCTACATCGGATTTTAATTGTGCCCCGATGGAGGCCGTTTTTGTAGGGTCCGTTGGATGGACTTGGAATTTGACTATTTCGTCCGCTGGTTTAAAAGAGGTGGACTTGGATCTCTTGTCTAGTATCACGTCGTCCCTGTCCACCGTGGAGCGCAACGCCATTAACTCCTCGGCCGCTAGGGCCTCAGATAATGCCTCCAGGGCCAGTGCGGCTGTCTTGTTTTTAGCGCGGAGCGCTATGTCCGGATCACTTGCGAGAGTGATGATTCCGTTGGGCCCGGGCATTTTGAGCTTCATGTACCCGTAATGGGGTATGGCTTGGAAAATTGTAAATGCTTCTCGCCCTAGCAAAGCGTGGTAGCCGCTGCTGAATGGGGCCACTTGAAACGTGACCTCCTCGGATCTGTAATTGTCCGGCGTGCCGAACACCACATCCAGTGTGATTTTTCCTGAACTGCACGCTTCCCGGCTTGGGATTATTCCCCTAAAAGTTGTGTTGCTTCGCTCAATGTGGCTCCAGTCAATTTCCATTTTTCGCAGGGTTTCCTCGTAGATGAGGTTGAGTCCGCTGCCGCCGTCCATGAGTACCTTTGTAAGTCGGAAGCCGTCCACTATCGGACTAAGGACCAATGCGGCTGGTGCTCGGGCTGTCCGGAATTTAGGTTCGTCACTGGCGTTAAAGGTGATAGCCGTGTCACTCCATGGGTTTATTGTTGCTACTTGGTAGACTTCGACGAGGTTGCGGAGCGTTCGTTTCCTTGCTTTGTTTGATGTGAACATCTCGAAGACTGTCGACACCGTACTGGGGAGGTATTCTTCGGGTGCTGGAGTTAAAAGCTCCTCGCCGCTTCTGGCTACCTGCCGTAGTATCCAACATGCTCTGAGGCTGTGCGTTGGTGTGGCTTTTCCTGAATTATGAATTCTACAGGGTCCATTGAGCCATCCTTCCAATACGGTCCCGTACCCTGTAGAGGGTTTTTGTTTTTTGATGTTTGGCTCAGATGCCTGGCGATAATGCGCCCTTTTGTTTCAGACTCGTGTTATATTCAGGGCCGGATTGTCCCAGAATTTATCTTCGGTTTTCCAAACACTTTCAATCGCGCAGTACTTTCATACTATGGATGTCAAGTCGGCGAATCGTGTAATTTCGCGGTGACTTATGATGTTGAGGATTCTGATGTCCGTGCAGTTGTTAAGGAAGAGTGAAATTGCTTCTCTCTCGGAGCAGTCATTTATCCTGTTCATAACCAGGAGGAATCTGGCCTAGAAGTGGTGTACTGTTTCTCCGGACTCTTGCCGTATTAGGGATAAATCCCGTATAGTTGGGTGGGCGGGTGGAAATAAATCCGGAACCCTGACCGATGTAAGATTCAGGGGCCGAGCGGTTTCCGAATTCGGAAGCTTGCTTTCTCGGGTATTATTCAATGAATCGGGCCTACTGCCTGACTTTAGGTTCAGGGTTCAGGCGACATCCTCCCCTCCACGGGTTTCCGGCTCGGAGGGATCGGGAATTCGGACGCATCTGGTCCTTAGGGTGGGCGAAGACTCGCCGCATTGTTCTTCCACCACTTCAACATGGTGGGTGATCTGGGGAGATTCGATCTTTCTCTGATCAGGTTTAAGCCCAATCTGGTCATAATCAGTAGCGACTCCCAGAGCCGCGATGCAATCCAAGAGTTCGTTCAGGGATAAGAGCTCCATCGGATCTAACTGCTCGGCGAGCTCCGAGCTGATGTGAAGATGGCTTTCGATGGCCCGAGAGGTCATCGTTGGCGCGACGGCCGGACTGGCGGTCATCAAAAACCTGCCTAGCCGGAGAGTTTGGCCGACAGCCAAAACTCCTTTAGCAACGACGCCGTCTTTAAAGACGGGATGCGGCATCCTTCCTGATGGTGACGACACAGCGGAACTCTCAATGAAAGCACCAATGTCGGTGTCAAAACCGGCGGATCTCGGGTAGGGGGTCCCAAACTATGCGTCTAGGCGGATGGTAACAGGAGACAAGGGACACGATGTTTTTACCCAGGTTTGGGCCCTCTCGATGGAGGTGAAACCCTACTCCTGCTTGATTAATATTGATGATATGGGTAGTACAAGAGTAGATCTACCGCGAGATCGGAGTGGCTAAACCCTAGAAGCTAGCCTATGGTATGATTGTTGTTCGTCCTACGGACTAAAACTCTCTGGTTTATATAGACACCGGAGAGGGCTAGGGTTACACAGAGTCGGTTACAATGGGAGGAGATCTTCATATCGAATCGCCAAGCTTGCCTTCCACGCCAAGGAAAGTCCCATCCGTACACGGGACGGAGTCTTCAATCTTGTATCTTCATAGTCCGGGAGTCCGGCCAAAGGTCATAGTCCGGCCATCCGGACACCCCCTAATCCAGGACTCCCTCACTAGCCCTCTCCGATGTCTATATAAACCGGAGAGTTTTAGTCCATAGGACGAACGACAATCATACCATAGGCTAGCTTCTAGGGTTTTGCCTCTCTGATCTCGTGGTAGATCAACTCTTGTACTACCCATATCATCAATATTAATCAAGCAGGAGTAGGGTTTTACCTCCATCGAGAGGGCCCAAACCTGGGTAAAAACATCGTGTCCCTTGTCTCCTGTTACCATCCGCCTAGAGCACAGTACGGGACCCCCCTACCTGAGATCCGCCGGTTTTGACACCGACATTGGTGCTTTCATTGAGAGTTCATCTGTGTCGTCACCTTCAGGCCCGATGGCTTCTTCGATCCTCAACCATGACGCGGTTCAGGGTGAGACTTTTCTCCTCAGACAGATCTTCGTATTCGGTGGCTTTGCATTGCGGGCCAATTCACCTGGCCATCTGGAGCACATCGAAAGCTATGCCCCTGGCCATCAGGGCAGATTTGGAAGTTTAAACTACACGAATGACATCCGTGGAGACTTGATCTTCGATGGATTCGAGCCACACCCGAGCGCGCCGCACTGTCATGATGGGCATGATCTAGCTCTGCCGCTGGACAGTCCCCAAATCACCGCTCTGGTGTCTGCTCCGACCCTTAGCTCAGAGCCGACTGCGCCGGTCGAGTACGGGTGGCTGGACGCCGCCTTGGGGGCTCCAATCTCTATGGCGATCGAGCCGAACACCAATCTTGTCCTTCGCGAAGCTCATGACTCCAGGGTGCCGGACTCCGTTCTGGACTCCGAATCTTCCGCACCCCTCCCGATCGGATCCAATTGGGCTCCAATCATGGAGTTCACCGCCGCGGACATCCTTCAACACTCACCCTTTGGCGACATCCTGAATTCACTAAAGTCTCTCTCTTTATCAGGAAAGCCCTGGCCGGACTATGGTCAGCAAGGTTGGGATGTGGACGACGAAGAAATTCGAAACCCACCCACCACCCACTTCGTAGCCACTGTCGATGATTTAACCAACATGCTCGACTTCGACTCTGAAGACATCGACGATATGGACGCCGATGAAGGAGACGACTAAGAACCAGCGCCTATAGGGCACTGGAAAGCCACCTCGTCATACGACATATACATGGTGGACACCCCAAAAGAAGGGGATGGCGATGGAACAACGGAGGATGACCCCTGCAAGAAACAACCTAAGCGCCGGCATCAGCGGCGCCGCTCTAAATCCCGCCAAAGCAAAACGGTGAGTCCGGCACCGGAGACAATAACACCCCGGACAGTGCCGAAGAAAACCCCCTCCAGCAGGATTCAGCGCAGGAGGATGGAGAAGCCAGCCCTCATGAGAGAGCGGCAGACAGAGAGGTAGAGGACGATAATTACATGCCTCCCTCCGAAGACGAAGCAAGCCTCGACGACGACGAATTTGTCATGCCTGAGGACCCCGTCGAACAAGAGCGTTTCAAACGCAGGGTCATGGCCACGACAAGCAGCCTCAAGAGAAAACATCAGCAGCTTAGGGCTGACCAAGACTTGCTAGTGGACAGATGGACGGAAGTCCTCGCTGCCGAAGAGTACAAACTCGAACGCCCTTCCAAGAGCTACCCAAAGCGCAGGCTGCTACACCAACTAGAGGAGGAAGCAACTAAACCTACATCACCAGCGTATGATGCGGCCGAATGGCCACCCCATGGCCACAACAGAGAGGCCTTTCGGCCCTCAACTCAAGTCGCACCCCGACGCCGCTCAAAAAGTACCAAGGCATGGGGAAACGTGCCAGACCTGCGAGACATATTGGAGGACAAGGCAAGTCAAACAAGATCGATCTACGGATCGTGTGGGCGCCCCACGACACATGACGATAACCGCCACGCCTGATATGGCAAATACGGCCAGGCCGAACACAACAGACAAAGCTCATCCGAGCTACGTCGTGATATAGCCCAGTACAGAGGCGCCGTACACCCACTATGCTTCACAGATGAAGTAATGGATCATCAAATCCCCGAGGGCTTTAAACCCGTAAACATCGAGTCATACGATGGCACAACAGATCCTGCGATATGGATCGAGGATTATCTCCTTCATATCCAGATGGCGCGTGGTGATGATCTACACGCTATCAAATACCTCCCACTCAAGCTTAAAGGACCGGCTCGGCATTGGCTTAACAGCTTGCCAGCAGAGTCAATTGGTTGCTGGGAGGACCTGGAATCCGCATTCCTCGACAATTTCCAGGGCACCCTATGTGTGACCACCAGACGCCGATGACCTAAGCCACATGATTCAACAGCCAGAGGAATCGGCCAGACAATTCTGGACACGGTTCCTAACCAAGAAAAATCAAATAGTCGACTGTCCGGATGCAGAGGCCCTCGCAGCCTTCAAGCATAACATCCGAGATGAATGGCTTGCCCGACACCTAGGACAGGAAAAGCCGAAATCCATGGCAGCCCTCACGACACTCATGACCCGCTTTTACGCGGGAGAAGACAGCTGGCTAGCTCGTAGCAATAACATGACCAAGAGCCCTGGTAATTCGGATACCAAGGACAACAATGGCAGGTCGCGTCGCAACAAGCACAAGCGCCGCATTAACAGCGACAACACTGAGGATATGACAGTTAATGCCGGATTCAGAGGCTCTAAACCCGGTCCGCGGAAAAAGCCATTCAAAAGAAATACTCCGTGCCCATCCAGTTTAGACCGGATACTCGATCGCTCGTGCCAGATACATGGCACCCCCGAACCACCAGCCAATCACACCAACAGGGATTGTTGGGTGTTCAAGCAGGCAGGAAATCAAGCGCCGAAAACAGAGACAAGGGGCTGCATAGCGATGATGAGGAGGAGCCCCGACCGCCGAACAATAGGGGACAGAAGGGCTTTCCCCCACAAGTGCGGACGGTGAACATGATATACGCAATGCACATCCCCAAAAGGGAACGGAAGCGTGCGCTCAGGGACGTATATGCGTTGGAGCCAGTCGCCCCAAAGTTCAACCCATGGTGCTCCTGCCCGATCACCTTTGATCGCAGGGACCACCCCACTAGCATTCATCACGGCGGATTCGCCGCATTGGTCCTAGACCCAATCATTGACGGACTTCACCTCACTAGAGTCCTCATGGACGGCGGCAGCAGCCTGAACCTGCTTTATCAGGATACAGTGCGGAAAATGGGCATAGATCCCTCAAGGATTAAACCCACAAAGACGACCTTTAAAGGCGTCATACCAGGTGTAGAGGCCAGCTGTACAGGCTCAGTTACACTCGAAGTGGTCTTCGGATCCCCGGATAATTTCCGAAGCGAGGAGTTAATCTTCGACATAGTCCCGTTCCGCAGTGGCTATCACCCTGCTCGGACGAACCGCATTTGCAAAGTTCAATGCGGTGCCGCATTACGCATATCTCAAGCTCAAGATGCCAGGCCCTCATGGAGTCATTACGGTCAATGGAAACACCGAACGCTCTCTTTGAACAGAGGAGCACACGGCGGCCCTCGCGGCGGAAGTACAAAGTAGCCTCTCAAGGCAATTCTCCAGTCCGGCTGTTAAGCGTCCGGAGACCGTCAAGCGTGCCCGGAGTAACCTACAACAAGACCGTCTGGCACATTCCGAGCTAGCATAGCAGTGTGGCCCCAACCCCAGCCCTCGCGAGATTGCGGAACCAGTACCACGCATACATAATTACGCTCGAGAAATACCATGGGCATAAGGGGAGGGGCACAACCACGGCATGCCCAGAATACGGCTTAACCGCACTAGGGGCTCCAGATTTTTGTGATTTTTCTTTTTTTTACTTTCAGGACTCCACTATTCGGAAGACCTGTCCGGCAGTACAATCGTCGAACGTCCAAGTGGTCTCTATAACGAGCTAAATACCTGTCTTACCTAAAGTCTCGCAGCTTGCCCTTGGAGGGGGACATGTCAAATAATTCCATCTCTTGCTTATCGCACTATTTGTATCGTTCTGCTATCATAGCAGCCCTTTCATAAACAATATATAGCTCTTGTCTATTATTGCATTTATTTCTTACATATGTTCAGTTTTGACATTATGCAACCGTACACTTTGGTACGGCCAATACACCAGGGGCTTAAGTTCCCCAAAATACGGTGTGAGAAGACCGAACACTCTCATGAGCGCGACACCCTGAACTTATAGCATTATATGCATCGGCTCCGAATCATGTCTTGGGTCAATAGTTGGGTTTGCCCGGCTCCCATGTTTTGGTACCTTACGTTCTGCTATATCGGCTAAGGTAGCGCTGGGAGAACTACTGCGATTGTGCCCCAGTTGAGCTGGGTGAACACCTCAGTAGAGAAAGCTAAAACTGACCGTCATGATAGGGCGAGAGCCGGTCGCTGTTCGCGAGGTTTTTCAAGTCCTTAAAGACTTATGCCGCTTAGAGCGAGGAGCTGGCTTTGTCCGGCCTAGGCGTGGATAGCGCCCCAAACTCAGTCTTCCGAATACTAGGGGCTTCGCCCAAATTTAAAATTATAGAATTCTATGGCTAAGTGAGAGTGATAAAGCATTATAAGTCCGATTGCCTTGTTCGTTGTGCTGAGCGCCTCCCTCGATGGACCCAAGAATAGGAACAAGAGCGCTCAGGTTTATCCCGAACACCCCAGCACTCGTGGCATGGGGGTAGAAGTCGATGACTTGCATCTCTCAGATTTAATAAACGACCGCACAAAAGGTAATATTTTAAATTGAAAAAGTGTTGCTTAGCACATATGAACAAGTTTTCAGCGCACAGGATAAACACGAGCGAGTTTACTCAAAAATTACATCCCTGGTACATTCATTCGCCACAAGGCGGGCACCCTTTAGGACGCCCTCATAATACATCTTGGGCCTGCGATGCTCCTTCCCCTCCGATGGCCCTTCTGTCACCAGCTTCTCAGCATCCAGCTTGCCCCAGTGCACTTTAGCACGGGCAAAAGCCCTACGGGCGCCTTCGATGCATACAGAGCGCTTGATGATTTCAAGCCGCGGACAGGCATCCACCAGCCGCCTCACCAGCCCGAAGTAGCTCTCAGGCAGGACCTCCCCAGGCCACAGCAGGCCTATAAGGCCCTTCATGGCCTGTTCGGCCACCTTATGGAGCTCCACCAGCTACTTCAGCTGGTCGCTCAAGGGCACCGGGCGTCCGGCCTCAGCATAATGGGACCAGAACACCTTCTCCGTCGAGCTCCCTTCTTCGGCTCGGTAGAATGCGGCGGCATTGGACACACTGCGGGGCAGATCTGCGAATGCTCCTGGAGAGCTCCGGGTTCAGGTAAGTAACACGTAATTCACTTTCACATGCTTGCTTTGCATAAAGAATGCCTTACCCGCCGCTATCTTTTTCATCGCCTCAATCTCCTGGAGGGCATTTTGGGCTTCCGCCTTGGTAGACTTGGCGCTTTCAAGTGCCGAGGCAAGCTCGGACTCTCGCATCTTTGAGTCAAGCTCTAAACTCTCGTGTTCCTTCACGAGAGCATCGAGGTCTTGCCGCATTTCCGCCACCCGCGCCTCTTTTTTCTCTCGCTCGGTGCGCTCCATGGCTGCATTGTCTTCGGCCTTGGACATCGCTTCCTTCAGGGTCGCCACCTCGGTTGTGGCCCCTGTAACATTCACATTGGTCCTGTCATTATTTGCAACCAGGTATTTTTATATATATTTACATAAGGCACTACCTACCTTCCTTGTCCTCGAGCTGCTTCTTGGCAAGGCCGAGCTTGTTCTCGGACCGCTCGAGGTTCTGCTTCAACGCATCGACCTCCGGTCAGTGCGGCAGAGGTCAGCAGCGCAGCCTGCATTCCCATATTGACATATTTCTGTTAGACTCCTGCGTATATCTTTTTAGATCCTGAGTCCGGCTTTTCTTTCCGAACACCAAACTGAGCATCAGGGGCTACTGTCTATGCGGTAACATTTTTACATGTTTTAAATACATACCTCAAAGCCTATTAGAAGGCTGGCACAGGCTTTTGTCAGCCCACTCTTGGCAGACTGAACCTTCTCGATCACCGCACTCATAACAGTGCGGTGCTCCTCATCGATGGAGGCGCCGTTAAGCACCTCCAGCAACTTGTCCGGCGCCTCCGGTTGTACGGAGGCCGTCGTCGTCGTAGGCTTGCCCTTCTTGCAAAGGGGCCGCTTGCCGGACTCCGGAACGATTGAAGGTTCCGGTGCGGTGTCCGGCCCAGGGCCGGACTTAGATCCCTCCAGGGTTTTATCCCCTTCGGGCCTGGAGTCCGGGAGGTCGCCTTGCTGCGCCTCCAGGACCACCTCCTCCTGGCTCAGCCCCTTTTGGGACTCTGCCTCGGCTCGTCCATAGGGCGGGGGGAGGAAGCCGCCGGGAGTGAAAAACTATTCATATACGACGAGTCCAGGGAGCCACTCGACGAATTGTCGAGCTGAGCCTTGGGCAGACTGCATAATTATATTCGGCGTCAGAAGGTACTGTGCAATAAAGGAACACCGTGAGTTATTCTGGTATCCGGATACTTATGATTTCGCTAGGGGCTTGGCCCTGGATGGCCACTCCTCTCCGCCGTCTTCGGCGTCAGAGGCGTAGTTCGGAAGAAGGGTCTTCCCCTTCTTGGACCCTCTGGCCTCCCCAGTTGGGGCGGCCTTCCTTTTCTTTCCTCCCCCCATTGGAGGGGGAGAGGCTTCTTCTTCCTCGTCCTTGCCTTCAGAGGAGGAGTGCGCTTCGGGGTTGTCGGGCGATGAGTCCGACACCACCAGTCGCCGGGAGCTCCTTCGAGTTCCCGAGGCCTTCTTCTTGACCTTCTTCTCCGGCACCACGTGGGATGCCGGGACCAGCAGCTTCGTTAGGCGGGCGTCTGCTGGGTCTTCGGGCAAAGGAGCCGGACAGTCGATCTGTCTGGCCTTCTTCTACCAGCCCTGTTAAAGGAATGGGAGTTTAGATCCCGCATAGAGTCAAACTATGAAAAACAAATACCCTGTAATGGGTAAACTAAGCTTACCATGCTGGCTTGGCGCTTCGCGTAGAATCCGCGATACTTGATAGTGGGAGGGTGGACCTCGGAGCTCTTGAAAAGCACCTTCCAAGCATCTTCGTGCGTTGTATCGAAGAGCCTGGATAGAGTTTGGTGCTAAGCCGGGTCGAATTCCCACAGATTAAAAGCCCGCCGTTGACACGGGAGGATCCGGCGGAAGAGCATGACCTGACCATGTTGACGAGTTTAACCTACTTGTCCATCAGGTTCTAGATGCAGGTTTGGAGTCCGGTCGCCTCTTCCGGATTACCCCACGACAGGCCCATCTCTTTCCATGAGGTGAGCCGCGTGGGGATGCCAGATCGGAACTCGGGGGCCGCTGCCCATTCAGGGTCACGCGGTTCGGTGATGTAGAACCACCCCGATTGCCACCCTTTGATGGTTTTCACAAAGGAGCCCTCGAGCCATGTAACGTTGGCCATCTTGCTCACCATGGCGCCTCCGCACTCCGCTTGTCGGCCGCCCACAACCTTCGGCTTGACATTGAAGGTCTTCAGCCATAAGCCGAAGTGGGGCTGGATGCGGAGGAAGACCTCACACACAACGATAAACACCGAGATGTTGAGGATGAAGTTCGGGGCCAGATCATGGAAGTCCAGGCCGTAGTAGAACATGAGCCCCCGGACAAATGGGTGAAGAGGAAAGCCCAGTCCGTGGAGGAAATGGGGGAGAAACACGACCCTCTCATGGGGCCTGGGGGTGGGGATGAGCTGCCCCTCATCAGGGAGCCAGTGCGCGATGTCGTTGGGCAAGTATCCGGCTTTCCTCAGCTTCTTGATTTGCCCCTCTGTAACGGAGGAGGCCATCCACTTGCCTCCCGCTTCGGACATGATTGGAGAAGGTTGAGATGGGAAGTGCGGGCTTGGGCACTGGAGCTCGAGTGCGCAGGAATGGATAAGCGAAGGAGGAGGAAGGCGTAGATGGAAAGGGTGGATTCTTATCCCCTTATATGGGCGGCCGAAACTATGTGCCCCCACCAGCCTAGTAAAACTCGCTTATCTCCCAAGCGCCACGATTAATGGCGCGGTTGGGTTACCCACACCCGTATTGATGAGAATCTCGGAATAAGGGGACACGATCTCTGCTTTGACAAGACGTGCCAAGGAAACCGCCTCGCTAAACACGCTGAGGTGGGAGAGTAAAACGATTCGAATAAAGTCTTGGCTGTGGCATGATGTCACGCTACGGAATACGTTAGCAGATTAGATTTGTGCGAATATTATTCTCTCTACGGTGGTATGTAGAAACTATTTTGCAGAGCTGAACACTATCCTTGTGTTCAAACATCTTCTATGAAGTATTCGGAGGAGGAACCCGCCTTGCAATGCCGAAGAATATTTGCGTGCCGGACTCGTCGTCATTGAAGCCTGGTTCAGGGGCTACTGAGGGAGTCCTGGATTAGGGGCTGTCCGGATGGCCGGACTATGACCTTTGGCCAGACTCCTGGATATGAAGATACAAGATTGAAGACTTCGTCCCGTGTCCGGATAGGACTTTCCTTGGCGTGGAAGGCATGCTTGGCGATACGATATGTAGATCTCCTCTCATTGTAACCGACTCTGTGTAACCCTAGCCCTCTCCGGTGTCTATATAAACCGGAGAGTTTTAGTCTGTAGGATGAACGACAATCATACCATAGGCTAGCTTCTAGGGTTTAGCCTCTTTGATCTCGTGGTAGATCAACTCTTGTACTACCCATATCATCAATATTAATCAAGCAGGAGTAGGGTTTTACCTCCATCGAGAGGGCCCGAACCTGGGTAAAAACATCGTGTCCCTTGTCTCCTGTTACCATCCGCCTAGACGCACAGTACGGGACCCCCTACCCGAGATCCGCCGGTTTTGACACCGACATTGGTGCTTTCATTGAGAGTTCATATGTGTCGTCACCTTCAGGCCCGATGGCTTCTTCGATCATCAACCACGATGCGGTCCAGGGTGAGACTTTTGTCCTCGGACAGATCTTCGTATTCGGCGGCTTTGCATTGCGGGCCAATTCACTTGGCCATCTGGAGCAGATCTAAAGCTACGCCCCTGGCCATCAGGACAGATTTGGAAGTTTAAACTACATGACTGACGTCCGCGGAGACTTGATCTTCGATGGATTCGAGCCACAGCCGAGCACGCCGCACTGTCACGATGGGCATGATCTAGCTCTGCCGCCGGACAGTCCCCAAAGCGCCGCTCTGGTGTCCGCTTTGACCCTTAGCTCAGAGCCGACTACACCGGTCGAGGACGGGTGGCTGGACGCCGCCTCGGGGGCTGCACAGTACGGGACCCCCTACCCGAGATCCGTCGGTTTTGACACCGACAATAACCTTGCAGATATTTTCACGAAGCCCTTGGATGAAGCACGATTTCACGAGTTAAGGCATGAGCTAAATATCATTGATTCGAGCAATGTGGCTTGAACCGTTGCACACCCACCATACTCTTCATGATGTCTTGTTTAGGTGTAGGCATGTACATAGGGGGAGTGTTGTTCTCTCAATGAACTCTCCCTCCCCCCATTATGCATAAATTGATCAAGTCTTTCACATTAGCCATTTTTAATGGTACTTGTGCTTCAAAGACGAGTTTTGGTCATGGGCCCAAGGATAATTCTTCTCGGCGCCATACCATTCGACTCAAACATAGGTTTCTCCGGCCACCGCCCTTGTGCAAGGGTGTTTTCTTTTTTGTGTGTTTCCTTTTGCCTTGCGCTTTCGGTTCTCCTAGATGCTTGAAGTCTCCAAGGAGTGGCTTTTTTTGTTTGCTTCTTGCATTCGTGGAGGCATCATCATCATAATATAGTGCCTTGCTTCCATCCTAAGCCTTCTCATCTCAAGCCATCTTTTCCAAATGTACACAAGTTTGATCCTTTGTGCATGGGCTGATGCAACTTGGTGGTACAACCGGTGGTTAAAGCGGTTCTACCGCTCTTCCACTACGTTGTGTAGTCCCAGCGATACTTCCGGTCTTGCACGAGTGGTTCTACCGCTCTTGTTTTGTACATGTACCATAGTCGGTAGTACCGGTATTTTGAAGCGGTACTACTGCTGATTCTGGAGCAGAAGTTCCACCCTCAAACACCGGCTTGCTACAGGAGCGGCACTACCGCTCTTCGGAGCCGTACCACCGGCTAACATCTGGGCGCATTATAAAGGGCGGGGGCTGAAGGGGTATTCTATTTCCCCTTCGTTCCTGTCCCTCGTCTGAACCCTAGTCGCCGGTTGCTCCACCCATTGCCCCGGAGCGCCCTCAGGCATTCCAGATCGGTCGACCCTTCATCGGATCCGCTCTGTGGAGCTCGCCTCCCTTCCGATCTTCTCCCATGGATACCGGTAATGCCCTGTTTCCTCTTGTTCTTAGGGTTCCTTTTGTTGAATACTTCATCTAGGGCATTGCTTGTACTCCCAGATTTTTGGCCAAATGATTGGTGGGAGAGATCCTTATAAACTCCTCCTTTTCTTGTGCGTAGTTAGAAGTAGGAATATTGCATCTAGATTCAAAGTAGGACTGTACCCGTTCTTCAACTCGGCAGATCTGCTCTCAGCGGTACTACCACTCCTCATGAGCGGTACTACCGCTTTGGCGGTTCTACAGGTTGAACAACCGGAACAACCGCTTTCTCTAAACCCATTTGCACTGTTCTTCTTCTACTTACGAACATGAGATGTATTCCTCTGATCTTGTGTACATTGCTCTCATCTTTGCTGGGCTATCAGAGTGCTCTCTGTGTGCGTGTGTAGGTGGCTCTAGCTCCCGTGCTGCTCAAAAGCCTTGGAACACCAAGAATAGGGCCCATAGGGGCAAACCATTAGATGACAGTGAGGATACTCGCGAGGTTGTGCTCCCTACCAAGGCCACTCGCCGGGAGAAGTCTGCTGCTGCCAAGCAGCATGCTGTGTTACCTATGCACAAATGGAAGCTTTTGGACTGGGAAAAGTTCCATTCCCAGGATCCCTACACTGTGACGCCACATCCTCGGTGGAACAACCCTCAGTTCTGGAATGAGTTGCAGTTAAGGGTTGTGTCAGAAATTTTTGAGCACCACAAGAACAAGTTCACCCGGATGTGGTCCATTGACATCGACCACTGGAGGAACAACCTTGGTTACTTTGGAGAGGCTCTGGAGATCTGTGAGGAGTTTGATTTGATCAAGCTCATGACTATGAATTATGACTTTGATGTGCAGCTCATTCATTAGTTCTATGCTACAGTCCACTTCGGCACCGATGATGAGCGTCACCTGTCTTTTATGTGCCGCGATGATTTCTTTCATGTCCCTTGGAGAGCCTTCTACAATTGTCTTGGCTATGAGGATACCGGGTTGAAGGGACAAGGTGGTCTCCGTCCTCACGACCGAGCCCAACCCATGGACAAGGTGAAGCTTGCTCCTCTGTACATCCCGGGTCATGGTATCGTGGGCAAATCTAATGACCTTCTGCCAGTCTATGATATTCTGCATTGAGTGTTCCGCTGTGTGCTGCTACCCAAGGTTGGGAATCAAGATGATATTTATGGTTATCTTGTGGATTTGCTTGTGGCCATGAAGACCAAAAGGTGTTCCGGTGCCACGTTTGATGTCTCCAAGTGGATGTGGGAGGTGATGTACAATATGGTGTGGTACCGCAAGATACCAATCTATGCTCCTTTTGTGATGCAGTTACTAAACCCTGTTTGGGCAGTCCGTAGGCCAGGAGAACCTCTCACCACTTCTGCTAATCTCACGGAGCATGAGGTTAAGGTGTTGAGGAAGAAGAAGCATAAGACTCCTCGTTTTTCTATGGGCAATCAGGAGGATGTGTATGCTACCTCAGAAGATGATGACTTTGAGTTGGAGGCTGGGGCCCAGCCCACTTGGGTTGAAAAGCTAACTACCAAGATCAAGAAGACTTTTTGCTTGCAGACTCATATTCAGAAAAAGCTCTACCAGGCTCATGTTGCTGAGAAGATGGCACGTCGCAGGCAGATTCAGTTGATGAAGCACCTTAATGTGCCAGATGTGAAGAGTGGCTCTGAGAAGACCATCACTCCTAAGGATACGTGGTGCTTGGAGAACTGCCAGTGGTCTGATGAAGAGTCTGCTACCTCTACTTTTCGTGGTCCTAGGGGTGTTATCGCGGAGTCTGAGGGGACTGAGGAGTCTGAGGGTGCTAATGATGCTGATGATTCTGACAGCTCCACTGGCGACGAGATCTACTGAGCCCCGGGGCGTTAGTTCGCTCTTTCAAACACACAAGTTTTTCAAAGTTTTTCTCAAAGTTTTTCAAAGAAAGACCGATAAGAAGCAGGAAATATTATAGGATTTTCTCAAAGTTTTTCAAACACACAAGAAGAAAGTGAGAAAATAAATCTAACATGAATAATATAATGAAAAAGTGTGACACCAACAACTGGAATGAAATGTGTGAACATGAATATAATATCGATGGAAATACGTACCCCCCCAAGCTTAGGCTTTTGGCCTAGCTTGGTAATTGTCGGTGTCAAAACCGGCGGATCTCGGGTAGGGGGTCCCGATCTGTGCGTCTTAGGCTGATGGTAACAGGAAGCAAGGGACACATTGTTTACGCAGGTTCAGGCCCTCTCGATGGAGGTAAAACCCTACTTCCTGCTTGATTAATATTGAAGATATGGGTAGTACAAGAGTAGATCTACCACGAGATCGTAGAGGCTAAACCCTAAGAGCTAGCCTATGATGGTATGATTGTAATTGTGATCGGCCTTCTAAGGACCATCCTCTCCGGTTTATATAGACACCGGGGTTTACATGGAGTCGGTTACAAGGAAGGAAACATAATATCCGGATCGCCAAGCTTGTCTTCCACGCAAAGGAGATCCCATCCGGACACGAGCCGAAGTCTTGAGTCTTGTATCTTGATGCTTCTATAGTCCGGACGATGTATACAGTCCGGCTGTCCGGATACCCCCTTATCCAGGACTCCCTCAGTAGCCCCTGAACCAGGCTTCAATGACGATGAGTCCGGCGCGCAGTCTTGTCTTCGGCATTGCAAGGCGGGTTCCTCCTCCGAATACTCCAAGATGGTTATCGAACACATAGACCATGTCTGGATCTGCAAGATGATCTTCACATACCCTAGCATAAATCCGCTCTGCTGGTAATTTTTGCACGTCGTGCCCTTGCACCGTGGCCTGGTCCAACACGGACCGGCGTCTCCTGCTCCACCTCGACTCGCGTTGTGAGGCGGTTTTATTGGCACGTCCTGCCAAAGCAGAGATTGTGTCCCCCTTAATACAGGCTCTTTTATCAATATGGTCATATGTGACCCCACGGCGACCGTTGGTATGATCTCGTGTATTTTAGATAAGTCTCAAGCAGTCACGCTGAAGACTCTTGGTATTCATCCCTTTTATAAAGGGGTCAAGGCCTACGCCTCTTCTCCACCTCTCCTGCCCCTTCTCGCCCCTCGAGCTTCGGTACTCAAAACCTCAGATCCAATGCCCCAAGTCCTCCAGTATGTCCGGATCCAACGCAACAGGCCGGTGGGTGGCCTCCTTGATTCAAGAGGAGGACATTGTGAAGCTTAGGGAGGTCGGATACCTGACCGCCGATATCCAGCACATGCTTCCTACTCCAGGGCAAGTTATCCCCACGCCAGAGCCCAACGAGAGCGTCGTGTTTATCCCTCACTTCCTCCGAGGCCTGGGCCTCACCTTCGACCCCTTTGTGAGGGGGCTCATGTTCTACTATGGGTTGGATTTTCACGATCTGGCTCCAGACGCCATCCTCCACATCTCGTCTTTCATTATCGTGTGTGAGGTTTTTCTCCACGTCAACCCACACTTTGGCTTATGGCTGAAGACCTTCAATGTGAAGCCGAAGATGATCGAGGGGCGACATGCGGAGTGTGGAGGCGCTATAATAAGCAGAAACGCTGATGCCCCATGGCCAGAGGGTTCTTTTCCGGAAGTATCCGACGTATGGCAATGGAGATGGTTCTATGTCACTGCTCCCAGAGGCACAAAGTGGGTAGCTGCCCCCGAGTTCCGCTCAGGCCCTCCGTCACCGTTGGCGTCTTGGACCAATGTGGGACGGAATTATGGGCATGCTAGCGATATACCAGAACTGCAAAATCGCATTCGGGAGCTTATTGAGAGGGACATAAATCTTGTCAGCATAATTCAGGTAATGCTAGTCCGGCGGATGTTGTCGTGCAAACGTCGGCCTCTCCGGATGTGGGAGTTTAATCCGGAGGGTCCACGGACTATTACGCACTTCTTCGTCCTGACGCTCGAAGGGATGTGCAAGCTATTCTTCGGACCACATGTAAAGTGTCCGGACACCACCGAGGATGCGGGCCTAAGCTGCAATCGCCTAGATGCCCAAGTAAGTAACCTTAAAGCCGGATACTTCATTTACCATAACCATTATTCTGAAAATCCTTCTGTGGCCAGGAATGGCTCAACAAGGCAGAGAGAATCAGGTGTCCGGCGCCACTTCCTCAAGGCTCACCTGGTCCCACTATTGCAAAGATGCTGGGCCGGGCGCTCAGCAAAATCTCTTCAGGGAAAGGTGAAGGAAAGGGCAGTGAAGCCGAACTTCACGCGCTACGCATCTAGACCGGGGAAATCGCTAACCCTCCTATGGAGGATAGCCGAAAAGGGGAGGCCAAAGCCTCCTCCCCACGTGGGAAGAAGAGGGCTGCCTCCGAAGATTTGGAGGCGGAGATGCCCAAGCAAGGGAAGAAAGCATCACCAGGGGGCTCTGCCGCGACGGGCACCCTCACCGCATCATGCCCACCAACGAGCCAGCCCTCCACCGAGCCGTAAGTTATTCATTAGTTCGGAAGTGTGATGTTACTCTGAGATCCATAACCAGGACTTTGTCTTTTGTAGTCCGGTGAGCAGCTCTTCTCAACAGAGTTCGTCTTCGGAGGACCTTCGTCCGAAGATGATGGAGAGTGAGACTCCACCCACCTCTCCGCCTCATGAAGCGGGCGACACGGAGGTGTCGTCACGGAGGAGTTCGGATCTGCCGAAGCCGGAGGCTAATACGTCAGCCGCCCTGAGCCCGGAGCATTTGTCTCCCATGGGGGGCGATGAGAAGGGTCTGGCACAGTTCAGTGTCCGGCCGGACATATTGACGGGCCATTTGGAGCGAGCCGCGCTCTCGGAGGAGCACCGCTCTTTAATGAGCACGGTGCTCACGAAGATTTCATCCGCTACCAGTGGTTTGAATGAGGCATTTACAAGCCTGCTCAAAGGCATTGAGGTATGTAGTGAGAAATGCACAATTGTTTTGCTTATGAAGCACGCACTAGGTGTGCTCCCTATAGATAGTAGCCCCTGAGACTCTGGTTGCCCGCCATAGGCGGCAAACGGGGGATTGTATACTGATGACTGGGCCATACATGTGCGCAGATATACAAGGATCCGGCAGCCGACCAGTCTATTGAAGTTGCCGAACTGAGGAGGCAGATCGGATATCACGCTGGTGAATAAACGGCTAGAGGAGTCACAGGGTATGTGCTCTGCTTCCCTTATTATGATGTATAGGAAATGTAAGAGGGGCATAATAGTAATGCGATGTGTTTGCACTGTAGATGGTGCTGCTGCCGTGGAGGCCCTGCGGCGGAACTTGCTCAAGCCAAGGAACAAGCTCGGGCTAGCAATGCGGCTGCCCTAAAGGCGGCCGAAGAATTGAGAGCCGAACATGCTGCTCATCACCGAAGCGAAGAAAAGATAGCCGAAATGGCTGGGGAGTTAAAGAATGCCGCTGACTGATACGCACTCCTCGAAAAGGAGAATAAGACTAGTTCGGCCGAGCTGGACAAGGCACTTAATGCCGCCACGGAGATGCGGACCGAGATCCGTAGTATGCGGGAAGAGCTCCAACAGGCCGACAAAATCGTGGCTGGGAGATCATACTTATTGCGGACGAAGTTCTTGGATCCGAAGTATGCTCCCCTGGCGGGGCGCTTGAGTCCTACAGACGCATATGCGGACTTGGCGAATAGTACAGCTGACGCTGTCAAGTTCTTCGAGGGTCAAGGTGATGAAGAAGTGGAGAAGCTTTTCTGGTCGCAGTTCAATGCTCCCACTCGCCCGCTGCCGCTGAATGAGAAGGTGGCTGCTATGGCGGAGCTCCACAGGCTGTCCGGGCTGGCAATGCGGTCTGTAATAGACCATCTTTGGCCGAAGGGGCCTAAGCCGGACATCTATTTTGGTTTGGTGCAGCAATTCCTTGGAGCCGTGTCTCGGATTGATGCCATGAGGAGGTCGGCGTGCATAGAGGGTGCGCGGATGGCGCTAGCCTGCGTTAAAGCCTATTGGACGGATATGGAGGCCACTGTAATAGCGACCCGGGATCCGGCGGGAGGCCAATATCCGGTCGAGCACTACTTGGCGCAAGTCACATAAGGTGCCCGCCTAATAGAGGCGCAGTGCTCGAAGAGTGTTTTATTCGAGTGATAAGTCGAATCATTGTAGAGAACAATGTTTTAGTGTAATTATGAGGCTATGTTTATACTTTTGTCCAGAAGTATGATTGTATCCCTTTCGTGGCCGTTTTTATATGTATAAGTAGTCCGAAAGATAGCAGTCGTTGGCTTCAGCCCCCACGCATATAATGCGGGGTTGTTCGCAAAAAATATGCTTAATCACACTTGATCCAACGTCTTGGTCCATGAAGGAGGTGATCACACGTCGAACTAGGCAACCGGACTATATAGCTGTAACACTTTTGCTTAGCCTTGGGAGTATAGTGGTGAGACTACTATGTAGCCCTTCGTACCTTCACGTGCATCCGAATATGGGCACGTGTGTACATGGCCGGGAAACGGCCCTTCGTTAATGCGGAGGAATCTTTAGGGATTCCGGTGAGTCTTCGAGTGCTTGAACAGTCTCTCGCTGTATCATGACAGTCAGTTTTCGGCTTTCTCTACTGAGGCGCTCATCCGGAATAACCAGGGCACAATCGCAGTAGTTCTCCTTTGGCCTGCCTTAGCCAGTGATAACGGAACGTAAGGCAACAAACCCAGGAGCCGGGCAAACCCAACATTTGAACAAAGACGTGATTCGGAGCTGATGCATATACGACCAAACTCATGACGCCGAACACTCCCGAGGGTATTCGGTCTTTGTAAAGGAAAAGAGGCTGACAAGAGCCTATTATAAGCCCTTAATTCCTAGGTACGTGCAATGTAGTCTGCCGTGGCCAAATGCCAAAAACGGCAGTATCCTCTATGGGTAGAGAACCCATGGGATGGTGAAACAACAAGAGGCGGTAGAAAAGGTTTACACAGGGGCTTAATCTAAAAAGAAACCTGTTGAACGAGGCCCTGCTGCACGTCTGCGCCTTTGTCTCCGTTGTGCCGTATCCTGGAAGGGTCTCGCGCGAACGTTGTCTGTAAAAAAAGGAAAGTAGAGTGCAACGTAAGTATGCGATTAATAATAAAAGTGTAAGATGTTGGCCTGCCAATAAGGTCGAGCCACGTGTGGGGCTGTGAGGGAGTCCTGGATTAGGGGGTGTCCGGATGGCCAGACTATGACCTTCGGCCGGACTCCCGGACTATGAAGTTACAAGATTGAAGACTCCGTCCTGTGTCCGGATGGGACTTTCCTTGGCGTGGAAGGCAAGCTTGGCGATACGATATGAAGATATCCTCCCATTGTAACCGACTCGGTGTAACCCTAGCCCTCTCCGGTGTCTATATAAACCGAAGAGGTTTAGTCCGTAGGACGAACAACAATCATACCATAGGCTAGCTTCTAGGGTTTAGCCACTCCGATCTCGTGGTAGATCTACTCTTGTACTACCCATATCATCAATATTAATCAAGCAGGAGTAGGGTTTTACCTCCATCGAGAGGGCCCGAACCTGGGTAAAAAGATCGTGTCCCTTGTCTCCTGTTACCATCCGCCTAGACGCACAGTTTGGGACCCCCTACCCGAGATCCGCCGGTTTTGACACCGACATTGGTGCTTTCATTGAGAGTGCCACTGTGTCGTCACCATTAGGAAGGATGCCGCACCCCATCTTTAAAGATGGCATCATTGCTAAAGGAGCTTTGGCTGTCGGCCAAACTCTCCGGCTAGGCAGGTTTTTGATGACCGCCTGTCCGGCCGCCGCGCCGACGATGACCTCTCGGGCCATCGAAAGCAATCTTCACATCAGCTCGGAGCTTGCCGAGCAGTTAGATCCGATAGAGCTCCTCTCCCTGAATGAGCTCTTGGATCGCATCGCGGCCCTGGGAGTCGCTACTGATTACGACCAGATTGGGCTTAAACCCGATCAGAAAGAGATTGACTCTCCCCAGATCACCCATCACGTCGAAGTGGTGGAAGAACAATGCAGCGAGTCTTCGTCCTCCCTAAGGACCAGATGTGTCCGGATTCCCGATCCCTCCAAGCTGGACACCCGCGGAGGGGAGGATGTCGCCCAAACCCTGAACCTAAAGTCAGGCAGCAGGCCCGATTCATTGAATAATATCTAAGAAAGCAAGCTTCCGAATTCGGAAACCGCTGGGCCCCTGAATCTTACATCGGGCAGGGTTCCGGATTTAATTCCACCCGCCCACCCAACTATACGGGATTTATCTCTAATACGGCAAGAGCCCGGAGAAATAGTACACCACTACTGGGCCAGATTCCTCCTGGTTATGAACAGGATAAAGGACTGCCGTGAGAAAGAAGCAATTTCACTCTTCTGTCACAACTGCACGGACATCAGAATCCTCAACGCCATAAGTCACCGCAAAATTACACGATTCGCCGACTTGACATCCATAGTATGAAAGTACTGTGCGACTGAAAGTGTTCGGAAAACCGAAGATAAATTCTGGGACAATCCGGCCCCGAATATAACACGAGTCCGAAACAAAAGGGCGCATTATCGCCAGGCATCTGAGCCAAACATCAAAAAACAAAAACCCTCTACAGGGTACGGGACCGTATTGTAAGGATCGGATGGCTCAATGGACCCTGTAAAATTCATAATTCAGGGGAAGCCACACCAACGCACAGCCTTAGAGCATGTTGGATACTACGGCAGGTGGCCCGAAGTGGCGAGGAGCTTTTAACTCCAGCACCCGAAGAATACCTCCCCAGTACGGTGTCGACAGTCTTTGAGACCTTCACATCAAACAATGCAAGGAAACGAACGCTCTGCAACCTTGCCGAAGTCTACCAAGTAGCAACAATAAACCCATGGAGTGACACGGCTATCACCTTTAATGCCAGTGACGAACCTAAATTCCGGACAGCCCGAGCACTAGCCGCATTGGCCCTCAGTCCGATAGTGGACGGCTTCCGACTTACAAAGGTACTCATGGACGGCGGCAGCGGACTCAACCTCATCTACGAGGAAACCCTGCGAAAAATGGAAATTGACTGGAGCCGCATTGAGCGAAGCAACACAACTTTTAGGGGAATAATTCCAAGTCGAGAAGCGTGCTGTTCAGGAAAAATCACACTGGATGTGGTGTTCGGCACGCCGGATAATTACAGATCCGAGGAAGTCACATTTCAAGTTGCCCCGTTCAGCAGCGGATACCACGCTCTGCTAGGGAGAGAAGCATTTACAATTTTCCAAGCCATACCCCATTAAGGGTACATGAAGCTAAAAATGCCCAGACCCAACGGAATCATCACTCTCGGAAGTGATCCGGACATAGCGCTCCGCGCTGAAAACAAGACAGCCGCACTGGCCCTGGAGGCATTATCCGAGGCCCTAGCGGCCGAGGAATTAACGGTGTTGCGCTCTACGGTGGACAAGGACGATGTGATACTAGACAAGAGATCCAAGTCCACCTCTTTTAAACCAGCGGACGAAATAGTCAAATTCCAAGTCCATCCAACGGACCCTACAAAAACAGCCTCCATCGGGGCACAACTAAAGCCCGATGTAGACACCGCACTCAGAGACTTCCTGCGAGAAAATTGGGACATTTTCGCCTGGCACCCCTCAGATATGCCAGGAATCCCACGCAGGATGGCTGAGCACAGCCTGAACATCCTAAAAGGGCTTAAACCCGTCAAGCAGACTCTACGGCATTTTTCCGAGCCCAAGAGACAAGCCATGGGAGAGGAGCTAGCAAAACTGCTGGAGGCCGGATTCATCAGAGACATAAAACATCCGGACTGGCTAGCAAACCTGGTGATGGTACCAAAGAAGGACAAATCTTGGCGCCTATGTGTCGATTTCAAAGACCTAAACAAGGCCTGTCCAAAGGACCCTTTCCCACTCCCCCGAATTGATCAAATCATCGACGCCACCGCAGGACACGACTCATCTCGATGCATACTCTGGCTACCATCAAATCCGGATGGCAGAGTCAGACCAAGCCGCAACGGCATTCATCACCCCATACGGCCCATTCTGCTTCAACACGATGCCCTTCGGGCTCAAAAACGCCGGTGCAACATATCAGCACATGATTCAGACATGTCTGGCCAACCAGATCGGCAAAACAGTTGAAGCATACATAGATGACGTGGTCGTCAAAACAAAACACGTCGATACTCTAGTAGACGACCTGAGGCTCACGTTCGACAACCTCCGAACATATGACATCAAGCTCAACCCGGAAAAATGCGTTTTCGGCGTATCAGCCTGAAAGCTCTTGGGCTTCATCGTATCCGATAGAGGAATTGAAGCAAACCCAGCCAAGATCCAAGCTCTGTCACAATTGGATACCCCAAAGGACCTCAAACAGATACAAAAACTGACAAGATGCATGGCGGCTCTAAGCCGCTTTATCTCCCGCTTAGGAGAAAAGGCATTACCCCTCTATCGCCTCCTGCGGCGCACCGACCACTTCGAGTGGACGGATGCCGCCACGGCCGGACTCGAAGAAATAAAAGCCATACTGGCAACAAATCCGGTCCTGGCCGCGCCCAACATGGGCGAACCAATGCTATTATACATCGCGGCAACCCATCAAGTTGTAAGCGTGGTGCTCGTCGTCGAACGAGAAGCGGACGGACAAAAGTTCCCCCTCCAAAAACCAGTGTACTACGTGTCCATTATACTAACTCCATGCAAGTCACGGTACCCGCATTATCAAAAGATAGCGTATGCGGTGTTCATGGCATCCCGGAAGCTGCGACACTACTTTCAAGAGTGCTCCATAACAGTGGCATCCGAAGTACCCCTTAATGATATTATAAACAACCGCGACACAACGGGCCGGATTGCCAAATGGTCCATCGAGCTCCTCCCATTCGACATAACCTACAAGCCAAGGCGAGCTATTAAGTCGCAGGTTTTGGCCGACTTCATCGCCGAAAGGACCAAAGCCGAACTCCCTAAAGAGTACAACGCATACTCCAACTGGATCATGCACTTCGACGGCTCCAAAATGTTGGCTGGCCTGGGGGCTGGCATCGTTCTAACGTCCCCAACTGGAGACACAGTCCAATACGTACTTTAGATAATGTACATGGATTCCAACAACGCAGCCGAATACGAGGCCCTTTTACATGGCCTCTGGATGGCAGTCTCCATGGGCATTCAGCGCCTAGAGGTCCGCAGGGATTAAAACCTCACAATATCCCAAATAAATGGAGACTTCGATGCCAAGGATCCAAAAATGGCAGCTTACTGCAATGCCATCTTAAAGATGTCAGCTCAGTTTGAGGGGCTTGAATTTCATCACATAGCCTAGGAAAATAACCAAGATGCAGACGTGTTGGCACGCATTGGCGCCAAGCGCGAGGCCGTCCCTCCCAACATCTTCCTAGAAAGGCTGTTCAAGCCATCCGTATCATGGGAAGGAGAATCCGGAAAAAATAGCCCGGACACAACTACACCGCCCCTCACCGAACATTCTGACACAGTTGGGGGCTCCGCCAACGAAACAACGCCGTCAGCCCATGCAATAATGGCAGTCATTGCCCCTTGGAGAGAACCATTCCTAGCCTACCTAACTAGGCAGGAACTTCCCGAGGACCAAAACGAGGCCCGCTGCATAGTGCGGCGATCTAAAGCCTACAAAGTCCACGAGGGAGAGCTTTACAAGAAAAGCACAACCGGAGTCCTTCAAAGGTGTATCTCCGAAGAGGAAGGGCGAGACCTTTTGGCTGAAATTCATGCCGGACTCGGCGGGCACCACGCCGCAGCCCGGGCCCTTGTAAGCAAGGCCTTCCGTACCGGATTTTATTGGCCAAAGGCCCGAGCAGACGCTCAGGACTTAGTGCAACGATGTGTTGGTTGCCAGTTATTCGCCAACCAAAGCCACATGCCGCCTACCGCCCTACAAACTATACCCATTACCTGGCCTTTCGCGGTCTGGGGGCTTGACATGGTCGGACCCCTTAAAGGAGGAACCCATAAGCAAAAATATCTACTGGTCATGGTGGACAAATTCACCAAATGGATAGAAGCCAAGCCTGTAAAGACGGCCGAATCTGGACCAGTGATAGACTTCATATCCGGGGTCGTACACCGTTACGGCGTCCCCCACAGCATCATAACCGACAACGGCACAAACTTCACAGCCGATGAAGTCAAACTTTGGTGCAAAAACATGGGCATCAAGCTCGACTATGCTTCAGTCTATCACCCTCAAACTAACGGTCAAGTCGAATGGGCCAACGGTCTCATTATGAGCGGCATCAAACCCAGACTAGTGCGATCCCTCAAGGAATCTAACACCCACTGGGTAGAGGAGCTTGACTCCGTACTCTGGGGGCTGCGGACCACGCCGAATCGCACTACCGGATTCACACCATTTTTATGGTATACGGCACAGAGGCAGTACTGCCATGCGACATAATCCATGAATCACCTCGAGTACGCATGTACGAAGAAAGAAAAGCCGAGCTCGATCGGCAGGACAGCTTGGACACATTGGAAGAGGAGCACGACGTGGCAAAAGCTTGTTCCGCATTCTATCAACAGCAGGCTCGAAGATACCAAAGCAGAGAAGTATGGGCCAAAACCTATAACGTTGGCGAACTAGTTCTACTCCTGCCGGACAAGAAAAATGATAAATTAAAGCCCAAATGGGAGGGCCCCTTCATAATCGACCAAGTACTGACCGACGGAGCGTACCGTCTGCGAAACGCATCGGATAACCGACTCGAGCCGAACCCATGGAACGCAGCACGCCTACGAAGGTTCTACGCCTAGCGCCGGACTCCGTGTTCGTTTCCTTCCTCCGTCCCTTTGTTTTATTTTTTATTTTTTATTTTTTATTGGTAGTTCGGGATTTTGTTCCTTCTCCCTACCCTTTCTTCTCATAAAGCCCTTAGGGGCTTGCCTGTGCATTATTCACACATACCCGACGCGCTACCTGCGCTCATAATACCTGGGGGCTTCTTTACCAAGAAGTTTATATAAAACGGGCCTCATTCCCAAAACATGTGTGATGCTTCCGCATGAACCTTTTATACACCATTATATGCATCGATATGACTTAAGTTTTGGCCAAGCTGGGTTGCCTGGCTCCTGTGCTTACCCCTACGTTCCCGTTCGTTCTACTAGGTGGTAAAGGGAGCACCTCTGCGATTGTTACTGCCGGGTCAGCCGGATGTGTACCTCAGACTGGGTGAAGCCGAAAGCTAGCGTTCTTAAGGGAATATTCGGTCGATGAACTAAAAGATGATCTTTCGTATTTATTCATTTGCCCCCAGATGCTTTTCTGCTCTTTCTGGCAGTTCAGACATGCACTTTAGGGCATGCCTCCCAGGGAAAGGAACCCCTAACGGAACTATTCTCCCTGGAAGATGTTTCTTACTAACCATGTAATATAACATAACTAGTTGGGCGCTTGTCTGCTAAAGCACTTATGACCCCTACGCCTTGTCTCCATGCATGCCCCGGTTCTTACATAATCGAGAGGGTATTCGGACACACTCCGGACTATAGGGTCCAAAGGTCGAAGCGAAAAGGTCCGCAATGACAAGCGATCTACAATCCGGCTAGAAGGCATTTTTATGTCATTTTTACAGAGTCAATCCGACTCGGCATATTCTTCTTCAATGCCATCCAATAGGCGGTCTAATTTACAGTCCTGTTGGGAATACTTTGCAGCCAGCTCCACCTGGCCATATGCTAAGCTGACCGGGATCTCCTTTCCGTCCGGACCTATAGGACCGACCTCGGCCATGTGGTTTGGGTCAGCCTTCGTGTACCGAGTCTTCGCCATGGCCCAGGCCTCCCTGGCACCTTGACGGCAAGCCGATATCTTCCACAACCGGAAGCGCTGCCGCACTCCCTCCAGCTTCTTTGTAAGCTCCTCAAGGCCTTCGGGCACGGAGAGGGATGGCCACATAGCCTGGATGACGCTTTGCATTGCCTGCCGAACTCATTCGTGTAGTTGCAACAGCTCGAGAAGAAGGTTTCCCGTTGAATCGGGCATTTCCTCCGCAGGATGACCCGTCAGCAGACCTACAGACATAGCTCTGTCAATCGACTTCCTCGCCGAATTCTTTTTTCGAAGATTCATTCAAGCTCTTACTAAAAATGCCGCGTCGAAGTCGCCGATTCTCCTTCACGGCAGAAGACAGCTGAATACGAACATCTTTCAGTTCCTTGCCCAGCGGGGTATTAGCGTCTTGAAGCTTGTTCTTCTCTTGCCTCGCCCTCGTCAGCATGCTCTTGCCAGCCTTTAGTTGGCGTAGGAGTTGCTGCTTGTCCGGATTTACTCCGGCCTCATCTGCATTATTATCATCAGGGTTGCACGCCTGCCGCATTTCAAAACGGAAGTACCTTTCGAAGCATATATTACCTGCGGGCGTCCCCTTGACATTTTCTGAAGTGGCCAATGCGGCCTTGAGCTGGGTCTTGCACTCTTCGAGCTCCTGGGACAATTGTGTATTCTTCTTTGTAAGACTCTGCATAGGACATGATCCTTCAAACAGTTATCTTCACTGTTTCAAGTCTCGGGGGCTACTGACATATATAACCTTCAATTCTACTCACCTGTATGTCTTTCACATACTGCTCCGTGGCTCTGGCTAGACCATTTTGAGCAGCACGGAGATACGCATCTCCTGTATTAAAGGCATCCTATGCCTCTGGGGAAAAACACGCGTCACGAAGAACAGTCTGGCGACGCCTGTGGTTCAGGGCGCTCTCCACATCTGAATTGGTGGCAGATAGCCCGTCGGCGCCCTCTGTCGGAGGAGCGCCCGAGGCGCGTCCCGTGTCTGCCTCCGCTTCCAGACCCGGCCTCGAACCTTAGCCGGCGGACATAGTCCGGCGGGCTCTCTTCTTTCTAAGAAAATCATGAGCATTAGTATGACTCAAGGGCATAAACCCTAAGCGTTAAATTCGCACGCCATACCGTTGCGCCGGAATCTCGATCTGGTCCGCACTTCTTTTTGGCCCGCCTGGCTTCAGCTGCCCTTGTAGGCTGCCCATCCTGGGCTCGGCCTTCCGCCTCAAGGATTTACCCTGCGAAACGCTGTTAGTACACGACATGCAAGATGAAGCATGAGAATACTGGGACTTCGGTCTTAGTTACCTTGGAGGCTGGAAGTAGTCCGGGATAGTCGGCCGTGATGGCCACTAAGGAGTTATGCTTGCTCAATTTATGAAATACTCCATCAACCAACTCCACGCATAAGTCCGGATCTTCTTGGGAGTCCGGATCGAGGGACCGTTCCGGGTCCTCGGGTTGTGGAGCAGGGCTGTTTATTTCCTTCACAGCCTGGCGCAGCTCCTGCGTTTAAACATTACTAGTCTAAGTACTCAACTACGGGAATTTCAAAAACGGATAGACAAGTGGAAGTGTCCGCTCACCCAACTAGGAGGATTGTACATGGAGAATCCGCCTTCTGGGTTGACACGGAGGAATTCTTCCTCTTCCCCCTTGTACAAAGCGGATAAGATTCTCGTTAAAGTCGCGGCCGAATCTGGCCCCTTGCGACTGCACCGGGTAGCGTCATTCTCCCCGTTGAAATCCCACATGGGGTGGCCTCTGTATTGAAGCGGCTGCACCCCTCGCGTAATGCATATGGCCATGATCTTAATCATGGTCAATCCAGAATGAGCCAACAACCTTATCCGGCTCATCACGTACAGGACGTCCCTATCAGCTTCCCTCTGAGGGTTCCGTGGGCGCCAACTCAGGCGCTTCTTCAACGGGGAATTATTGAACTCGGGGAGGCCGATCCGTACAGGGTCCGGCAGGGGGACGTCATCTATATAAAACCACTCCGAGGGCCAGTCTTCGGACACCCTTTTTGGGGTGCCGGATAGATATCCGGCCCCGGCGATGCGCCATAGTTCGGCTCCACCCACCTGATAAATAGACCCCTCCTGAGAACGGGGCACAAGGCAAAACAACCTCTTCCACAGCACAAAATGGGCCTCAACACCCAAGAACAGCTCGCAGAGGGCCACGAAGCTCGCGATGTGCAAAATGGAGGCGGGCATGAGGTTATGTAGCAGGAGCTGTAGAACTCCAGCAACCCTCGGAGAAACGGATGAATTGGAAACCCTAGTCCTCTCACCAAATAAGGGATTAAGCATACCCGCTCTCCTTGAGAAGGATTGGGAACGCCCTCCGCCTGCTCTCCGCCGCTATAGGCAGCAATCCCGGCTCGAACTGGGACCATATATGCTGGGGGGAGGAGCCCCTTGGACTGAAGCACTACTAACTTGCTATGCGGGACGGAACACCGCCCCTAATCTCCGCGCCGAGGGCTGGAGAGGCGAGAGGAGGAGCTGCACCGATCGGCCATGGTGGAATGGATCCCTGTCGTAGGCACTCTGATGAAAGCTCGCGGAGGGAAGATGGTGTGAATTGGATCTAAATCGCCGTCTCTTTTATGGGTGGTTCATTAACGCAACCGGGGGTGGGGGGGTAAATGAAAAAATCCCCTGGCTTTTCGCATTCGTTTGACACGTGGAAGATGGTCATTATGGGGCACAGAAGCCGAGGAGGGCAGCACGCACTAGAAGCCGAACACTATTCGACGGATACAGGGAATTTGAAGAAGAACCCGCCTTGCAATGCCGAAGACAACTTGCGCGTCGGACTCGTCGTCATTGAAGCCTAGTTCAGGGGCTACTGAGGGAGTCCTAGATTAGGGGGTGTCCGGATGGCCGGACTATGACCTTCGGCCGAACTCCCGGACTATGAAGATACAATATTGAAGACTTCATCCCGTGTCTGGATGGGACTTTCCTTGGCATGGAAGGCAAGCTTGGCGATACGATATGAAGATCTCCTCCCATTGTAACCGACTCTGTGTAACCCTAGCCCTCTCCGGTGTCTATATAAACCGGAGAGGTTTAGTCCGTAGGACGAACAACAATCATACCATAGGCTAGCTTCTAGGGTTTAGCCACTCCGATCTCGTGGTAGATCTACTCTTGTACTACCCATATCATCAATATTAATCAAGCAAGAGTATGGTTTTACCTCCATCGAGAGGGCCCGAACCTGGGTAAAAACATCGTGTCCCTTGTCTCCTGTTACCATCCGCCTAGACGCACAGTTCGGGACCCCCTACCCGAGATACGCCGGTTTTGACACCGACAGGCTGTATTAAAAATTGATAGCCCCTGGTTTCCGCTATGGGGGTACATATACGGTGCCCTGGTTGAACCGGGCTACCGGACTCGTCTAACCGTGTCTGTGGTCTTAATGACCAGGCATGTATGTGATATTTGGAGGCCGCTTACAGTCCGGCCGCCAGGGCCGTCGCGTGTTCCTCTGCGCGTGAAGAGCGCTCCATTATTCTGCTAATGGTGATGACGCCACGGGGACCGGGCATCTTGAGTGTAAGGTAGCCATAATGCGGCAATGCGTTGAAGCGGGCGAAGGCCGGCCTTCCAAGCAATCCGTGATAGCCGATTTGGAAGGGTGCGATGGTGAAGAGCAGTTTTTCGCTTCTGGAGTTGCCTGGGGAGCCGAATGTTACTTCCAGCACGACGGAGCCCCTGCCGTAGGTTTCAACGCCTGGTATCACCCCTTCGAAGGTGGTGTTGCTTTGGCTAATTCCGGATGGGTTTATCCCCATTCTGCAGACAATGTCCTCGTATATTAAATTGAGACTACAACCGCCGTCCATGAGGACACGGGTGAGACGGTATCCTTCTATTATTGGGTCGAGCACCAGGGCGTGTGATCCTCCGCGCCGAATATGAGTTCGGCCGTCCATGTGATCAAAGGTGATCGGACGAGACATCCAGTAATGAGATGTAGGTACGATGGGCTCTACATCGTCCGCGTCTATGGGCGCACGTCCATGCCTTCTCGTGGATGTGTGAGTCGCATGGATCATGTTTACTGTTTTAACCTCTAGCGGGAATTTTTTTTGTCCCCCAATGTTCGGCTGGTGAGGTTCGTCCTCGTCTTCACTTGGTGTTTCTCTCCCTTTGTGTTCGGCATTTAACTTGCCGGCCTGCTTGAAGACCCAACACTCTCTATGGGTGTGGTTCATAGGTTTCTCCCGGGTGCCATGAATTTGGCATAGTCTGTCCAGAAATCTGTTCAGGACGGACGACCCCTCTTTACTGCCTTTAAGTGGCTTCTTTTGCTGATCAGGTTGAGAGCCCATGAATCCGGCATTGACCGTCGTGTTATCCGGGCTCTCTTCCTTGTTTTGGCATTTGTATTTATTACGCCTTGGCTTCCCGTTGCCATCTGAGGGAGTCCTGGATTAGGGGGTGTCCGGATGGCCGGACTAAGACCTTTGGCCGGACTCCCGGACTATAAAGATACAAGATTGAAGACTCTGTCCCGTGTCCGGATGGGACTTTCCTTGGCGTGGATGGCAAGCTCGGCGATACGATATGAAGATCTCCTCCCATTGTAACCGACTCTATGTAACCCTAGCCCTCTATGGTGTCTATATAAACCGGAGAGTTTTAGTCCGTAGGACGAACAACAATCATACCATAGGCTAGCTTCTAGGGTTTAGCCACTCCGATCTCGTGGTAGATCTACTCTTGTATTACCCATATCATCAATATTAATCAAGCAGGAGTAGGGTTTTACCTCCATCGGGAGGGCCCGAACCTGGGTAAAAACATCGTGTCCCTTGTCTCCTATTACCATCAGCCTAGACGCACAGTTCGGGACCCCCTACCCGAGATCTGCCGGTTTTGACACCGACATTGGTGCTTTCATTGAGAGTTCCTCTGTGTCGTTGCCTTTTGGCCCGATGGCTTCTTCGCTCATCAATCGCGATGCGGTCCGGGATGAGACTTTTCTCCCCGGACAGATCTTCGTATTCGGCAGCTTCGCACTGCGGGCCGACTCGTTCGGCCATCTGGAGCAGATCTAAAGCTACGCCCCTGGCCATCAGGTCAGGTTTGGAAGCTTAAACTACATGGCTGACATCCGCGGGGACTTGATCTTCGACGGATTCGAGCCACGACCGGGAGCGCCGCACTGTCACGATGGGCATGATTTAGCTCTGTCATCGGACAACACCCAGAGCGTCGCTCAGGTGTCCGCTCCGACCATTAGCTCGGAGCCCACTACGCCAGTCGGGGACGGACGGTTGGACGCCACCCCAGAAACTGCAACCTCTACGGCGATAGAGCCGGATACCAGCCTAGTCCCTCGCAAGGCCCATGACTCCAAGGTGCCGGACTCCGATCCGGACTCCGTAAATCCCGCACCTCTTCCGATTAAGCCCGATTGGGCTCCGGTCATGGAGTTCACCGCCGCAGACGTCTTTCAGCACTTGCCTTTCGGCAATATTCTGAATTCATTAAAGTCTCTCACTTTGTCAGGAGAGCCCTGGCCGAACTACGGCCAACACGGTTGGGATGCGGACGACGAAGAAATTCGAAGCCCACCCACCACCCACTTCGTAGCCACTGTCGACGATTTAACCGACATGCTCGACTTTGACTCCGAAGACATCAACGGCATGGACGCCGATGTAGGAGATGATCAAGAACCAGCACCTATAGGGAACTGGAAAGCCACCTCGTCATATGACATATACATGGTGGACACCCCTAAAGCGGGGGATGGCGAGGAGAAAACAGAGGATGACCCCTCCAAGAAGCAACCCAAGCGCCGGCGTTAGCGGCGCCGCTCTAAGTCCCGCCAAAGCAAAAACAGCGACTCCGGCACCGGAGATAACAACACGCCGGACAGTGCCGAAGACAACCCCCTCCAGCACGATTCAGTGCAGGAGGACGAAGGAGCCAGCCCTCATGAGAGAGCGGCCGACAAAGAGGATGAGGACGACAATTACATGCCTCCCTCCGAAGACGAGGCAAGCCTCGACGACGATGAATTCGTCGTGCCAGAGGATCCCGTCGAACAAGAGCATTTCAAATGCAGGCTCGTAGCCACGGCAAGCAGCCTCAAGAAGAAACAACAGCAGCTTAGAGCTGACCAAGACTTGCTAGCCGACAGATGAACCGAAGTCCTAGCGGCCGAAGAGTATAAACTAGAACGCCCATCCAAGAGCTACCCAAAGCGCAGGCTGCTACCCCAACTTGAGGAGGAAGCAACTAAACCTACATCACCAGCGTACGATGCGCCCGATCGGCCACCCCATGGCCGCGATAGAGAGGCCTTCAGGCCCTCAACCCAAGTCGCACCCCGACACCGCTCAAAACATACCAGAGTACGGGGAGACGCAACAGACCTGCGGGACATCTTGGAGAATAAGGCAAGGCAAACAAGATCGATCTACGGATCGCATTGGCGCCCCGCTTCACGTGACGCTAGCCATCACGCCGGACATAATAAGTATTGCCCGGCCGAATACAATAGACCAAGCTCGTCCGAGCTGCGTCATGATATAGCCTAGTACAGGGGCGCCGCACACCCACTATGCTTCACAGACGAAGTAATGGATCATCAAATCCCCGAGGGCTTCAAATCCGTAAACATCGAATCATACGATGGCACAACAGATCCTGCGGTATGGATCGAGGATTATCTCCTTCATATCCACATGGCCCGTGGTGATGATCTACACGCCATCAAATACCTCCCGCTCAATCTTAAAGGACCAGCTCGACATTGGCTTAACAGCCTGCCAGCAGAGTCAATTAGTTGTTGGGAGGACCTGGAATCCGCATTCCTTGACAACTTCCAGGGCACGTATGTGCGACCACCAGACGCCGATGACCTAAGCCAGATAATCCAGCAGCCAGAGGAATCGGCGAGACAATTCTGGACACGGTTCCTAACCAAGAAAAACCAAATAGTCGATTGTCCGGACGCCGAGGCCCTTGCAGCCTTCAGGCACAACATCCGAGACGAATGGCTTGCCCGGCACCTAGGACAGGAAAAGCCGAAATCTATGGCAGCCCTCACGACGCTCATGACCCACTTCTGTGTGGGAGAAGACAGCTGGCTAGCTCGTAGCAATAACATAACCAAGAGCCCCGACAATTCGGATACCAAGGATAACAACGGCGGGTCACGTTGCAACAAGCATAAGCGCCGCATTAACGGTGACAATACTGAAGATACAACAGTCAATGCCGGATTCATAGGCTCTAGACCGGGTCAGAGGAAGAAGCCATTCAAAAGAAACCCTCAGGGCCCATCCGGCTTAGACCGGATACTCGATCGCTCGTGCCAGATACACGGCACCCCCGAACAGCCAGCCAATCACACCAACATGGATTGTTGGGTGTTCAAGCAGGCAGGCAAGTTAAGTGCTGAGACCAGAGACAAGGGGCTACATAGAGATGACGAGGAGGGGCCCCAACCGCCGAACAACAAAGGACAGAAGGGATTTCCCCCGCAAGTTCGGATGGTGAACATGATATACGCAACCCACATCCCCAAAAGGGAGCAGAAGCGTGTTCTCAAGGACGTCTATGCGCTGGAGCCAGTCGCCCCAAAGTTCAACCCATGGTCCTCCTGCCCAATCTCCTTCGATCGAAGGGACCACCCCACCAGCATTCGTCACGACAGATTCGCCGCACTGTTCCTAGACCCAATTATCAACGGTTTCACCTTACGAGAGTCCTAATGGACGGCGGCAGTAGCCTGAACCTGCTTTACCAGGACACAGTGCGAAAAATGGGCATCGATCCTTCAAGGATTAAAACCACAAAGACAACCTTCAAAGGTATCATACCAGGGGTAGAGGCCAGCTGTACAGGCTCAGTTACACTAAAAGTGGTCTTCGGATCCCCGGATAACTTCCGGAGCGAGGAGTTAATCTTCGACATAGCCCCATTCCGCAGCGGCTATCACGCCCTGCTTGGACGAACCACATTTGCAAAATTCAATGCGGTGCCGCACTACGCATATCTCAAGCTCAAGATGCCAGGACCTCGCGGAGTCATCACGGTAAACGGAAACACCGAACGCTCTCTCCGAACGGAGGATCACACGGCGGCCCTGGCGGCGGAAGTACAGAGTAGCCTCTCAAGGCAGTTCTCCAATCCAGGCGTCAAACGTCCGGACAACGTCAAGTGAGCCCGAAGTAACCTACAACAAATCTGGCTGGCGCATTCCGAGCAAGCATAGCAGTGCGGCTCCAACCCCAGCACCCGCCAAACGGCGATACTGGTACCACACCCACATAATTACGCCTTAGAGATACCATGGGCATAAGGGGAGGGGCACAACAACAGCACGCCCAGAATGCGGCTCAACCGCACTAAGGGGCTTCCTATTTCGCCGTTTTCCTTTTTACACACTTTCAGGACCCAACTATTCGGAAGGCCTGTCCGGCAACACAGTCGCCGAACCCACAATGCAACAGCCAGGCAGGGAGCAAGCCACGTCAAAATTCCAGGTGGACTCTATAATGAGTTTAATACCTGTTTTACTTAGAATCCCGCAGCTTGCCCCCGGAGGGGAATATGTCAAATACTCCCATCTCTTGCTTACCGCACTTCTTGTATCGTTCTGCTTTTGCAGCAGCCTTTTTTTTAATAAACAATATATCGCTCTTACCTATTATTGTACTTCTATTTTTATATACAAATATGTTCAGTCATGACATTCTGCAACCGTACACTTTGGTGCGGAAAATACACCAGGGGCTTACAACACCCCATAACATGGTGTGAGAAGACCGAACACTCTCACGACTGCGGCACCCCGAATTTATAGCATTATATGCATCAGCTCCGAATCATGTCTTTGGTTAATAGTTGGGTTTGCCCGGCTCCCATGTTTTGGTAACTTAGGTTCCGCATTGTTGGCTAAGGAAGCGTTGGGAGAACTACTGCGATTGTGCCCCAGTTGAGCTGGGTTAACACCTCAGTAGAGAAAGCTAAAACTGACTGTCATGATAGTGCGAGAGACCGGTCGCTGTTCGCGAGGTTTCTTTGAGTCCTCTAAGACTTATGCCGCTTCGAGCGAGGAACCGGACTTATCCGGCGTAGGCGTGGATAGCTCCCCAAACTCGGTCTTCCGAATACTAGGGGCTTCGCCGAAATTTAAAATTATAGAATTCTATGGCTAAGTGAGAGTGATAAAGCATTATAAGTCCGACGGCCTGGTTCGTTGTGCTAAATGCCTCCCTAGATGGACCCAAGAATGGGAACAAGAGCGCTCAGGTTTATCCCGAACACCCCAGCACTCGTGGCATGGGGGTTGAAGCCGACGACTTGCATCTCTCAGATTTGATAAACGGCCGCACAGAAGGTAATATTTTAAATTAACAAGCGTTGCTTAACGCATATGAACAAAGCTTCAGCGTACAGGATAACAAATGCGAGTCTACTCAAAAATTACATCTTTGGAGCACTCATCCGCTATACGGCGGGCACCCTTCAGAACGCCATTATAATACATCTCGGGCGTACGATACTCCTTGCCCGGCGGTGGCACGTCCGTCAACAGCTTCTCCGCATCTAGCTTGCACCAGTGCACCTTAGCACGGGCAAGGGCCCGACGGGCACCTTCAATACAAACGGAGCGCTTGACGACCTCAATCCACGGACACGCGTCCACCAGCCGCCGCACCAGACCGAAGTAGCTCCCAGGCATGACTTCTCCAGGCCACAACCGGGCTATGAGGCCCTTCATGGCCTGTTCGGCCAGCTTGTGGAGCTCGACCAGCTGCTTTAGCTGGTCGCTCAGGGGCACCGGATGCTCGGCCTCAGCATACTGAGACCAGAACACTTTCTCCGTCGAGCTCCCCTCTTCGGCTCGTACTATGCGGCAGCATCAGACACACTACGGGGCAGATCGGCGAATGCTCCTGGGGAGCTCCGGATTCGGGTAAGTAGCAAATAATTAACTTTTATATTTTTGCTTTGCATAAAGAATGCCTTACCCGCCGCTATCTTCTTTATCACCTCGATCTCCTGAAGGGCCTTCTGGGCTTCGGCCTTAGCGGTCTTGGCACTCTCAAGAGCCAAGGTAAGCTCGGACTCTCGAGTCTTCGAGTCACGCTCCAAACTCTCGTGTTTTTCCACGAGAGCCTGGAGCTCTTGCCGCACCTCCGCCACCCGCGCCTCCTGCTTCTCTCGCTCGGTACGCTCCAAGGCTGCACTCTTTTCGGCCTTGGAGACCGCCTCTTTCAGGGTCGCCACCTCATTCGTGGCTCCTGCAACATTAATGTTGGTCCTGTTATTATTTTTTAACCAAGTATTTCTATATACATTTACAGGAAGGTACTATGTACCCTCTTTATCTTCGAGCTGCTTCTTGACACGGCCGAGCTCGCTCTCGGACCGGTCGAGGCTTTCCTTCAATGCATTGACCTCCGCAGTCAGTGCGGCAGAGGCCAGCAGCGCAGCCTGCATTCCCATATTGACATATTTCTATTAGACTCCTGCGTATATCTTTTTACATCCTCAGCTCGGCTTTTCTTTCCGAACACTGAACTGAGCATCAGGGGCTACTGTCTATGCGGTAATATTTTTTATATATATGTTTTTGAACACATACCTCAAAGCCCGTTAACAGGCTTGTACAGGCTTCCGTCAGCCCGCTCTTGGCGGACTGAACCTTCTGAATCACCACACTCATAACAGTGCGATGTTCCTTGTCGATGGAGGCACCATTAAGCGCCTCCAGCAACTTGTCCGGCGCCTCCAGATGGACGGAAGTCGGCGGCGTCGTAGGCTTGCCCTTCTTATGAAGGCGCCGCCTGTCGGACTCTGGAACCGCTGATGGTTCCGGAGCAGTGTACGGTCCGGGGCCGAACTTAGATCCCTCTGGGGCTTTACCCCCTTTGGGCCTGGAGTCCGGAAGGTCGCCTTGTGGCGCCTCCAGGACCACCTCCTCCCGGTTTAGTCCCTTTTGGGACTCCACCTCGGCGTCGTCCGTAGGGAGAGGGGAGGAGGCCATCGGAAGTGAAGCGCTATTCACATCCGACGAATCCAAGGAGCCGCTCGTCGAATCGTCGAGCTGGGCCTTGGGCGGACTACATGATCAAATACGGCGTCAGAAAATGCCAAGTAATGGAGGGGCGTCATAAGTTATTCGGATGAGCGGATGCTTACGATTTTGCTAGGGGCTTGACCCTAGATGGCCATTCCTCCCCGCCATCTTCGACGTCGGAGGTGTAGTTCGGAAGGAGGGTTCTCCCTTTCTTGGACCCTCCGGCCTCCCCAGTTGGGGCGGCTTTCCTTTTCTTTCCTTCCCCCGTTGGAGGGGGAGAGGCTTCTTCTTCTTCCTCCTCCTCGTCCTTAGAGGCGGAGGGTGCTTCGGGGTTGTCGGGCGATGAACCCGACACCACCAGGCGCCGGGAACTCTTTCGAATCCCCATGTCCTTCTTCTTGGCCTTCTTCTCCGGCACCATGTGAGGTGCCGGGACCAGTAGCTTCGTCAAGTGGGTGTCCGCTGGGTCTTCGGGCAAGGGAGCCGGACAGTTGATCTGTCCGGCCTTTTTCTGCCAGTCCTGTTAAGGAGATGGGAGTTTAGATCCCGCATAGAATCAAATCTATGAAAAACAAATACCCCGTAAAGGGAAAATTAAGCTCACCGTGTTGGCTTGGCGCTCGGCGCAGAATCCGCGATCCTCGGTGACGGGAGGGGAGACCTCGGAGCTCTTAAAAAGCACCTTCCAGGCATCCTCGTGCTTCGTTTCGAAGAGCCGGGATAGAGTCTGGTGCTGGGCCGGGTCGAACTCCCACAAGTTGAAGTCCCGTCGTTGACACGGGAGGATCCAGCGGAAGAGCATGACCTGGACCACGTTGAAAATCTTGACCTTCTTGGTCACCAGGTCTCGGACGCAGGTTTGGAGTCCGGTCACCTCTTCCGGATTGCCTCATGATAGGCCCGTCTGTTTCCATAGCCGGGTGGGGATGCCGGATCGAAATTCGGGGACCGCTGTCCACTTAGGGTCACGCGGCTCGGTGATATAGAACCACCCCGATTGCCACCCTTTGATGGTTTCCACGAAGGCACCCTCGAGCCAGGTGACCTTGGCTATCTTGCCCACCATGGCACCTCCGCATTCCTCCTGTCGGCCTTTCAGAACCTTCGGCTTGACGCTGAAGATCTTCAGCCATAGGCCAAAGTGGGGCTGGATGTGGAAGAAGGCCTCACACATGATGATAAACGCCGAGATATTGAGGATGAAGTTCGGGGCCAGCTCGTGGAAGTCCAGGCCGTAGTAGAACATGAGCCCCTAGACGAACGGGTGAAGAGGAAAACCCAGTCCGCGGAGGAAATGGGGAAGAAAAACAACCCTCTCATGGGGCCTGGGGGTGGGGATGAGTTGCCCCGCATCTGGAAGCCGGTTCGCGATGTCGTTAGACAAGTATCCGGCCTTCCTCAGTTTTTTGATTTGCCCCTCCGTGACGGAGGAGGCCATCCATCTGCCTCCCGCTCCGGACATGGTTGGAGAAGGTTGAGGTGGGAAGTGCGGGCTTGGGCGCTGGAGCTCGAGCGCGCAGGGATGGATAAGCAGAGGAGGAAGAAGGCGTGAATGGAAAGGGCGGATTCTTATCCCCTTATATGGGCGGCCAAAACTACGAGCCCCCCACCAGCCTAATAAAACTCGCTTATCTCCTAAGCACCACGGTTAATGACGCGGTTGGGTTACCCACACCCGTATTGATGAGAATCCCGGAATAAGGGGACACGATCTCTGCTTGGACAAGACGTGCCAAGGAAACCGCGTCGCTAAACGCACTGAGGTGGAACAATAAAATGAATAAAAGCCTGGACGTGGCATGATGTCACGCCGCGGAATACGTCAGCAGATCCAATTAACGCAAATATTATTCTCTCTACGGTGGAATGTGGAACTTATTTTGCAGAGCCAGACACTACCCTGGTGTTCAACATCTTCTATGAAATATTCGAAGGAGGAACCTGCCTTGCAATGCCGAAGACAACTTGCATGCCAGACTCGTCGTCATTGAAGCCTGGTTCAAGGACTACTGAGGGAGTCCTGGATTAGGGGGTGTCCGGATGGCCGGACTAAGACCTTTGGCCGGACTCCCGGACTATAAAGATACAAGATTGAAGACTCCGTCCCTTGTCCGGATGGGACTTTCCTTGGCGTGGAAGGCAAGCTTGGCGATACGATATGAAGATCTCCTCCCATTGTAACCGACTCTGTGTAACCCTAGCCCTCCCCGGTGTCTATATAAACTGGAGAGTTTTAGTCCGTAGGACGAACAACAATCATACCATAGGCTAGCTTCCAGGGTTTAGCCACTCCGATCTCGTGGTAGATCTACTGTTGTACTACCCATATCATCAATATTAATCAAGCAAGAGTAGGGTTTTACCTCCATCGAGAGGTCCCGAACATGGGTAAAAACATCATGTCCCTTGTCTCCTGTTACCATCCGCCTAGACGCACAGTTCGGGACCCCCTACCCGAGATCCGCCGGTTTTGACACTGACACCATCCCTTATTTCGGATGTGGTGGGGTCGCTGGTGCCTTTACGGGCTAGCCAACTATCTTCACCCGCGCAAAAGCGGGTCATAAGGTTTGTTAAAGCTGCCATTGTCCTTGGCTTTGCTTGGCCGAGGTGTTTGGCAAGCCACTCGTCACGGATGCTGTGTTTGAATGCCGCTAAGGCTTCAGCGTCCGGACAATCGACAATTTGATTCTTCTTAGTGAGGAATCTATTCCAAAGCTTGCGGGCGGATTCTCTAGGCTGTTAGATTATGTGACTTAGATCGTCTTCATCCGGAGGCTGGACATAGGTCCCTTGAAAATTGGCCCTGAAAGCGTCTTCGAGTTCCTCCCAACTCCCAATTGAGTTTTCGGGGAGGCTTTTCAACCAGTGTCGAGCTGGTCCCTTCAACTTGAGGGGAAGGTATTTGATGGCATGGGGGTCATCCCCACGAGCCATGTGAATATGCAGGATAAAATCCTCGGTCCAGACCCCTGGGTCTGTGGTGCCGTCGTATGCTTCTATGTTCACATGTTTGAAGCCTTGTGGGAATTCATGGTCCATTACTTCTTCAGTGAAGCACAGGGGGTGAGCAGCCCCTCTGTATCTGGACGTGCTGTGGCATGTAGTCGGCTGTTGTTGTGTCCGGAGTTTATTCCGGACTGGTATCTGGCTTGTGTGAGCGTTTGAGTGACCATATTCCTTCGCCGGGGTGTGTCTTTTAGGTCCATAGATGGACCTGGCTGCACCTGCCTTCTTATCCAGATGCTCACGTAGATCGTGCGCAGTGTCCGCAGCCGCTCTGTTATGGTTGTGAAGCGGTACGTCTGGTTTCTTGGTCGAATTTTCTTTCGGTGGAACAGCCGCGTCGTCGAATTCTGGCAGTAGCTTGTGCTTCGGATAGCTTTTCGTATGGCGGTCATCACCATATCTTTCTTCGGTGTCTAGCACTTTATTCCATCTTTGGCTGAGCTTTTCTTGTGCGGCCTTGAGCCGTTGCTTCTGCTTTTTTAGACTTCTTGCGGTGGCCATAAGCTTTCTATGGAGGTTGTCTCATTCCACTTGTTCGTCCGGGATGATGAATGCATCGTCGTCCGGACTATCTTCCTGTTCTGGGGCGGCTTGATACGTCTCCAATGTATCTATAATTTTTGATTGTTCCATGCTATTATATTACCCCTTTTGGATGTTTATGGGCTTTATTCTACACATTTATATCATTTTTGGGACTAACCTACTAACCGGAGGCCCAACCCATATTGCTGTTTTTTGCCTATTTCAGTATTTCGAAGAAAAGGAATATCAAACGGAGTCCAAACGGAATGAAACCTTTGGGAGTATTATTTTTGGAACAAATCTGATCCGGAGAGCCTGGAGTGCAAGTCAAGTAAGCTCCGAGGGCCCCACAAGATAGGAGGGCGCCCCCCTGTCTTGTGGGCCCCTCGGGCGTCCACCGACGTACTTCTTTCTCCTATATATATCCATGGACCCTGAAAACATCCAGGAGCACCACGAAACAAAATTTCCACCGCCGTAACCTTCTGTATCCGCGAGATCCCATCTTGGAGCCTTCGCTGGCACTCTGCCGGAGGGGGAATCAATCACGGAGGGCTTCTACATCAACACCATAGCCTCTCTGATGAGTTGTGAGTAGTTTACCATAGACATACGGGTCCATAGTTATTAGCTAGATGGCTTCTTATCTCTTTTTGGATCTCAATACAATGTTCTCCCCCTCTCTTGTGGAGATCTATTCGATGTAATCTATTTTTGCGGTGTGTTTGTCGAGATCCGATGAATTGTGGGTTTATGGTTGTAACGCCCCGGATCCGATGCGCCAGGTGTCTGCCAGTTATTCGCCGTAGTTGCCATGTCATTTCACTTGCGTGTTGCATTTTATCATGTCATCATGTGCATTGCATTGCATACGTGTTCGTCTCACGCATCCGAGCATTTTCCCCGTTGTCCGTTTTGCAATCCGGCACTCCTATGCCCTTCGGCGTTCCCCTTTCGTCTCTCGTTGTGAGCGGGTGTTAAACGTTCTCGGAATGGCCCGAGTCTTGCCAAGCGGCCTTGGTATACCACTGGTAGATCGCCTATCAAGTTTCGTACCATTTGGAGTCCGTTTGATACTACAACGGTTAACCGCGTAGCCCGAAACCCCCCTTTCTCTTTGCAGCCCAACACCCTTCCAAAGTGGCCCAAAACCCATCTAACTCCCCTCCATGCTCTCGGTCGTTCGATCACGATCGCGTGGCCGAAAACCGCTCCTCATTTGGACTCTCCTAGCTCCCTCTACCTATAAATATGCCCTCTCCCCCGAAATTCGTGGATGAATCCCCCGAAACCCTAGTTTTCTCCTCCGCGCCATGCCGGACATGTCCGGACCGGACCGGACACGTCCAGCCACCGCCGCCTCAACCAATCGCTCCTCGCCACGTGTCCCGCGCCGCCGTCCCTCGCCCGCGGCCACCGCGGCCCGCCCGAGCCCATCACGGGCCCGTGCAGGCCTGGCCGCCTCCCACGCTG
>NC_041386.1:694635573-694712439 GCF_002162155.2 Triticum dicoccoides
GCCGCCTCCGCTGGTCGCCGCCGGCGCCCGCAGCGGCCGCGTCCTCGCCGCCGTCTGCCGGGAGTTCGCCGGAGCGCGAGCTCCATCGCTTCGCGGTGATGTCCCCTCGCCGCCCACGCCTCCTCACGGCCGGATCCAGCCGGATCTGGCCGGGGAGAGGCCCCGTAGCCGAACCCCGTCGCCGGAGCGACCTCGCCGGATCCAGCGCCCCTCCTGTCCGGCCATCTTCTTCCCTGGCTCCGGCGAGATCCGCCGCCACCTCGCCCGTTGACTTTTCCCCGAGGTCCATTTTTTTCACTAAGTCCCCGATATTTTGCAATAATCGTGCCATGTTCATCACCTCATATCTCTGCATCTGTAGCTCCGTTTCGTGCGTGTAATATGTCAAATTGTTCGTCTCGACGAGTACATCATTTCATTCCATTGCATCATGTTCATTTGGGGTCATCTTGATGCCTGAATCACCGTTGCAGGAGTGCTTCATAAAGTTTTCTGCTGTCTGTTAACAGAACTAGCTCTTTTGTCATTTTTTCCATGATTGATGTGTGCATCCTATGAGGTTGATGTCTACATGTGTTTTGATCTATGATATGTCTTGTTTACAGTGGTGTATGCCATGTATTTTTGTGATCAATGGGGTGACTAGCACAAGCATGCAAACTAGGCATCGTGATGTTGCTGATTTTAGTCCCTGTTCTCCTGTTATTTTGATGCCATGTAAACTTGTTGCTACAAAGAGATCCATGCATATTTTGAGATACTTCAGTAAGGGTGTTTTGAACATATGGTTATTGTCTATCCATTCATGCCCCTGTTGGCAATTATGGAGTAGTCTAGCATGTCATTTTCGTGCTCTACTTTTGCTTCAAAATGTTTCCTGGCAGATTGTTTACATGTTATTCAATTTTGCCAAGGTTGTTGTAGTCGATCCTTGCATGCTATGAACTTGTTCTTGCCTTGGTTTGATTCACAAACACGTCTTCTTGCTGATGCTATGCTTATATTGTCATGCAATGACTTGTGGTGAGTGATTCAAGCTTGTTAAGTAGGGTTCATGATGTTGCTGTTTTGCTAGGCTGAATCTGTCATTTCGTGATGCTATGTAAACTTGCTTCTACAAATCATTCCATGCATAATCTAGAGATGATCACTAAATATATTTTGTTCTACATGTTATGCTATATCCATCCATGCCCCTGGTTGCATTTATAGCTTGCTGTAGCTTGTTCATATCTTGCTCCAAAGTTGCTTTATAATGTTGTTGTCAGCCTGTTAACATTAAGTTCAGTTGTTACCATGTGTTTTGCTAGTGTTCCATGAACCCTATGACCTTGCTATTGCTATGCTTAGCTTCATAAATATGCCTTCTTACTGTTGGTTGCCTTGCCATGCCATGTATTGCTCTGTAGTGAGTTGCACAAGCTCATTTACATGCCTTCATAATTCTGTTCCTGCCATGTATGAATCTGTAATATAACTTGCTATGTTTACATGGGTGCCATCATATTTTCTGATCCTTTTTGGCTCATGGTCAGTAAGGGTCTTTTGTTCTATGCTTTTAGTAGATTCATGCCATGCCTTTGTTTGCCATGATAATTTCTTGTAACATGTTGTTTGATAGCTCTAAACATTGCAACCTGATGTTATTTTCTACAAAGTCTGAACTGTTATTACTTGCAATCTTGCCATGTGTGTTTGAGCATGTTCTAGTGATTTCTGGAGATAGCTCAGTGTTCATGTTTTGTTATGCTTTACCTTTACATCATGCCCATGCCTTTTGTTTTCTTGTTGAGATCCTGTAGCATGTTGTTTTGATGCTTGCAATATGCCTAGTTGCTGTTTTGGACAGATTGTTGCTATAACTTGTATATGGTGTGTGTGTTGAACCGTTGCTCCGTTTTGAGTGTGCTCTATATGAAGCTTGCTTAGAATTGCATGTAGTTTCATATTATCATGTTGCATCCATGTCTTGAGGTGTTTGCTTGATGTTTGTATGCATTTTGCATCAATGCCATGTTTAAATTGTTTTGCTCATATCTTCTAGGCCGTAGCTCCGAACTAAATGAACTTTATATGTAACTTGACTAGAATCTCGTGTAGATCATCTTTGTGCAACTTAACTTGCTGTTTAACAACTTGAATATAAGGTTTATTCAGATCTGGACCAATTTCGAAATGTGCATATGAGGACTTACCGGAATTGTTATATGTTGTTCCCGGCCTCATTTAAACTTGCCTTAGTGTGTTGCTCTTGTTTGCATCATCTCTTTCCATGAGTAGGTTCATGTAGTTTTGTCATGCATCATGCTTGGTTGAGCATCATGTCTTGTTCTTGTGTGGTATGTTTACCTTGTTGTGTGCTTCTTCTTGTTAGTTCCTGTTTCGTTGCGATTGTGAGGATTCGTTCGTCTACGCTTGGTTCGTCTTCGTGGCTTCATCCGTTCGTCTTCTTCATGGACTCATTCTTCTTCCTAGCGGGATTTCAGGCAAGATGACCGCTACCCTGCATCTCACTACTATCATTGCTATGCTAGTTGCTTCGTTCTATCGCTATGTTGCGCTACCTATCACCTGTTTATCAAGCCATCCCATATTGCCATGAACCTCTAACCTTTCACACCTTTCCTATGCAAACTGTTGTTTGGCTATGTTACCGCTTTGCTCAGCCCTCTTATAGCGTTGCTAGTTGCAGGTGAAGTTGAAGATTGCTCCATGGTGGACAGGATTATGTTTGGGATATCACAATATCTCTTATATTATTATTAATGCATCTATATACTTGGTAAAGGGTGGAAGACTTGGCCTTTTGCCTGGTGTTTTGTTCCACTCTTGCCGCCCTAGTTTCCGTCATACCGGTGTTATGTTCCCGGATTTTGCGTTCCTTACGCGGTCGGGTGATTTATGGGACCCCCTTGACAGTTTACTTTGAATAAAACTCCTCCAGCAAGGCCCAACCTTGGTTTTACCATTTGTCTCACCTACCCCTTTTTCCCTTGGGAGTCGCGCATCCCGAGGGTCATCTTTATTATAGCCCCCCCGGGCCAGTGCTTGTCTAAGTGTTGGTCCGAACCAGAGCCACTTGCAGCGCCACCTCGGGGAAACTCGAGGTCTGGTTTTAGTTGTACGTAGTGTTCATCCGGTGTTGCCCTGAGAACGAGATATGTGCAGCTCCTATCGGGATTGTCAGCGCATCGGGCGGTCTTGCTGGTCTTGTTTTACCATTGTCGAAATGTCTTGTAAACCGGGATTCCGAGTCTGATCGGGTCTTCCTGGGAGAAGGTATATCCTTCGTTGATCGCGAGAGCTTATCATGGGCTAAGTTGGGACACCCCTACAGGGTATAATCTTTCGAAAGTCATGCCTGCGGTTATAGGAAGATGGGAATTTGTTAATGTCCGGTTGTAGATAACTTGACACCAGATCCGAATTAAAACGCATCAACCGTGTGTGTAGCCGTGATGGTCTCTTTTCGGCGGAGTCCGGGAAGTGAACACGGTTTCTGGGTTATGTTTGACGTAAGTAGGAGTTCAGGATCACTTCTTGATCATTACTAGTTGACGACCGTTCCGCTTGCTCTCTTCTCGCTCTTATTTGCGTATGTTAGCCACCATATATGCTTAGTCGCTGCTGCAACCTCACCACTTTACCCCTTCCTTTCCCTTTAAGCTTTGCTAGTCTTGATACCCATGGTAAAGGGATTGCTGAGTCCTCGTGGCTCACAGATTACTACAACAACAGTTGCAGGTACAGGTTATGCGATGATCTTGATGCGAGAGCGATGTTTGCTTGCATTGGAGTTCTTCTTCTGCTTCTTCGATCAGGGGATAGGTTCCAGGTCGGCAGCCTGGGCTAGCAGGGTGGATGTCGTTTGAGTTTCTGTTTGTGTTTCATCCGTAGTCGGATGATGCTCTTATGTATTGTGATGTTGTATTCATGTGGCATTGTATGCCTTATGTATGTATCCCCATCTATTATGTAATGTTGATGTAATGATATCCACCTTGCAAAAGCGTTTCAATATGCGGGTCTATCCTTGGTGGGACCTTCGAGTTCCTTTTGGATAGGTTCGCATATTGGGTGTGACAATGATCAAGTTTATCTATGAATAATATTGGAATCTTCTCTGAATTCTTTTATGTATGATTGAGTTATATTTACAAGTCTCTTCGAATTATCAGTTTGGTTTGGCCTACTAGATTGATCTTTCTTGCCATGGGAGAAGTGTTTAGCTTTGGGTTCAATCTTGCGGTGATCTTACCCAGTGACAGAAAGGGTTGCAAGACACGTATTGTATTGTTGCTATCGAGGATAACAAGATGGGGTTTATATCATATTGCATGAGTTTATCCCTCTACATCATGTCATCTTGCTTAATGCGTTGCTCTGTTCTTATGAACTTAATACACTAGATACATGCTGGATAGCGATCGATGTGTGGAGTAATAGTAGTAGATGCAGGCAGGAGTCGGTCAACTTGTTATGGACGTGATGCCTATATACATGATCATGCCTAGATAATGTCATAATTATTCGCTTTTCTATCAATTCCTCGACAGTAATTTGTTCACCCACCGTAATACTTATGCTCTCGAGAGAAGCCTCTAGTGAAACCTATGCCCCCCGGGTCTATCTCTTATCATATTTGCTTTCAATCTACTTTTATTTGCATCTTTATTTTCTGCATCTATATCACAAAATACCAAAAATATATTTATCTTATCCTACTTTCTCTATCAGATCTCACTTTCGTAAGTGACCGTGAAGGGATTGACAACCCCTTTATTGCGTTGGTTGGGAGTTCTCAGTTTGTTTGTGTAGGTGCGTGGGACTTTTGAGGAGCCTCCTACTGGATTGATACCTTGGTTCTCAAAACTGAGAGAAATACTTACGCTAAACTTTGCTGCATCACCCTCTCCTCTTTGGGGAAAACCAACGCTAGCTCAAGATGTATCACGACTTCATGAGCTCGTCCCTCTAGATCATTGTGATCGGGTATTTTCTCTGAACTTGATTTGGCGTGACGTGGCTCATCCTGCTCCATCACTGGGTCCATGTGGTCGTTGTTGCTTTCAGAGTTTGCGGGTATATCGACCCTTCTTGCGCTCTTGTCGCTATTTTTGCAACTGCTGGACTTTGAGCGGCGTCTGCGCCGCCTTTTTGGCTTTTGCCCGGGTGTTTTATCTTCCGGATTATCGCTGTCGTCCTTATTGGGCGTATCTACCATGTATATGTCGCGTGACAATGTAGTAGTCCCGCGCCCTAGGGATTCTGGAGCTTCTCCTGCATCTCGTCCATACCATCGATGTCTTCAGAGTCAAAGTCATGCACGTCGGTTAAATCTTCGATCGTAGCAATGAAGTGGGTGGTGGGTGGGCACCGAATTCCTTCGTCGCCTTCTTCCCACTCGGGCCGGACATAGTTCAGCCTAGAGCCTCCTGATAAAGAGAGAGACCTTACTAAGTTCAGCATGTTGCCAAAGGGCGAGTGTTGAAAGATGTCCGCAGTGGTAAACTCCATTACCGGAGCCCAACCTGGCTCGGCTGGCTCAAGAGCGAGCGGACCGGGACCAACAGCCGGATACGAGTCCGGGGGCCTAGCGTTATAGGCCTCAACAGAGGTGAGACCTGTGTTCGGCTCCACCACCGATGAGTGTGCGGCCTATGGGGCGGGGTCCAGCCCTCCGTCCATAGGCAACGCAACTTGCCCTGGATGTAGATCCGAGGCTGCTTCGGGGATGACGTCCCAAGCATTGTCCGACAGCAGGTCTAGGCCGTGCCGTCGTGACTGTCCGGCATTCCTTGCGTAGGCTCGAATCCGTCGAAGATCAAGTCTCCGCGGATATCTACCGTGTAGTTCAAGTTTCCGAACCTGATCTGGTGGCCAGGGGCTGAGCTATCGATCTGCTCCAACCGGCCAAGCGAATTGGCCCGCAGTGCGAAGCCGCCGAACACAAAGGCCTATCTGGGGAGAAGAGTCTTACCCTGGACCGTGTTGTTGATGATTGAAGACGCCATCAAGCCTTGAAGCGACGACACAGAGGAACTCTCAATGAAAGCACCAATGTTGGTGTCAAAACCGGCGGATCTCGGGTAGGGGGTCCCGATCTATGCGTCTTAGGCTGATGGTAACAGGAAGCAAAAGACACAATGTTTACCCAAGGTTCGGGCCCTCTCGATGGAGGTAAAACCCTACTTCCTGCTTGATTAATATTGAAGATATGGGTAGTACAAGAGTAGATCTACCACGAGATCATATAGGCTAAACCCTAAGAGCTAGCCTATGATGGTATGATTGTAATTGTGATCGGCCTTCTAAGGACCATCCTCTCCGGTTTATATAGACACCGGAGAGCTAGGGTTTACGTGGAGTCAGTTACAAGGAAGGAAACATAATATCCAGATCGCCAAGCTTGTCTTCCACGCAAAGGAAAGTCCCATACGGACACGAGCCGAAGTCTTGAGTCTTGTATCTTGACGCTTCTATAGTCCGGACGATGTATACAGTCTGGCTGTCCGGATACCCCCTTATCCAGGACTCCCTCAGTAATCACCAGCCAAAGTAGCCATCTGGTCCCATGTAGAAGTGATGTGGCGGCTGTCGGTGTCAAAACCAGCGGATCTCGGGTAGGGGGTCCCGAACTGTGCATCTAAGGCTAATGGTAACAGGAGGCTGGGGACACGATGTTTACCCAGGTTCGGGCCCTCTCGATGGAGGTAATACCCTACTTCCTGCTTGATTGATCTTGATGATATGAGTATTACAAGAGTTGATCTACCACGAGATCGTAGAGGCTAAACCCTAGAAGCTATCCTATGATTATGATTGTTGTTCTTGTCCTACGGACTAAACCCTCTAGTTTATATAGACACCGGAGGGGGCTAGGGTTACACAGAGTCGGTTACAGAGAAAGAGATCTACACATCTGAATCACCAAGCTTTCCTTCCATGCAAAGGAGAGTCCCATCCGGACACGGGACGAAGTCTTGAATCTTGTATCTTCATAGTCAAACAGTCTGGCCAAAGTATATAGTCCGGCTGTCCGGATACCCCCTAATCCAGGACTCCCTCAGTAGCCCCTGAACCAGGCTTCATTGACGACGAGTCCGGCGCGTAGATTGTCTTCGACATTGCAAGGCGGGTTCCATCTCCGAATACTCCATAGAAGATTTTGAACACAAGGATCATGTCTGGCTCTGCAAAATAATTTCCACATACCACCGTAGAGAGCACAATACTTTATAAATCCAATCTGCTGACAACTCTTCATAGCGTGTCCTCACGCCACAACCCGGTTTATTACAAACCATTTTTCCCAGCCTGCCACTACACGTATTGCAAGGCGGTTTTATTGGCACGTCTTGTCGAAGCAGAGATCATGTCCCCCTTATCGCGGGATTCTCATCAATATGGGTGTGGGTAACCCAACTACGCCTGTTGGTACGACTCCCTGTTTTTAGGCAAGTCCCAAACGGTCACGCTGAGGACGCTTGATATTCACCTCCTTTATAGAGGGACCGAGGCCTGTCTCTTTCTTCCCACGCTTGCTCCATCCCCCACCTCAAGTTCCATCACCCAAAGCTCAGGTGTAAGCACTTCGGATCTTCAATCATGTCCGGATCCAACCTTCAAGGCCGGTGGATGGCCTCCTCTGTCACAGAGGAGGCATTGCGAAGCTCAGGGAGGCCAAGTATCTAACCGCCGACATCAAGCTCAGGTTTCCTGCCAAAGGGCAGGTCATCCCCACTCCCGAACCCAACGAGAGTGTTGTATTTGTTTCCCACTTCCTCCGAGGCTTAGGCTTTAGTCTTGATCCCTTCATGAGAGGGCTCATGTTCTATTACGGGCTATATTTTCACGATCTAGCTCCGGATTCCATCTTTCACATCTCGTCGTTCATCGTTGTGTGCCAAGCCTTCCTCCACATCACCCCACACTTTGGCTTATGGCTCAAGACCTTCAATGTAAAGCTGAAGGTGATCGATGGGCGACACGCGGAGTGCGGAGGTGCTATAATAAGCAAAAGCGCCGATGTTCCATGGCCAGAAGGTTCCTTCCCAGAGGTGTCCGATTTATGGCAACGGAGGTGGTTCTATAGCACAGCTCCCCGAGGCACAAGGTGGGCGGCCGCCCCCGCCTTCCGCTCAGGCCCTCCGCCTCAACCGGCGTCATGGGTCAATGAGGGATTGGACTGGGGGCTTGCTAATGATGTACCGACATTGCAGAGCCGCATTTGGGATCTTCTTGAGAGGGATATCAGCCTCATCAAAGTAATTCAGGTAATGCCAGTTCGACGGGTCCTGCCGTGCAAACGTCGACCCCTCCGGATGTGGGAGTTCAACCCAGAAGGACAGCGAACTATTCAACACTTCTTCGGCATGACGCTCGAAGGGATGTATAGGTTATTCTTCGGACCACGAATAAAGTGTCCGGACACCACCGAGGATGCGGGCCTGAGCTGCAATCGCCCAGATATCCAAGTAAACCCTGCAACCAAACACTCTGTTCATATTTATCACAACATTATTCTGAAAACTATCCGCGGCCAGGATTGGCTCAGCAAGGCGGAGAGGATCAGGTGTCTGGCCCCGCTTTCCGAAGGCTCGCCGAATCATGCGTTAACCAGGATGCTTAGATGTGCGCTGAATCAAGTGCCATCGGCGAAAGATGAAGGGAAGAGTAAAGAAGCTGAGAATGAGCTTCATACATTGTACATCCAAACCAGGGGGGGATTAATGTCTCCACAAAGGAGGATAATTGGGGAGGTGAATCTAAGGTTCCCTCCCCCCGCGGGAAGAAAAGGGCCGCCTCCGAAGACTTGGAAACGGAGGTGCCTAAACAAGGGAAGAAAACTTCGCCAGGGGGGCTGCCCCAGAGGGTGTCCTCACCGCACAAGGCCCGCAAACGGGCCAGCCCTCCACCAAGCTGTAAGTTAATTAAAAGTATTTTAATAAATATATACTGCTTTTTCCTCCAGGAGCAATAACCAGGATCTATCTCTTGCAGTCTGGCTAGTAGCCCTTCTCAACAGAGTTCGTTTTCGGGGGATCTTGTTCCGGAGATGATGGAGAGTGAAACTCCACCTGCCCCCCCACCCCACGGGGTAGGCAACCCAGAGGTGTCGTCACGGAGGATTCCTGATCCGTCAAGGCCAGAAGTCAATGTTTCGGCGGCCCAAAGCCCGGAGTGTTCGGCTCCCAAGGGGGGTAATAGGAAGAGTCCGGGACTGTCAGACACTCAGCCGGACACACTGACGAGTCTTTTGGAGCAAGCTTCTCTCTCAAGGATCACCGTAATTTAACGGGTACGGTGTTTGAGAAGATTTCATCCGCCAAAAGCGGGTTGAATGAAGCTTTTACGAGCCTGCTCAAAGGCTTTGAGGTACGCAACAAAATATGTAATCTTTCGGTTGTACCACACACGCTACGTGTGCTCCATATAGATAGTAGCCCCAGAGACTCTGGTTGCCTGCCCTAGGCGGCAATCCAAGGATCACACTCCCAAGTAATGATCGCGCTGTATTATGTGCAGATGGCTAAGGGTCCGGCCATTGACCGGACTGCTAAATTCACCGAACTGAGGCGACAGCTTGATGTGGCGGATGCCGACATCGCGCTTGTGAACAAGCGGCTTGACGAGTCACAGGGTATGTGTTTTCTTTTGGATTATCAGCAAATATCAAGAGGAGCATGATGCTAATATCTATAATATGTTGTGGCTACAGATGGAGCTGCTGCCGTGGAGGCCCTAAGGGCGGAACTTGCCTTAGCCAAGGAACAAGCCAGGATAAGCAATGCGACTACCTTGAAGGCGGCCGAGGAGTTAAGAGCCGAACAGGCTGCTCATCGCCGGAGCGAGGATAAAATAGCCGAGATGGCTATGGAGCTGAAAGATGCCGCCAGCCGATATGAGCTCCTCGAAAAGGAGAGCCAAGCGAAAGCAGCTGACCTGAAGAAGGCCTTGGATGCAGCCAAGGAGACATGCTCTGAAGTCAGAGCTATGCGGGAGGAGCTTCGACAAGCCAAAAATATCGCGTCTGGGAGTTCCTATTTGTTGCGGATGAAGTTCGGAGATCCAAAGTACGCTCCTCTGGATCAGTTATGGAGTGTTGCAGACACGTATGCGGACCTGGCAAAAAGTACTGCTGATGCGACCAAACTCTTCAAGGATCAGAAAGATCGGGAGGTGGAAAGGCTGTTCTGGTTGCAGTTTAGTGCTTCGACGGGTCCTCTGCCGTTGCATGAAAGGATGGAAACTTGGACCAGCTCCATAGGTTGTCCGGTCTTGCAATGATATCTATCATAGATCATCTTTGGCCGAAGGGACCAAGGCCGGACAGTTATTTTGGTTTAGTGCAACAATTCCTTGGTGCTATGTCACGTATCGACGCTGTAAAGAAGTCGGCGTGCATAGAAGGTGCGCGGATGGCTCTTGCCCGTGTTAAAACATATTGGGAAGATATGGAGGCCACCGGTATTGCAACCCAGAGTTCGGCAGGAAGCCAGGACCCGGCCGAGCAATATTTTGAGCAAGTCATAGAAGGCGCCCGTTTAATAGAGTCTCAGTGCTCGAAGAGTGTCATGTTCGAGTGACAAGTCTTTCGGTTGTAAAAACAATGTTGTCTTAATTATAAAGGTTGTGTTTATACTTTTGCCCGAAAGTATTGTAGTGCCTCCTGTGCGGCTTTTTATATATGTATATAACCTGAAAGTTTGCAGTCGTTGGCTTCAGCCCCCACGCATATAATGCGGGGGTGTTCATGAAAATGCGTGTAATCACACTTGATCCAACGTCTTGGTCCATTAATGAGGTGATCGCACGTCGAAATAGGCAACCGGACTATATAGCTTTAACACTTTCACTTAGCCATAGGAGTTTGACGGTGGGGCTACTATATAGCCCCTGGTACTTCCGCGTGCATCCGGATACGGGCGCGTATGTACATGACCGGGAAACGGTCCTTCGTAATGCGGAGGAATCCCGAAGGTTCCGATAAGTCCTTGAGTGGTTGAATAGTCTCTCGCTGTGTCATGATAGTCAGTTTTCGGCTTTCTCTACTGAGGTGCTCATCCGAAATAACCAGGGCACAATCGCAGTAGTTCTCCTTTGGCCGCCTTAGCCGATAAAACGGAATGTAAGGCAGCAAACCTAGGAGCCGAGCAAACCCAACATTTGACTAAAGACATGATTCGGAGCTGATGCATCTACGGCCAAACTCGCGACACCGAACACTCCCGAAGGTATTCGGACTTTATGACATATACTGGACTGAGTAACACCCTCGATAATGAACCCTGTATTTCCAGGTACGTGCATTAATCTGTCGTGGCAAAATGCCAATAACGCCAGTATCCCTCGTGGGTGTATTAAATACCCATGGGATGTCAAGCAACAAGAGACATTAAAGAAGGTTTACATAGGGGCTTAATCTAAAGAGAAACCTTTGAGCGGAGCCCTGCTGCACATCTGCACCTTTGTCTCCGTTGTGCTGTATCCTGGAAGGGTGTCGCATGATTGGTGTCTGTAAAAAAGAAAAAACTCATGTAAAAGAGTCTAGTGTAATTGTGCAAGAAGTTGGTTATTCTCAATGATTAATGAAAATGCAATATATTGTTATATTAATAAAGTCAAGCCGAACTGTGAGCTTTGTTACATGTTTGCAGCCCCTAGCACCATCTATGGGGGTATATTTATAGACCCCAGCTCAGGTTTGTCTGGGCTGTTACAACCGGTGGTGCACTGGACTCGTCTAACCGTGTCCGTGGTCTTGACGACCGATCATGTATTCTGATAGGAGAGGCTGCTCAGTGTTTGGCTGCTGGAGCCGCCACATATTCTTCCGCACGTAAGGAACACTCTGTGTTTCCGCTAACTGTAATGACGCCACGTGGACCGGGCATCTTGAGTTTAAGGTAGGTGTAGTGCGGTACTGCGTTGAAGTGAGTGAAGGCCGTTCTTCTGAGTAGTGCGTGATAACCGCTTCGGAAGGGAGCGATGTCGAAGAGTAATTCTTCGCTTCTGAAGTTGTCGGGAGAACCGAATATAACCTCTAATACGAGGGAGCTCGTGCAGCGGGCCTCAACACCTGGTATTACTCCTTTAAAGGTAGTGTTACTTTGGTTGATTCTTGACGGGTCTATCCACATCTTGCGGACAGTGTCCTGATATATCAGATTAAGACTACTGCCACCGTCCATAAGGACTCGAGTGAGATGGTATCCATCAATTATTGGGTCGAGCACCAAGGCAGCCGATCCTCCGTGCCGGATACTAGTCGGATCATCCCTGTGATCAAAGGTGATCGGACAGGCCGACCAGGGGTTGAATTTAGGGGCGGCAGGCTCTATAGCGTATACGTCTCTGAGTGCATGTTTGCGCCTTCTCTTCGGTATGTGAGTCGCGTAGATCATATTCACTGTTTTGACTTCTGGTGGGAATTTTTTCTGTCCCCTAGTGTTCGGCTGGCGAGGCTCATCCTCGTCTTCACTTGGTGTCTCCCTTCCCTTGTGTTCGATATTTAGCTTGCCGGCCTGCTTGAAGACCCAACATTCTCTGTGAGTGTGGTTTGCAGGTGTTTCGAGGGTGCCATGAATTTGACATAATCTGTCCAGGACCTTGTTCAGGCTGGACGGTCCATCTTTGCTGCCTTTAAATGGCTTCTTCCGTTGACCGGGTCGAGAGTCCCTGAATCCGGCATTGACCACCGTGTTATCCAGACTCTCTTCATTGTTTCAACGCTTGTTTTTATTGCGCCATGGCTTCCCGTTGCCATCCCTAATTTTGGATGTGGCTGGGTCGCTGGTGCCTCTACGGGACAACCAACTGTCCTCGCCTGCACAAAAGCGGGTCATAAGGCTTGTTAGGGCCGCCATTGTCCTTGGATTTTCTTGGCCGAGGTGTCTGGCGAGCCATTTGTCCCGGATACTATGCTTGAAGGCCGCTAGGGCTTCAGCATCCGGACAATCAACAATTTGATTCTTCTTAGTGAGAAATCTGTTCCAAAGCTTATGGGCTGACTCTCCGGGTTGTTGTATTATGTGACTTAAATCATCTGCATATGGAGGTCGGACATAGGTTCCTTGAAAATTGGCCCTGAAAGCATCCTCAAGTTCCTGCCAACTTCCAATTGAGTTTTCGGGGAGGCTTTTCAACCAGTGCCGAGCTGTCCTTTCAACTTGAGGGGCGGGTATTTAATGGCATGGAGGTCATCTCCACGAGCCATGTGGATATGAAGGATAAATTCCTCAATCCAGATCCCAGGGTCTGTTGTTCCGTCGTATGCCTCTATATTCATAGGTTTGAATCCCTGTGGAAATTCGTGATCCAGCACCTCGTCGGTGAAGCACAAGGGTTGCGCAGCCCCTCTGTATCTGGACATGTCGTGGCATGCTGTTGACGGTTGTTGTTTTCGGGGTTGATTCCGAACTGGTATTCGATCAATATGATCGTTTTGGTGGCCATGATCTTGCACCAGAACACGTCCTCTGGATCCATAGATGGAGCTGGTCGCACCAACCTTTTTGTCCGGGAGCTCACGTAAATCGTGTGCGGGCTTGTGTGCAGCATCGGTAGCCGCTCTATCGCGGCCACGAGGTGGTCGGTCTGACTGATCGGCCGTATTATTCTTTGGAAGAATGGGATCTATGGCCTCGTCGTCGAATTCTGGCAGCAGCTTGTGCTTTGGGTAGCTCTTTGTGTGGCAATCGTCGCCATATTTTTCTTCAGTGTCTAGCACGTTGATCCATCTGCGGTTGAGCGTACCCTGCGCGGCCTTAAGCCTTTGCTTCTACTTTTTTTAGGCTCCTCGCGGTGGCCATAAGCTTTCGGCGGAGGTTCTCTTGTTCCAAACGTTTTTCCGGAATGATGAATGCATCGTCGTCCGGACTGTCCTCCTCTCCGGAGGCAGGTTGATGAGTTCTACCCTCGGGATCGCTGTGATCGGGCGTCTGCTCCGGGCTATGTTCGGCATGACCTAGCTCATCCTGCTCCATCGGTGGGTCCATATGGTCGTTGTTGCCTTTGGAGTCGACCGGGGTGTCAATTTTTCTTGCGCTGTTATCGCTATTTTTACTGCGGCTGGACTTAGAGCGGCGCCTGCGCCATCGGTTTGGTTTCTGCTCGGGGGGTTTATCCTCCGTTGCATCCTTTTTGTCGCTGCTGTCCTCCTTGGGTGTGTCCACCATGTATATATCATATGATGTGGTGGCTGTCCAGCGCCCCGTGGGTGGTGGTTCTATGTCATCTCCCGCATCCGTCGATGTCTTCGGAGTCGAAGTCAAGCACGTCGATTAAGTCATCGACAGTGGCTATTAAGTGGGTGGTGGGTGGGCAGCAAATTTCATCGTCGTCCATATCCCACTCGAGCCGGACATAGTTTTGCCAAGAGTCTTCTGACAAAGAGAAAGACCTTAAAGAGTTTAGCACGTCACCTAAGGGCGAGTGCTGAAAGATATCCGCGGCGATGAACTCCATGATCAGTGCCCAATCAGATTTGATGGGCACGGGCGTGCGCGATTCGGGCCCTGAGGCCAGAGACGAGTTCGCAGGTACGGTGGCACAGATTTCCTTAGAGGTGGAGTCTATGTTCGGCTGCAACACCGATGAGTGTGCGGCCTTTGTGGCGGGGTCTATCCATCCGTCCTCGGGTGGCACGAACTGCTCCAAATTGAAGTTCGGAGCTGCAGCCGGTGCGATATCCCGAATACTGTCCGATGGCAGATCTAAGTCATGCTCGTCGTGATCGTTCGACGCTCCTGACGCGGGCTCAAACCCGTCGAAGATCAAGTCTCCGCAGATGTCGGCTGTATAGTTTAAGTTTCCGAACCTGACCTGATGGCCAGGGGCATAGCTATCGATCTGCTCCAGATGGCCAAGCGAATTGGCCCACAGTGCGAAGCCACCGAATATGAAGTTCTGTCTAGGGAGAAAAGTCTCACCCTGGACCGTGTTGTTGTTGATGATTGAAGGAGCCATCAAGCCTTGTCGTGACGACACAGAGGAACTCTCAATGAGAGCACCAATGTCGGTGTCAAAACCGGCGGATCTCGGGTAGGGGGTCCCGAACTATGCGTCTAAGGCTAATGGTAACAGGAGGCTGGGGACACGATGTTTACCCAAGTCCGGGCCCTCTCGATGGAGGTAAGACCCTACTTCCTGCTTGATTGATCTTGATGATATGAGCATTACAAGAGTTGATCTACCACGAGATCGTAGAGGCTAAACCCTGGAAGCTAGCTTATGATTATGATTGTTGTTCTTGTGCTACGGACTAAACCCTCCGGTTTATATAGACATCGGAGGGGGCTAGGGTTACACAGAGTCGGTTACAAAGAAGGAGATCTACACATCTGAATCGCCAAGCTTGCCTTCCACGCAAAGGAGAGTCCCATCCGGACACGGGATGAAGTCTTCAATCTTGTATCTTCATAGTCCAACAGTCCGGCCAAAGTATATAGTCCGGCTGTCCGGATACCCCCTAATCCAAGACTCCCTCAGCGGAGGCACCTGAGCGTCCCACTCCTCATGTTGATATCAATTGATGGGCATCTCCATAGCCCGTTGGTTATCCGCGTCGATGTGAGACTTTCTTACTTTTTGTCTTCTCTATATTTACCCCTATCATCATACTCTATTCCACCCATAGTGCTATATCCATGGCTTGTGCTCATATATTGCGTGAGGGTTGAAAAAGCTGAAGCGCGTTAAAAAGTATGAACCAATTGCTTGGCTAACACCGGGATAGTACATGATTAATACTTGGTGTTAGGAGGACAGAGCATGACAAGACTATATGATTTTGTAGGTATAACGTTCTTTAGCATTGATATTTTGAAAGACATGATTGTTTGTTGGGATGCCTGAGTATTGATGTCTTTATGTCAAATTATAGACTATTGCTTTGAATCACTTATGTCTTAATATTCACGCCATGACTAGATATATGATCAAGTTTATGCTAGGTAGCATTCCACATCAAAAATTATCTTTTTTATAATTTACCTACTTGAGGACGAGCAGGAATTAAGCTTGGGGATGCTGATACGTTTCCGTCGTATCTATAATTTTTGATTGCTTCATACCAATATTATTCAACTTTTACATACTTTTGGCAAAGTTTTATATGATTTATTTGGACTAACTTACTTATCCAGTGCCCAGTGCCAGTTCTTGTTTCTTGCATATTTTTTGTATCGCAGAAAATCCATATCAAACAAAGTACAAACGTGATGAAAGTATACGGAGAATTATTTCGGAATATTTGTGAATTTTAGGAGGTGGAATCAACGTAAACGGAGGCCCGAGGCCACCACAACCTACCAGGACACGCCACCAGGCCCAGGCGCGCCCTAGTGTATCATGCCCTCCTCGAACGTCGGTTGGAACTATACTTCGGGCGCAAGGAAGCTTATATCCGGAAAAAACCGTGTAGAAATTTCAGCGCAATCGGATTTACTGATCTTTGGGAATTTAAAAAACGTGAAGGGCCAGATCTAGGGAGCGCAAAATAGAAGAGAACAGAGAGGGAGATCCAATCTCGGAGGGGCTCCTGCCCCTCCGCCGCCATGGAGACCATGGACCAGAGGGGGAACCCTCCTCCCATCTAGGGGGGAGGCCAAGGAAGAAGAAGAAGGAGAGGGGCTCTCTCCCCCTCTCTCCTGGAGGCGCCGGGGTGCCATCGTGGCTAGGATCATGACGGCGATTGAGGGAGTCCTGGATTAAGGGGTCCTTGGACTGCCGGACTATATACATTAGCCGGACTGTTGGGCTATGAAGATACAAGATAGAAGACTTCGTCCCGTGTCTGGGTGGGACTCTCCTTTGAGTGGAAGGCAATCTTGGCGATTCCGATATGTAGATTCCCTTCTCTGTAACCGACTCTGTGTAACCCTAGCCCCCTCCGATGTCTATATAAACTGGAGGGGTTAGTCCGTAGGACGAGAACAACAATCATAATCATAGGCTAGCTCCTAGGGTTAGCCTCTATGATCTCGTGGTAGATCAACTCTTGCAATACTCATATCATCAAGATCGATCAAAGCAGGAAGTAGGGTATTACGTCCATAGAGAGGGCCCGAACCTAGGTAAACATCGTGTCCCCGCCTCCTGTAACCATTAGCCTTAGAGGCATAGTTCGGGACGCTCTACCCGAGATCCGCCGGTTTTGACACTGACATTGGTGCTTTCATTGAGAGTTCCACTGCATCGTCATCATAAGGCTTGATAGCTCCTTCAATCATCTACAACTACTCGGTCCAAGGTGAGATCTTTCTCCCCGGAGAGACCTTCGTATTCGGCGGCTTCGCACTGCGGGCCAACTCGCTTGGCCATCTGGAGAATATCAAAAACTACGCCCCTGGCCATCAGGTCAGGTTTGGAAGCTTGAACTACACAACGAACATCCGCGGAGACTTGATCTTCGACGGATTCGAACCCATGACAGCCGCACCCTGTAGCCACGATGAACATGACTTAAATCTGTCATCGGATTATGCTCAGGAGACAGCGCCTATAACTGTCCTAGCCCTCGATCCAGAATAGATCACGCCGTCCGAGGACGGGGGGCTGGACCCCGCCACGGAAGCCGCATACTCTACGATGCTTGAGCCAAACACAGATCTAACCTCTAACGAGGTCTGTGTCATCGGACCCTCGGACTCATCTCCGGACGTAGGTTCCGAACCGCGTGTGTCCGCGCCCGTCGAATCTAATTGGGCGCCGATCTTGGAGTTTACCTTCGCGGATATGTTCCAACACTCACCCTTGGGAGACATGTTAAACTCTTTAAAATCTCTCTCCTTGTCAGGAGATTCTTGGCCGAACTATGTCCGGCTTGAGTGGGAAGCGGACGATGAAGAACTTTGTTGCCCACCCACCACCCACTTGATAGCCACAGTCGACGACTTGACCAACATGCTTGACTTCGACTCCGAAGACATCGACGGTATGGACGACGATGCAGGAGGAGAACAGGAACCACCGCCCACAGGGTGCTGGACAGCCACCTCGTCATATGACATTTACATGGTGGATACACCCAAAGAAAACAATGGCGAGGACAAAAAGGATATAAGTGAGGATAAACCTCCTAAGAAGCAGCCGAAGCGCCGACGTCAGCGGCACCGCTCTAAACCACGCCATGGTAAAAACAGCGATACCGACACAAGAAACAATAGCACTCCAGACAATGCCAAAGACGAAGACGACCCTGCCCAGCCAAGCTTCGAACTGGCCGGACGGGAGGACGGGCGAGCTAGCCCTGATGAACAGGCCATGAATGAAGACTCGGAAAACAATAATTACATGCCTCTCTCCGAGGATGAGGTGAGCCTCGGCTACGATGAATCTACTGTGCCTAAGGACCTCGCCGAGCAGGAGTGCATCAAGCGCCGGCTTAGAGCCACTGCGAAGAGCCTGAAGAAGAAGCAGCAGCAGTTTCAAGCTGATCAAGATCTGCTGACTGATAGATGGACTAAGGTCCTGGCAGCCGAGGAATACGGATTCGAATACCTAAAAAAAAGTTACCCGAAGCGCAAGTTGTTACCTCTATTCGATGACGAGGCCTTGGAACAAGCACTACCAGCTGACCAACCACCGCGTGGCCGAGACAAAACGGAAGCTCAGCCCGCATTACCTCACCGAACAAATAGAAACACAACAGCTCGGCGATACACGCATGACCTGCGGTATGATTTGGAGAACAACACAGGCCAGACCAGATCGATCTATGGATCGCGGGGGTGCGCCCCGATACACGACGACGGCTACCATGACAGGTATAATAAAAACAAACCTGCCTGGGCCGAATACCGCAGACCAGCTTCATCCGAACTGTGTCGCGACGTAGCCCGACATAGAGGCGCCGCACACCCCCTATGCTTCACAGATGAAGTAATGGGACATGAATTCCCAGAAGGGTTTAAAGCCGTGAATATCGAATTGTACGATGGGACAACAAATCCCGCGGTATGGATCGAAGACTTTCTTCTCCACATTCATATGCCCCGCGTGACAATCTCCATGCCATCAAATATCTCCCGCTAAAACTCAAGGGACCAGCTCGACACTGGTTGAACAGTCTGCCCGAAAACTCCATTGGTAGTTGGGAGAACCTGGAAGACGCATTCCTTGACAACTTCCAGGGCACCTATGTTCGACCTCCGGATACTGATGACTTAAGTCATATAACCCAACAGCCAGGAGAGTCAGCCAGGAAATTTTGGACTCGGTTCTCAACTAAAAAGAATCAAATCATCGACTGTCCGGACGCCAAAGCCTTAACGGCCTTTAAGCATAACATCCGTGATGAGTGGCTCGCCCGACACCTCGGACAAGAGAAGCCGAAGTCCATGGCAGCCCTTATGATGCTTATGACCCTCTTTTGTGCGGGCGAGGACAACTGGCTAGCTCGTAGCCATAACACCTCAAGTAAACCTGGCACTTCTGAAGCCAGAGATAACAACAGCAAGTCCCGACGCAACAGACACAAGCGTCAAATAATGGCAACAATGTCAAAGACACAGCGGTAACACCGGATTCAGTGGCTCCAAGTCCGGTCAGCAGAAGAAGCCATTTAAGAGAAACAATCCAGCCCCGTCCAGCTTGGACCGCATACTTGATCGTCCATGAAAAATCCACGACACCCCCGATAAACCAGCCAATCATACCAATAGAGAATGCTGGGTCTTTAAACAGGCCAGCAAGTTAAATGCTGAAAGCAAGGAAAAGGGGTCGCTCAACGATGACTACTAGGAGCCCCGGCCACCGAACACAGGGGGACAGAAGAAATTTCCTCCCCAAGTCAAAACGGTGAACATGATATACGCTACCCATATCCCCAAAAGGGAGCGGAAGCGCACTCTAAGGGACGTCTATGCGACGGAGCCAGTCGCCCCAAAATACAACCCATGGTCTACTTGTTCGATCACCTTTGATCGAAGGGACCATCCGACCAGCATCCGGCATGGCAGTTCAGCCGCACTGGTGCTCGACCCTATCGTCGATGGATTCCACCTCACATGAGTCCTTATGGACGGTGGCAGCAGCCTGAACCTGCTCTTTCAGGATACAATGTGCAAAATGGGTATCGATCCCTCAAGGATCAAGCCCACCGAAACCACCTTTAAAGGTGTCATACCAGGTGTAGAGGCTTGTTGTACAGGCTCAATCACACAGGAAGTGGTCTTTGGATCTCCGGATAATTTCCGAAGCGAAGAGTTAATCTTTGACATCGTCCCCCTCCGCAGTAGTTATCATGCACTCCTCGGACGAACTGCATTCGCTCGATTCAATGCGGTGCCGCATTATGCTTACCTCAAGCTCAAGATGCCCGGACCCCGCAGTGTTATAATAGTCAACGGGAATACAGAGCATTCCCTCCATACGGAGGAGCACACCGCGGCTCTTGCAGCAGAAGTACAGAGAACCCTCCTTAGGAAGACCCTCAATTCGGTAATAAAGCCCCCGGACACCATCAAGCAAGTCCGAACTACTCTGCAGCAGGACCGTCCGGCTCGTCCAGAGCTCACCTAGCAATTCGGCCTTCGTCCTAGTCCCAATCAAGCGATGAAATTCGTGTTGTGCGTACATAACTACGCACTTAAATTACCATGGGCATAGACGGAGGCATAGTTAGACTGTGGTCCACACCGCGGCTCAACCGTCATGGATCCGCATACCTTCACTTTTTCTCCTCCTTTCAGGTTTTCTCTTCTTGAGGCTTTTTCTGATAACCTGATCATCGGACCCATCGCAGAAGGATACACCAAGAAAGACGAGGGTCTTTGACGTATAAGGGAATTCCTAGGAGGTCTCTGCTAACGATCGTTACTCCTATTTTACATACCCACACGCAGCTCGCTCTTGGTAATGGCATGTCAAATAGCATTACTTGCATATCGCACTACTTGTACACATACGCTTTAACGTATTAATCAAATTACAATGGGAAAAAATTTGCAGCGTTCTCTCTTTTACTTAACTTTTTCCTTGTCTTTGTATTTATTGCATTTGTACAATCTGGTACGCTTTAATTCGCCAGGGGCTTCAGTGTACCCCATAACATGGCAAGAAAGTCCGAACACTTTATAGTATAGTTCGGCACCCCGAACTTATAGCATTATATGCATCAGCTCCGAATCATGTCTTCGGTCAAATGTTGGGTTTGCCCGGCTCCCATGTTTTGCTACCTTACGTTCCGCTATATCGGCTAAGGTGGCACACGGAGAACTATTGAGATTGTGTCCCGGTTCTCCCGGACGAGCACCTCAGTAGAGAAAGCCGAAAACTGACTGTCATGATGCGGCGAGAGCTGATCGCTGTTCGAGAGGTTTCAAATCCTTAAAGATTTTTTCCGCTTTATGCGATGAATCGGTTTTTGTCCAATCGGGCGTGTATAGCTCCCCAAGTTTGGCCTTCCGAATACTAGGAGCTGCGCCAAAATTTAAAATTGTCGAACTCCTATGGCTAAGTGAGGGTCATAAAGCTGTATAGTCCGATTTCCTTGTTCGTTGTGCTAAACACCTCCTTAAAGGACCAAAGACTTGGATAAAGAGTGTTTAAATTTATCCCGAACACCCCCGTACTAGTTACGTGGGGGAAGAAGGCGACGACTGGCCAACTCTCAGATTTCATAAACGGCCGCACAGGAGGTAAATTTTTAAATAAACAAGCAAAATATTGCATAACAAACTTGTTGTATATTACAGGACAAGATAGGATGAATGCATCCATTCAAAGATTAGATCCGTCGCACATTGCTCCGCCACAAGGTGGGATCCCTCCAGGACACTTTCATAGTATAGTTCGGGTCGACGCTGCTCCTTGCCCTCAGGCGGCCACTCGGTCATCAGCTTCGTGGCGTCCATCTTCTCCCAATGCATCTTTGCACGGGCAAAGGCCATCCATGCACCTTCAATACAAACCGACCGCTTTATGACTTCAAGCCGCGGGCAGGCACTAATAAGCCGCTTCACAAGTCCGAAGTAGCTATTGGGCATGGGCTCGGCAAGCGATAACCGGAATATGAGGTCCTTCATGGCCCGTTCGGCCGCCTTGTGCAGCTCGACCAGCTGCTTCAGTTGGTCGTTAAAGGGCATCAGATGTTCTGATCCAAGGTATCAGGACCAGAATAGCTTCTCCGTAGAACTCTCTCCTTCGGCTCGGTAGAACTCTGCGGCATCCGATATGCTGCGCGGCAGATCGGCAAACGCTCCTGGAGAACTCCAAATCCGGGTAAGTAAAAAGAATGTCTCCTTTACATGCTTTCTTTGCATAGGACAAGCCTTGCCCGCCACAATTCTTGGCCGCCTGGACTTCCTGGAGGGCCCTCTGGGCTCCGGCTCTGGCATCTTGCGTGCTCTGGAGGGCCTTGGCAAGCTCGGACCCTTGAGTCTTAGACTCACGCTCCAAGGATTCATACTTCTTGACGACATCCTCGAGCTCTTGCTCGACCTCGCTGACCCGGGCCTCCTGCTTCTCGCACGCGGCGCGTTCCTTGGCCGCTTTGTCTTCGGCCTCACTAACACCTTCTTAAGGGTTGCCACCTCGGTCGTGGCCCCTAACAAAGTTCATGACGCTTTAATAAGCACGAACCATTTATCCTTTATAAATATACATGCAGGGTACTACATACCTTGGCTTTCTTCCAGCTATCTCTTCACAAGGCCGAGTTCTCCCTCGGCCCACTACATGTTCTGCTTTAGTCCAGAGACCTTTGCGGTATGAGCGGCAGTAGCCGGCAACGACGCCCGCTTATTCACATAGACACCTTATGTTAGACTCCTGTGAATATTATTTGATCCACTGTTCGGTTTTTCTTTCTGACCACCAAACAGAGCATCAGGGGCTAGTGTCTATACTGTGATATTCTTTCACAATTTTATTACTTACCTCAAAGCCCGTTAGAAGGCTGGTGCAGGCTTCGGTCAGTCCGCTCTTGGCAGACTGGATCTTCTTGATCACCTTACTCATAAGAGTACGGTGTTCTTCAACAATGGAAGCGCTTCGAAGCGCTTCTAGCAATCTGTCCGGTGCCTCTGGATGGACAGAGGTCATCGGTGGAGGCGGCTCACCCCCTCATTTGGGAGAGGCTACCTGCTTGAATTCGGAGCCACTTGGGTCTCCGGAGCCGTATTCGGTTGGGGGGCAAACTGGATGCGGCCCCTATCCTCGGTGTCCATGGGGGTCTTACCCCCATGTGTTTGGCAACCAGGGTTTCATCCTCCGGCATCACTGGAACGGTCTCCGCTTGGCATGGTATCCTTCGAGACAATACCTCGGTGTTGTCCGCGGCCTTGGGAGAGGAGGCCGTCGGAAGGGACCCGCTGTTCATCGCCGACGGGTCCAGCGATCCTTCTGAAGAGGAGGATAGCTCGATGTTGGACTTGGCCGGACTGTAGGTGCGTGTTTAGCACATTAGAAATGATAAAGTGAAAAGGCCGGAAATACTAGTATGTCCGGATACTTATGATTTGGCCAGGGGCTTGACTCTGGGCTCCCACTCCTCGCTACTATTGGTGGCTGCGGCGGAGTAGTCTGGAAGGGAGGTTTTTCCCTTCTTGGACGCCTTGGCCTCCCCATGCGTGGAGGCCTGCCTCTTCTTTCTCCCCCCGGTATGGGGGGGACAGATTTCCTCCTCCTCCTTGTCGCTTTTGGTGGAGGAGTGTGTCTTGGTGTCTTCGGATGTCACGTCAGAAGCACCCTTGCGTCGGAGACTATCCCTGGTCCCCGTGGCCGTCTTCTTGGCTTTCTTCTTCGACACCTCATAGGGCACCGGAAACAGCATCCTCGTCAGGAGAGGTGTTTCTGGATATTCTGGTAGCGGATTCGGACAGTTAATCAACTCCGCTATATTACCCAGCCCTGATAGATTGTCATGGAGGCTAAGGTTCCTCCCGTAGATATGCCAGTTAAAGATATATCTTGCAAACATGAAAACTTATTGGATTAGCCCGGCGTTTTGCGCTAAGCCCTCGGATTTCGGTCATGGGCTGTGGTACCTCGCTGGCCTTAAAGAGCACCTTCCAGACGTCTTCGTGCATCGTGCCAAAGAGCTCTAGTAGTGTCTGGTGCTCGGCCGGATCGAACCCCCACAAATTACAAACCCAGTTCTGGCATGGAAGAATCCAGCGGAAGAACATAACTTGGATCATGTTGACAAGCTTGATTTCCTTGCTTATCATGTTCTGGATACATGTCTGGAGCCCAGTCAGTTCTTCCGCTGAGCCCCAGGCTAAACCCTTCTCTTGCCAGGAGGTGAGCCGCATGGGGACAATGGATCGGAATACGGGGGGTCGCCGCCCAGTTGGTGTTGCGTGGCTCGGTGATATAGAACCACCCCGATTGCCACCCCTTCACAATCTCCACAAAAGAGCCTTCATGCCAGCTAACATTGGGCATCTTGCCCACCGTGGCGCCTCCGCACTCCGCTTGTTGGCCTCTCACTACCTTTGGCTTCACGTTGAAGGTCTTCATGAAGGAAATATGCCCTAGAGGCAATAATAAAGTTATTATTTATTTCCTTATATCATGATAAATGTTTATTATTCATGCTAGAATTGTATTAAACAGAAACATAATACATGTGTGAATACATAGACTGTCACACCCTAGCCAGTCATGCATTAGAGTGTTGCATCATGTTTATTCTTTCACCAGAAACCTGAAATGGGGATGACAGAACCCCCAGTCCCCTCTGAAACCAACTAGGGTTTACTAAAAACTTTTTCAATGAACCTGAAATGCCCTTCTAAAATGCCCATCATTTTTGTCTTGGTTCAGAACCTCTGCCAAAAGTGATGCACATTTTCCTAGGCCATCTTAGGGTTTTTGAATTAAATCATAAATATTTGAATTTGGGCATTTAAAATTATATAAAATATTTAAATGCTCAAATATCTCCAAACTAAAATGTTTCATGTTGGAAATAATCCAACTATGGACCAGGAGTAGTTTGGTGATTTTAGGAGTTGCCTAAGTATTTTATTTAATTCAACAAAGTTGCAGAAGTATTAAAAAACAGAAAACAGAAAGAAATGGAAAAAACTTACCTGGCGCCCAGCACCCGGCCCACCTGCCGGCCCAACCCAGTGCCGCTCCAGCGAGCTGCTTGCCGGCCAGGTAGGCAGGCAGGTGCCCGACGGCGACCGCAGCGCGCGCCACGCACCTGCTCGCCGCCTTGCCGCTCCTCGCGCCCGGTGACGTCGTGGATCAGCCTCTCTCGCTCCCCCGAACCCCCCAGACACCCCCTCTCCTCTCCAGCTCCTCCCCCTCGCGCTCCCCCGCCATGGCCGACGCCACCATCGCCGTGCCTTCGTCGTAGCCGTGCTCCCCGCCGCCCGTGCGTCCTCTCATCGTGTCCAGGAGCTCCGCCGCTGTCCACTTCATCGAGAAGCCGAGCCCCGAGTGCTCGCAACGCCCGAGTCCACCGCAACGACCTCGCCCGAACTGCCGTCGCCGGAGATCCCCTTCAACGCCGTCGTCGCTCCGGTCCATCTCCGGCCACACCAAGGGCTTCGTCGCACTCACTGTGAGCTTAGCCATCTTCCCCCCCTCCTTTTCTTGCTCCCGAGCTGTGTAGCGACCTCCCGGAGCTCAACCGCACCCACCGCCATGGAGCTCGTCGCCGACGTGCTCCCGGTCACCCTCCGACCACTCCACGGTGTCCATCATGCTCACCGTGTCACTTAGCATCTAGCTAGCCACTCCTCGAGCCTCACCGACCCCTCTAGCGTCAAGTTCGTCTTCGGCCGAACCCCGGTGGCCGCCAAAGTCGTCGCCGGCGCCAACTCCGGCCACCCCGACCCCAACGGACTCCACCAAGAGCTGCGGCTCGTCCTCAGCTCCACTCCGGTGGTCTCCGCGACCCATTTGGTGGCCGAAACGGCCAAAACCACTTCCGCCGCCGCGTCGGGCTCGCCGACGGCTAAACGCCGGTGCAGCCGACCCGGGTTTGACCACGGGTGGGCCCTGGTTGACTCCCCTGAGTCAATGACAAGTGGGGCCCAGCCCTGTTAATTAAACAGGTTTAGTTTTATTTAAACTTTAATTAAACTAATCACACTGACACGCGGGACCCACTGTCAGGTTTGACCCGGACGTGTTCCGTTGACCTGCTGACATCACACTGACGTCAGGCTGACGCAATAATTGATTTTCTGGAATTAATCTAATATAGGAAATTCCAGAATATAGTTTAAACTTTAAAAATTCATAACTTTTATTCTGTAACTCCAAATCAGACAAATTATATATGAAAAATGATCAGAAAAATCCAATCTATCCATCTGTACTATTTTCATGCATGATTAAACAAGTTAACCTGATGTTTAATGCAGAACAAGGAAAAACACTTTAAAGGGCCATGTTTGAGTTTGAAATTTGAATCTTTGATTCAAATTGGTTCAAACCCTTCTGGTCTTAGTTGCATTAGCCCAACACACTCATATTGCTATGTTTCATGCATGCATCATATTGTTGCACATTGTTTGGTGATGGTTGTGTATCGGTGTTCTTTGCGGCAGGTTCTGCCTCCGAGGAGTATCGTGATTACCCTAACGAAGAACCGTATCAGTGCATCGAACCATCAGGCAAGCAACCAACCATTTGATCATATCGATACAATCCCATGTTCTCGCTCCTGCTCTCTTTTACTGCATTAAGACAACGCGTTTCAAACTGCTGTGTGCTACGGTAGTTGAACCCATTTCCTCTGCATGACCTGTCATTGCCACAGTAACTAGATGAAACCCACTAGCATGTGTAGGAGTTGATTGAGCCATATGTATGTGTTGTTCCTACCTTGCTATGCCTGCTATGCTTAGAGTCGTGTCAGGTCTGGTTCATCTGGGTGATGGCTAGAGTGAAATGATTATGTCGGTAACGAGAGTGGTGTGGTGAACACGATTTGGTAAAGGTATCGATGAGAGGCCATGTATGAGTACATGGTGGGTTGTTTCATTGAAGCCGACCTTAAGCACTGAGATCTGTATGTGTGATTTAAGATACAGCTACTACCATGCATTGGGCCCTGAAATATGACCCCGCTCGACTTCTTATTCACCCTAGCTCTCTGTCCAGGAGTTGCACGTAGTTTCTGGTGTTTGTAGTCTACTGGAGGCCGTGGACAGCGCTGACCGTAGGGGTGGGCTGTGATGCGGTAGGTACGTGGCACGGTGTACCGAATACCCGTTAGGTATCTCGGGAACCCTGTTCACATCGTTCGGGGCCGTATGGGAAACCTCGGCCGGACTCCCTGCGGATGGAACCTGGATAGGCGACAAACCTGGACTAGAGGCTTAAGTGTTTAGGTAGGTCGTGGTCTACACCCACGTCGGCTTTCGCTTGAAGTCTGCCGAGCACATGTCGTGTGCAGACGCTAAGTGGTGGAAACATGTATGAAGAAGTACCCCCTGCAGGGTTATCATGATCTATTCGAATAGCCGCGTCCGCGGTAAAGGACTATTTGGTTGCCTATACAGTTCATAGACAAATAAATGGAAACTACTAAAAGCCTCAAGATAAGTGTGAGTGCCGAGGATGGCTCTTCCGTAGGAAGACGGAGGTGGATCCTCGGTAGTGTATTGAATTGGTGAGTAGTGGACTCGTGTACGCAAAACCGTTTCAAGTTGGAGTCTTGTAGGTTAGCCTAGCCAAGAGTCAAAGCTGGCTTGCTGCAATAACTCCACCAACCCCTCTTGATAATATGCATGTATGTAGGATCTGATGTAAGTCTTGCTGAGTACCTTTGTACTCATGTTGCTGTAATTTACATTTTTACAGAAGATGCTGCAACCCCTTCTGATGGGTTCTATGTAGACGTTGACATCAATGAGTAGACTAAGGCCCAGGTGGTGATCCTGAGCTTGTGAAGGACCACGTAGTATAGCTAGGCTTTCCAATCCTCTTTTATTTTTCTAGTTGTCTGTACTCAGACAAGTTACTTCCGCTGCTGGTTTGTATGACTGTATGACTTGAATGCTGGGTCGTGTGACCCGTACCTTTGTGTATGTTATGTATGGCTCTCTGAGCCTTAAATAAAGTACTTGTGTCATAGAGTCATGTTGTGATGCCTTGTTGTATTTGCACATATCGAGCATATTGTGTGTATGATTGAAATGCTTGGTATGTGTGGGATCTGACTATCTAGTTGTTTATCTTTAGTAGCCTCTCTTACCGGGAAATGTCTCCTAGTGTTACCGCTGAGCCATGGTAGCTTGCTACTGCTCTGGAACACTTAGGCTGGCCGGCATGTGTCCTTCTTCGTTCCGGTGTCTGTCCCTTCGGGGAAATGTCACGCATTGAGTACCGGAGTCCTGTTAGCCCGCTACAGCCCGGTTTACCGGAGCCCTGCTAGCCCAGTGCTACAGCCTGGACCCACTTGCTGATGACCGACACGTTCGAAGCTGGGTCATGGATGCCTGTCCCTGTAAGTCTGTGCCACTTTGGGTTTACGACTAGTCATGTCAGCCCGGGCTCCTTATCATATGGATGCTAGCGACGCTATCATATACGTGAGCCAAAAGGCGCAAACGGTCCCGGGCAAAGGTAAGGCGACACACGTGGGGATACCGTGCGTGAGGCCGCAAAGTGATATGAGGTGTTACCGGCTAGATCGATGTGACATCGAGTCGGGGTCCTGACAGCGTTGGCATCAGAGCCGGACTGCCTGTAGGTTCTCCAAGCCAAACTGGTCGATGTTGAGTCTAGAAATTCTTTAGTTATATGTAGGGGAATTGTTTGTGGGTTGGAACGTAAGGCTCTTTTTACTCCTTTATCTTATGACATTCTGATCTGAGTCAGTCTATTCTTCCACCGGGGGTTAAGGAATTAGGATCTATTCTCTTTATCAGGATCACGTGTTACTAATCAGTAGTACCTTATAGGTTTGATGGTTACAAGCCTAGTTCAATTCTACTATCACATTATGTTGCTAGGATGGACCCAGAACTTGATATGATGATGTTGAGCGTGTATGAAATCCTTTGTCAAATGTCTCAAATCCTTCTTGAGCATTTACAGCTGTTATGCTGCCGAAATTTTGTTAGAAATTCTAATGCCTTTGCATTATGATTGTGTTTTCAGATGACCACTCGCGACCTCAATCAAGTGGTTCGCCTGACTCGATGCCTAGATGTACCCGGTCATACCGCCATGTTGGTCAGGGTAATGACTGAGGCTGGATACCGTTGGTATCCTGAGTACACGGTCGAAGAGGAATTCCGAGACTTTAATCAAAGCCAGTATCTCTGCACTGTCAGGATATTTCCATCTTATCCTGGGTCCACCGAGCCCCTTCACTGCTCCTATGGACTCGGGGTTACTATTGAGATGGCCGTGCAGGACGCCGCCTGCTCTATGATGACCATCATGCGAGTCAGGTCAGGCCTATTTCGGGACTCTGATTTCCGGTATATGCCAGGATCACTTCCGGGAGCACAAGGGTATCTCCAGGCTATCTATGCTGACCCCACCCAGGAGGATTCACGGACTCGCACCACTGCTGAGATGCTCGAGGATAAGGACCGTGAAAATCGGGCCTTGAGGTTAGAGCTCTTCAATACCCGTGCTGACCATTGGGCCACATTGACTCGGTTTGCACCGGCGGTGCAAGCTGGATATTCGGATATGCGCGATCTCTATCCTGTGAGATCCGCTCTGCCAGACGTGATGGGTTGGCATGATGTAGGAGGCATCACCCCACCTCGCGGTCCCCGCAGGCCACCGTCTGTTGGTCCAAGACCTCATCCTAGTCCCTATGGTCCACAAGCTCCGCGAGATCGTCTGTTTCCGGATGATCATGTTGAGCTTCCAGGCTATGGAGGTGACTTCTACGAGGACTACTACGGATCGGTCTGAGTTAGTGGTAGTATCACTAGTTCGTGTTAGCTATGTCGTCTATCCTCCTGCGTGACTCGTGGGATATGACCTAGTTGTATCGCCTTCCGGAGGTGTAGAAAAATAATGTATAGGAGCTGGGAATGCCTTCGATGAGATGTAATCCTCTTTTCACCGTAATAGTACTTGTTTGGTCTTGTACTAAACTCTGTATGGTGTGTATGACGATGGAATAAAGAAGCAGTTTCTGTATCTACCATGTCATACGGATGATCATCTTGCATTTCGAGTTATTCCTTACATCCTGTATCCTATGTCGGAATTTTACCATCCTGACTAAATCATTGTCTTGTTTACCTAGGATGGTCAACACGCGCACTAACCCTGCTCCTCAAGAGCAGGCCGAAGACAGTGAAGTCAGGAATGCAAATCTGCCTCATCCTCCTTCCCTAGCCGAGGTTATGATGGAAGCCGAAAGAAACAAGCGGGAGACCAACCGTTTGTTGGAGCGTATTGAACAGAACACGGCACACCATCAGAGGACTAACGTGGTGTCACTCAGTGATTTCATCAAGTTACATCCACCCACGTTCCATCGCTCCGTCGAGCCTCTCGACGCTGATGACTGGCTTCGCAGTATTTCTCACAAACTGCGTTCCACGCTGGTAGCGGAGGCTGACAAGGTCACCTTTGCTGCATATCATCTTGAAGGCCCCGCCAGTCTATGGTGGGAGAATTGTGGAGCTATGCGCCCAGCGGGCCATGTCACTACTTGGGCTGAATTCAGCGAGGCTTTCCGCGAACATCACATTCCGGAGGGTCTCATGGACCGTAAACGTGAGGAATTTTGCAATTTCACCCAAGGCCGACTCTCTGTGGATGCTTACAGCAGGGAGTTCGGTAACCTCGCACGATATGCAACTGAGGAAGTTTCTACTGATGCCAAGAAGCAAGCAAGGTTCCGTAAGGGGCTTAGTCCTGAGCTTCGCCGCGACCTCCGTCTGCATGAGTGCACATCTTTTCAGAAACTTGTTAACAAGGCCATCAGTGCTGAAACTGGTCAGACTAATTATGACGCAACACGCAAGCATGGCCGTGACATGGGTTCCTCATCCGGTGCTGGTCCTCAGAAGCGCCGCGTGTGGGTGCCCAACACCGCCCTGCCACCCAGGTTCACACCGAGGCCATCTTTCCAGGCGCCTCGCCTTGTTCAACAGTCTGCACCAGCCAAGTCCTATGGGGGTCCAACCAACAATGCTCCTCCACGTACCAGTTCCGTGACTTGTTTCAAGTGTGGGGAATCTGGTCACTATATGCGTGAGTGTCCCCAGACCAACCCCAACCAGTCTGCTAAAGCTGTTGGCCGTGGCAAACCGACAGGGAAAGTGTTCCACGCCAAGCCGGCCACTGCTACACGTGGCCATGTCAACTGTATCTCTGCCGAGGAAGCTCAAGAGGATCCCAACGTCGTTCTTGGTATGCTTCTTGTTAATTGCCACCCGGCATCTGTTCTTTTCGATACAGGAGCCTCTCATTCTTTTATATCCGAAAATTATGCTCGTTTGCATAACATCGCATTCTGTGACATGCCAACCTCTATGGTAATTCAAACTCCGGGATCCAAATGGCAAACCTCTAGAGTAAGCCATGGAAATGAAATCCAAGTCGACAGACTTGTTTTCCTCGCATCTTTGATAGCCCTTAAATCTTCAGATATTAATATCATTCTGGGTATGGACTGGATGTCAGTTCATCATGCCCAAATTGATTGCTTCTCTAGGACTGTTCAACTTACCCATCCTTCGGGGAAGATAGTCAATGTCTTGACCCGAATAGCCAAGCGACAATTATATTCTCTTAACGCCAGCCCTTTGCTAGACCTTGAGGACGTTCCGGTAGTCCGTGACTTTCCGGATGTCTTCCCAGAGGAATTGCCAGGTGTTCCACCTGACAGGGATGTTGAGTTCGTAATAGACCTCATTCCAGGAACCGTTCCGATTGCTAGAAGACCCTATAAGATGGCACCACTAGAACTAGCCGAGCTTAAGAAACAACTCGATGAGTCCTTGAAAAAGGGTTTCATCCGACCTAGTTCATCTCCGTGGGCTTGCCCCGTCCTCTTCGTCAAGAAGAAGGATGGTACGGACCGGATGGTTGTAGATTACCGACCTGTCAATTTGGTCACAATCAAGAACAAATATCCGCTCCCTAGGATCAACGACCTGTATGATCAGCTCGCTGGATCCTCAGTCTTCTCCAAAATGGATTTGAGGTTGGGATACCATCAAATCAAAATCAGAAACGGGGACATCCCTAAAACGGCCTTTGTTACTCGTTATGGCCAATACGAGTACACTGTCATGTCCTTCGGTCTAACCAACGCTCCAGCCACCTTTTCTCGGTTAATGAACTCAATCTTCATGGAGTATTTGGATAAATTCGTCGTGGTTTACCTAGATGATATACTCATCTACTCCAAGAACGAGGAAGAACATGCCGAACATCTAAGGCTAGTGTTGAAGAAACTTCGAGAGCATCGCCTTTATGCCAAGTTTTCCAAATGTGAATTTTGGTTGTCAGAAGTGACCTATCTGGGTCATGTAATATCTGGTAAAGGTATTGCTGTTAACCCTGAGCGAGTTCAAGCCGTCCTTAATTGGACTCCACCTGAATCGGTCAAGCAAGTTCGGAGTTTTCTAGGCTTAGCGAGTTATTGCCGTCGCTTTGTCGAAAACTTCTCCAAAGTTGCTAAACCTCTAACCGAACTCCTCAAGAAAGATAAAAAGTTCGAATGGACTCCACAATGTGAGCACAGCTTTCAGGAACTGAAAAGACGCCTGACTTCTGCTCCCGTTCTGGTACTGCCAGACTTCTCTAAGGACTTTGTTATCTACTGCGACGCCTCGCGGCAAGGACTAGGCTGTATTCTCATGCAAGATCGACATGTAATTGCTTACGCCTCACGGCAATTGCACCCACATGAGGAGAATTATCCTACTCATGATCTAGAGCTTGCAGCTGTAGTCTATGCACTTAAAACCTGGCGACATTACCTCCTCGGTAACCGTTGCGAAATATTCACTGACCACCAAAGTCTGAAGTACATTTTCACCCAACCGGATTTGAATCTCAGGCAAAGACGTTGGGTTGAGTTGATCACAGATTTCGACTTAGGAATAACTTACACCCCAGGGAAAGCCAACGTCATGGCTGATGCGCTAAGTCGTAAATCTTATTGTAACAACCTGATGTTACAACAAGGTCAACCGCTTCTCCATGAGGAATTTCGGAAGCTTAACCTTCACATTGTTCCTCAAGGATTTCTTTCCACCTTGGTAGCGAAACCTACTCTTACGAATCAAATCATCGCTGCCCAAAAGCGAGATAAAGGAATATCTAAAATCAAGGAGAACATTGCTAGCGGAGGTGCTAGTTGTTTCTCCACAAATGATCATGGTGTTGTGTACTTTGAGAACCGTCTAGTGGTTCCCAAGAACCAGCATCTACGGCAGTTGATCCTTAAGGAGGCTCATGAATCTCCTCTCACCATTCATCCTGGTAGTACTAAGATGTATCAGGACCTACGCCAGAGGTTCTGGTGGACTAGGATGAAGAGAGAAATTGCTCAGTATATTGCTAATTGCGACGTCTGTCGTCGTGTAAAAGCAGAGCATCAACGGCCTGCTGGCACCCTTCAGCCCCTAGCTATTCCTGAATGGAAATGGGATAAAATTGGTATGGATTTCATTACCGGTTTTCCCAGGACCAAGAGAGGGAATAATGCTATCTTTGTCGTTGTCGATCGTCTTTCCAAAGTAGCCCATTTCCTACCTGTTCGTGAGAGTATAACCGCTAGTCAATTGGCAGACTTATACATCTCCCGGATAGTGTCTCTCCATGGTGTTCCTTTGGAAATTAACTCGGATCGAGGAAATCTTTTCACCTCTCGATTTTGGGAAAGTTTCCAAAACGCTATGGGAACCCGCCTTTCCTTTAGCACCGCTTTTCACCCTCAATCGAGTGGTCAAGTAGAACGCGTCAACCAGATCCTAGAAGACATGCTTCGAGCCTCTGTTATCTCATTCGGAATGGATTGGGAGAAGTGCCTTCCATTTGCCGAATTTGCTTACAACAACAGCTATCAATCTAGCTTGGGTAAAGCCCCTTTTGAAGTTCTCTATGGACGACGGTGTCGAACACCCCTTAACTGGCCAGAGACCGGGGAAAGACAATTCTTTGGCCCGGATATGATTCATGAAGCAGAAGAGCAAGTTCGCATCGTTCGTGAAAAGTTGAAAACAGCCCAATCTCGTCAAAAGAGTCAATATGACCGAAAACATAAGGCTATGACTTTCGAGGTTGACGAGAAGGCTTACCTTCGGGTTACCCCTCTGAAGGGAACCCATCGTTTCGGTATCAAAGGCAAATTGGCTCCTCGTTACATTGGACCTTTTCGCATTCTCGCCAAACGAGGAGAAGTTGCCTACCAGTTGGAACTACCTCCGCACCTCTCCAGAGTCCACGATGTCTTCCACGTTTCTCAACTCAAGCGTTGCTTTTCGGATCCTATCCGTGGAGTGGACTACGAAACGCTCGATCTCCAAGATAATCTTACATATCGAGAGTACCCCATTCGTATCCTCGATCAGGCCGAGCGTACCACTCGACGTCATAACATCAAGTTTCTCAAAGTTCAATGGTCGCACCATTCTGAGGATGAAGCAACCTGGGAAAGGGAGGATCGTCTTCGACTTGAGTATCCCGCCTTCTTCCCGGAGGAACCCAAATCTCGGGACGAGATTCTTTTGAGTGGGGGTGAGTTGTCACACCCTAGCCAGTCATGCATTAGAGTGTTGCATCATGTTTATTCTTTCACCAGAAACCTGAAATGGGGATGACAGAACCCCCAGTCCCCTCTGAAACCAACTAGGGTTTACTAAAAACTTTTTCAATGAACCTGAAATGCCCTTCTAAAATGCCCATCATTTTTGTCTTGGTTCAGAACCTCTGCCAAAAGTGATGCACATTTTCCTAGGCCATCTTAGGGTTTTTGAATTAAATCATAAATATTTGAATTTGGGCATTTAAAATTATATAAAATATTTAAATGCTCAAATATCTCCAAACTAAAATGTTTCATGTTGGAAATAATCCAACTATGGACCAGAAGTAGTTTGGTGATTTTAGGAGTTGCCTAAGTATTTTATTTAATTCAACAAAGTGGCAGAAGTATTAAAAAACAGAAAAACAGAAAGAAATGGAAAAAACTTACCTGGCGCCCAGCACCCGGCCCACCTGCCGGCCCAGCCCAGCGCCGCTCCAGCGAGCTGCTTGCCGGCCAGGCAGGCAGGCAGGTGCGGCCACCCCGACCCCAACGGACTCCACCAAGAGCTGCGGCTCGTCCTCAGCTCCACTCCGGTGGTCTCCGCGACCCATTTGGTGGCCGAAACGGCCAAAACCACTTCCGCCGCCGCGTCGGGCTCGCCGACGGCTAAACGCCGGTGCAGCCGACCCGGGTTTGACCACGGGTGGGCCCTGGTTGACTCCCCTGAGTCAATGACAGGTGGGGCCCAGCCCTGTTAATTAAACAGGTTTAGTTTTATTTAAACTTTAATTAAACTAATCACACTGACACGCGGGACCCACTGTCAGGTTTGACCCGGACGTGTTCCGTTGACCTGCTGATGTCACACTGACGTCAGGCTGACGCAATAATTGATTTTCTGGAATTAATCTAATATAGGAAATTCCAGAATATAGTTTAAACTTTAAAAATTCATAACTTTTATTCTGTAACTCCAAATCAGACAAATTATATATGAAAAATGATCAGAAAAATCCAATCTATCCATCTGTACTATTTTCATGCATGATTAAACAAGTTAACCTGATGTTTAACGCAGAACAAGGAAAAACACTTTAAAGGGCCATGTTTGAGTTTGAAATTTGAATCTTTGATTCAAATTGGTTCAAACCCTTCTGGTCTTAGTTGCATTAGCCCAACACACTCATATTGCTATGTTTCATGCATGCATCATATTGTTGCACATTGTTTGGTGATGGTTGTGTATCGGTGTTCTTTGCGGCAGGTTCTGCCTCCGAGGAGTATCGTGATTACCCTAACGAAGAACCGTATCAGTGCATCGAACCATCAGGCAAGCAACCAACCATTTGATCATATCGATACAATCCCATGTTCTCGCTCCTGCTCTCTTTTACTGCATTAAGACAATGCGTTTCAAACTACTGTGTGCTACGATAGTTGAACCCATTTCCTCTGCATGACCTGTCATTGCCACAGTAACTAGATGAAACCCACTAGCATGTGTAGGAGTTGATTGAGCCATATGTATGTGTTGTTCCTACCTTGCTATGCCTGCTATGCTTAGAGTCGTGTCAGGTCTGGTTCATCTGGGTGATGGCTAGAGTGAAATGATTATGTCGGTAACGAGAGTGGTGTGGTGAACACAATTTGGTAAAGGTATCGATGAGAGGCCATGTAGGAGTACATGGTGGGTTGTTTCATTGAAGCCGACCTTAAGCACTGAGATCTGTATGTGTGATTTAAGATACAGCTACTACCATGCATTGGGCCCTGAAATATGACCCCGCTCGACTTCTTATTCACCCTAGCTCTCTGTCCAGGAGTTGCACGTAGTTTCTGGTGTTTGTAGTCTACTGGAGGCCGTGGACAGCGCTGACCGTAGGGGTGGGCTGTGATGCGGTAGGTACGTGGCACGGTGTACCGAATACCCGTTAGGTATCTCGGGAACCCTGTTCACATTGTTCGGGGCCGTATGGGAAACCTCGGCCGGACTCCCTGCGGATGGAACCTGGATAGGCGATAAACCTGGACTAGAGGCTTAAGTGTTTAGGTAGGTCGTGGTCTACACCCACGTCAGCTTTCGCTTGAAGTCTGCCGAGCACATGTCGTGTGCAGACGCTAAGTGGTGGAAACATGTATGAAGAAGTACCCCCTGCAGGGTTATCATGATCTATTCGAATAGCCGCGTCCGCGGTAAAGGACTACTTGGTTGCCTATACAGTTCATAGACAAATAAATGGAAACTACTAAAAGCCTCAAGATAAGTGTGAGTGCCGAGGATGGCTCTTCCGTAGGAAGACGGAGGTGGATCCTCGGTAGTGTATTGAATTGGTGAGTAGTGGACTCGTGTACGCAAAACCGTTTCAAGTTGGAGTCTCGTAGGTTAGCCTAGCCAAGAGTCAAAGCTGGCTTGCTGCAATAACTCCACCAACCCCTCTTGATAATATGCATGTATGTAGGATCTGATGTAAGTCTTGCTGAGTACCTTTGTACTCATGTTGCTGTAATTTACATTTTTACAGAAGATGCTGCAACCCCTTCTGATGGGTTCTACGTAGACGTTGACATCAATGAGTAGACTAAGGCCCAGGTGGTGATCCTGAGCTTGTGAAGGACCACGTAGTATAGCTAGGCTTTCCAAGCCTCTTTTATTTTTCTAGTTGTCTGTACTCAGACAAGTTACTTCCGCTGCTGGTTTGTATGACTGTATGACTTGAATGCTGGGTCGTGTGACCCGTACCTTTGTCTATGTTATGTATGGCTCTCTGAGCCTTAAATAAAGTACTTGTGTCATAGAGTCATGTTGTGATGCCTTGTTGTATTTGCACATATCGAGCATATTGTGTGTATGATTGAAATGCTTGGTATGTGTGGGATCTGACTATCTAGTTGTTTATCTTTAGTAGCCTCTCTTACCGGGAAATGTCTCCTAGTGTTACCGCTGAGCCATGGTAGCTTGCTACTGCTCTGGAACACTTAGGCTGGCCGGCATGTGTCCTTCTTCGTTCCGGTGTCTGTCCCTTCGGGGAAATGTCACGCATTGAGTACCGGAGTCCTGTTAGCCCGCTACAGCCCAGTTTACCGGAGTCCTGCTAGCCCAGTGCTACAGCCCGGACCCACTTGCTAATGACCGACACGTTCGAAGCTGGGTCATGGATGCCTGTCCCTGTAAGTCTGTGCCACTTTGGGTTTACGACTAGTCATGTCAGCCCGGGCTCCTTATCATATGGATGCTAGCGACGCTATCATATACGTGAGCCAAAATGCGCAAACGGTCCCGGGCAAAGGTAAGGCGACACCCGTGGGGATACCGTGCGTGAGGCCGCAAAGTGATATGAGGTGTTACCGGCTAGATCGATGTGACATCGAGTCGGGGTCCTGACAGCGTTGGCATCAGAGCCGGACTGCCTGTAGGTTCTCCAAGCCAAACTGGTCGATGTTGAGTCTAGAAATTCTTTAGTTATATGTAGGGGAATTGTTTGTGGGTTGGAACGTAAGGCTCTTTTTACTCCTTTATCTTATGACATTCTGATCTGAGTCAGTCTATTCTTCCACCGGGGGTTAAGGAATTAGGATCTATTCTCTTTATCAGGATCACGTGTTACTAATCAGTAGTACCTTATAGGTTTGATGGTTACAAGCCTAGTTCAATTCTACTATCACATTATGTTGCTAGGATGGACCCAGAACTTGATATGATGATGTTGAGCGTGTATGAAATCCTTTGTCAAATGTCTCAAATCCTTCTTGAGCATTTACAGCTGTTATGCTGCCGAAATTTTGTTAGAAATTCTAATGCCTTTGCATTATGATTGTGTTTTCAGATGGCCACTCGCGACCTCAATCAAGTGGTTCGCCTGACTCGATGCCTAGATGTACCCGGTCATACCGCCATGTTGGTCAGGGTAATGACTGAGGCTGGATACCGTTGGTATCCTGAGTACACGGTCGAAGAGCAATTCCGAGACTTTAATCAAAGCCAGTATCTCTGCACTGTCAGGATATTTCCATCTTATCCTGGGTCCACCGAGCCCCTTCACTGCTCCTATGGACTCAGGGTTACTATTGAGATGGCTGTGCAGGACGCCGCCTACTCTATGATGACCATCATGCGAGTCAGGTCTGGCCTATTTCGGGACTCTGATTTCCGGTATATGCCAGGATCACTTCCGGGAGCACAAGGGTATCTCCAGGCTATCTATGCTGACCCCACCCAGGAGGATTCACGGACTCGCACCACTGTTGAGATGCTCGAGGATAAGGACCGTGAAAATCGGGCCTTGAGGTTAGAGCTCTTCAATACCCGTGCTGACCATTGGGCCACATTGACTCGGTTTACACCGGCGGTGCAAGCTGGATATTCGGATATGCGCGATCTCTATCCTGTGAGATCCGCTCTGCCAGACGAGATGGGTTGGCGTGATGTAGGAGGCATCACCCCACCTCGCGGTCCCCGCAGGCCACCGTCTGTTGGTCCAAGACCTCATCCTAGTCCCTATGGTCCACAAGCTCCGCGAGATCGTCTGTTTATAAAGGAGTACTACAGGTGTCTCCAAAGGTACATGTTGGGTTGGCGTATTTCGAGATTAGGTTTTGTCACTCCGATTATCGGAGAGGTATCTCTGGGCCCTCTCGGTAATGCACATCACTATAAGCCTTGCAAGCAATGTGACTAATGAGTTAGTTGCGGGATGATGCATTACGTAACGAGTAAAGAGACTTGCCGGTAACGAGATTGAACTAGGTATTGGATACCGACGATCGAATCTCGGGCAAGTAACATACCGATGACAAAGGGAACAACGTATGTTGTTATGCGGTTTGACCGATAAAGATCTTCGTAGAATATGTGGGAGCCAATATGAGCATCTAGGTTCCGCTATTGGTTATTGACCGAGAATAGTTCTAGGTCATGTCTACATTGTTCTCGAACCCGTAGGGTCCGCACACTTAAGGTTTCGATTGCAGTTATATTATGAGTTTATGAGTTTTGATGTACCAAAGGAGTTTGGAGTCCCGGATGAGATCAGGGACGTGACGAGGAGTCTCAAAATGGCCGAGACATAAAGATTGATATATTGGACGACTATATTCGGAGTTCGGAAAGGTTCCAAGTGATTCGAGTATTTTTCGGAGTACCGGAGAGTTACGGGAATTCGCCGGGGAGTATATGGGCCTTATTGGGCCATACGGGAATAGAGGAGAGAGGCCGAAAGGAAGGAGGCGCGCAACCCCCCTCTGGTCCGAATTGGACAAGGGGTGCGGCCCCCTTTTCCTTCCTCCTCTCCCCCTCTTTCCCCCTTCTCCTACTCCAACAAGGAAGGAGGGAGTCCTACTCCCGGTGGGAGTAGGACTCCCTTGGCGCGCCCCTACTAGGCCGGCCGCCCCCTCCCCCCTTGCTCCTTGATATACGGGGGCAGGGGGCACCTCTAGACACAACAACAATTGATCCCTTGGATCTCTTAGCCGTGTGCGGTGCCCCCCTCCACCATAATCCACCTCGATAATATTGTAGCGGTGCTTAGGCGAAGCCCTGTGTCGGTAGTACATCAAGATCGTCACCACACCGTCCTGCTGACGGAACTCTCCCTCGACACTCGGCTGGATCGGAGTTCGAGGGACGTCATCGAGCTGAACGTGTGCTAGAACTCGGAGGTGCCGTAGTTTCGGTGCTTGATCGGTCAGGCCGCGAAGACGTACGACTACATCAACCGCGTTGTTCTAACGCTTCGGCTTACGGTCTACGAGGGTACGTGGACATCACTCTCCCCTCTCGTTGCTATGCTATCACCATGATCTTGCGTGTACGTAGGATTTTTTTTTTGAAATTACTACGTTCCCAACAGTGGTATCAGAGCCTAGGTTTTATGCGTTGATGTTATATGCACGAGTAGAACACAAGTGAGTTGTGGGCGATATAAGTCATACTGCTTACCAGCATGTCATACTTTGGTTCGGCGGCATTGTGAGATGAAGCGGCCCGGACCGACATTACGCGTACGCTTACGCGAGACTGGTTTCACCGCTACGAGCACTCGTTGCTTAAAGGTGACCGGCGGGTGTCTGTCTCTCTCACTTTAGTTGAACCGAGTGTGGCTACGCCCGGTCCTTGCGAAGGTTAAAACAGCACCAACTTGACAAACTATCGTTGTGGTTTTGATGCGTAGGTAAGAACGGTTCTTGCTAAGCCCATAGCAGCCACGTAAAAATTTTGCAACAACAAAGTAGAGGACGTCTAACTTGTTTTTGTAGGGCATGTTGTGATGTGATATGGTCAAGACGTGATGCTATATTTTATTGTATGAGATGATCATGTTTTGTAACCGAAGTTATCGGCAACTGGCAGGAGCCATATGGTTGTCGCTTTATTGTATGAAATGCAAACGCCCTGTAATTGCTTTACTTTATCACTAAGAGGTAGCGATAGTCGTAGAAGCAATAGATGGCGTAACGACAACGATGCTACGATGGAGATCAAGGTGTCGCGCCGGTGACGATGGTGATCACGACGGTGCTTCGAAGATGGAGATCACAAGCACAAGATGATGATGGCCATATCATATCACTTATATTGATTGCATGTGATGTTTATCCTTTATGCATCTTATCTTGCTTTGATTGACGGTAGCATTATAAGATGATCTCTCACTAATTATCAAGAAGTGTTCTCCCTGAGTATGCACCGTTACGAAAGTTCTTCGTGCTGAGACACCACGTGATGATCGGGTGTGATAGGCTCTACGTTCAAATACAACGGGTGCAAAACAGTTGCACACGCGGAATACCCAAGTTAAACTTGACGAGCCTAGCATATACAGATATGGCCTCGGGACACGGAGACCGAAAGGTCGAGCATGAATCATATAGTAGATATGATCAACATATTGATGTTCACCGTTGAAACTACTCCATCTCACGTGATGATCGGACATGGTGTAGTTGATATGGATCACGTGATCACTTAGATGACTAGAGAGATGTCTGTCTAAGTGGGAGTTCTTTAGTAATATGATTAATTGAACTTTAATTTATCATGAACTTAGTCCTGGTAGTATTTTGCAAATTATGTTGTAGATCAATAGCTTGCGTTGTTGCTTTCATATGTTTATTTTGATATGTTCCTAGAGAAAATTGTTTTGAAAGATGTTAGTAGCAATGATGCAGATTGGATCCGTGATCTAAGGTTTATCCTCATTGCTGCACAGAAGAATTATGTCCTTGATGCACCGCTAGGTGACAGACCTATTGTAGGAGCAAATGCGGACGTTATGAACGTTTGGCTAGCTCAATATGATGACTACTTGATAGTTTTGTGCACCATGCTTAACGGCTTAGAATCGGGACTTCAAAGACGTTTTGAACGTCATGGACCATATGAGATGTTCCAGGAGTTGAAGTTAATATTTCAAGCAAATACCCGAGTTGAGAGATATGAAGTCTCCAACAAGTTCTATGGCTAAAAGATGGAGGAGAATCACTCAACTAGTGAGCATGTGCTCAGATTGTCTGGGTACTACAATCGCTTGAATCAAGTGGGAGTTAATCTTCCAGATAAGATAGTGATTGACATAATTCTCTAGTCACCATCACCAAGTTAGTAGAACTTTGTGATGAACTATAGTATGCTAGGGATGACGAAAACGATTCTCGAGCTCTTCGTGATGTTGAAATCGACGAAGTTAGAAATCAAGAAAGAGCATCAAGTGTTGATGGTTGACAAGATCACTAGTTTCAAGAAAAAGGGCAAATGGAAAGAAAGGGGAACTTCAAGAAGAACGACAAGCAAGTTGCTGCTCAAGTGAAGAAGCCCAAATCTGGTCCTAAGCCTGAGACTAAGTGCTTCTACTGCAAAGGGACTGGTCACTGGAAGCGGAACTACCCCAAGTGATTGGTGGATAAGAAGGATGGCAAAGTGAACATAAGTATATTTGATATTGATGTGTACTTTACTAGTGTTTATAGCAACCCCTCAGTATTTGATACTAGTTCAGTTGCTAAGATTAGTAACTCGAAACAGGATTGCAGAATAAACAGAGACTAGTTAAGGGTGAAGTGACGATGTATGTTGGAAGTGGTTCCAAGATTGATATGATCATCATCGCACACTCCCTATACTTTCGGGATTAGTGTTGAACCTAAATAAGTGTTATTTGGTGTTTGCGTTGAGCATGAATATGATTTGATCATGTTTATGGCGATATGGTTATTCATTTAAAAGTTAGAGAATAAATTGTTATTCTATTTACATGAATAAGACCTTCGATGGTCATACACCCAATGAACATAGTTTGTTGGATCTCGATCGTAGTGATACACATATTCATAATATTGAAGCCAAAAAAGATGCAAAGTTAATAATGATAGTGCAACTTATTTGTGGCACTGCCGTTTGGGTCATATCGGTGTAAAGCGCATGAAGAAACTCCATAAAGATGGATTTTCGGAATCACTTGGTTATGAATCATTTGATGCTTGCGAACCGTGCCTTTTGGGCAAGATGACTAAAACTCTGTTCTCCGGAACAATGGAACAAGCTACTGACTTATTGGAAATAATACATACCGATGTATGCGATCCAATGAATGTTGATGCTCGTGGCAAGTATCATTATTTTCTGACCTTCACAAGATGATTTGAGCAGATATGGGTATATCTACTTGATGAAACATAAGTCTGAAATAGTTGAAAAGTTCAAAGAATTTCAGAGTAAAGTGGAAAAATCATCGTAACAAGAAAAATAAAGTTTCTACGATCTGATCATGGAGACGAATATTTGAGTTACGAGTTTGGTCTTCAATTAAAACAATGTGGAATAGTTTCACAGCTCACGCCACCTGGAACACCACAACATTATGGTGTGTCCGAATGTCGTAATCGTACTTTACTAGATATGGTGCAATCTATGATGTCTCTTACTGATTTACCATTATCATTTTGGGGTTATGCATTAGAGGCAGCTGCATTCACATTAAAAGGGCACCATCTAAATCCGTTGAGACGACATCGTATGAACTATGGTTTAGAAGTAAACCTAAGCTGTCGTTTCTTAAAGTTTGGAGTTGCGATGCTTATATGAAAAAGGTTTTCAACCTGATAAGCTCGAACCCAAATCGGAGAAGTGCGTCTTCATAGAATACCCAAAGGAAACTGATGGGTACTCCTTCTATCACAAATCCAAAGGCAAAACATTCGTTGCTAAGAATGGATCCTTTCTAGAGAAGGAGTTTCTCTCGAAAGAAGTGAGTGGGAGGAAAGTAGAACTTGATGAGGTAACTGTACCTGCTCCCTCATTTGAAAGTAGTTCATCACAGAAATCTGTTCCTGTGACTACTACACCAATTAGTGAGGAAGTTAATGATGATGATCATGAAACTTCAGATTAAGTTACTACAGAATCTCGTAGGTCTTACAGAGTATGATCCGCACCAGAGTGGTACGGTAATCCTATTCTGGAAGTTATGTTACTAGACCATGATGAACCTACGAACTGTGAAGAAGCGATGGTGAGCCCAGATTCCGCAAAATGGCTTGAGGCCATAAAATCTGAGATATGATCCATGTATGAGGACAAAGTATGGACTTTGATTGACTTGCTCGATGATCAGCAAGCCATGTTAAATAAATGGATCTTCAAGAGGAAGACGGACATTGATAGTAGTGTTACTATCTACTAAGCTCGACTTGTTGCGAAATGTTTTCAACAAGTTCAAGGTGTTGAATACGATGAGATTTTCTCACTCGTATCGAAGCTTAAGTCTGTCTGAATCATGTTAGCAATTGCCACATTTTATGAAATCTGGCAAATGGATGTCAAAACTGCATTCCTTAATGGATTTATTAAAGAAGAGTTGTATATGATGCAACCAGAAAGTTTTTGTCAATCCTAAAGATGCTAACAAAGTGTGCAAGCTCCAGCAATCCATCAATGGACTGGTGCAAGCATCTCGGAGCTGGAATATACGCTTTGATGAGTTGATCAAAGCATATGGTTTTATACAGACTTTTGAAGAAGCCTGTATTTACAAGAAAGTGAGTGGGAGCTCTGTAGCATTTCTAATATTATATGTGGATGACATATTGTTAATTAGAAATGATATGGAAATTCTGGATAGCATGAAAGGATACTTGAATCAGAGTTTTTCAAAGCAAGACCTCGGTGAAGCTGCTTACACATTGAGCATCAAGATCTATATAGATAGATCAAGACGCTTGATAAGATTTTTCAATGAGTACATACCTTGATAAATTTTTGAAATAGTTCAAAATGGAACAGTCAAAGAAGGAGTTCTTGCCTGTGTTACAAGGTGTGAAGTTGAGTAAGACTCAAGACCTGACCATTGCAGAAAATAGAAAGAGAATGAAAAGTCATTCCCTATGCCTCAGTCATAGGTTCTATAATGTATGCTATGTTGTGAACCAGACCTATTGTATACCTTGCTCTGTGTTTGGCAAAGGAATACAATTTTGATCTAATAAGTAGATCACTGGACATGGGTCAAGAATATCCTTAGTGAGGACTAAGGAGATGTTTCTCGATTATGGAGGTGATAAAAGAGCCCGTCGTTAAAGTTACATCGGTGCAAACTTTTACACTGATCCAGATGACTCTAAGTCTCAATCTGGATACGTATTGAAAGTGGGAGCAATTAGCTAGAGTAGCTCCGTGCAAAGCATTGTAGACATAGAATATTTGCAAAATACATACGACTCTGTAATATGACAGACCCGTTGACTAAACCTCTCTCACGAGCAAAACATGATCATACCTTAGTACTCTTTGGGTGTTAATCACATAGCGATGTGAACTAGATTATTGACTCTAGTAAACCCTTTGGGTGTTGATCACATGACGATGTGAACTATGGATATTAATCACATACAGATGTGAATATTAGTGTTAAATCACATGGCGATGTGAACTAGATTATTGACTCTAGTGCAAGTGGGAGACTGAAGAAAATATGCCCTAGAGGCAATAATAAAGTTATTATTTATTTCCTTATATCATGATAAATGTTTATTATTCATGCTAGAATTGTATTAACCGGAAACATAATACATGTGTGAATACATAGACAAACATAGTGTCACTAGTATGCCTCTACTTGACTAGCTCGTTGAATCAAAGATGGTTAAGTTTCCTAGCCATGGACAAAAGAGTTGTCATTTGATTAACGGGATCACATCATTAGGAGAATGATGTGATTGACTTGACCCATTCCATTAGCTTAGCACTTGATCGTTAAGTATGTTGCTATTGCTTTCTTCATGACTTATACATGTTCCTGTAACTATGAGATTATGCAACTCCCGTTTACCGGAGGAACACTTTGGGTGCTACCAAACGTCACAACGTAACTGGGTGATTATAAAGGAGTACTACAGGTGTCTCCAAAGGTACATGTTGGGTTGGCGTATTTCGAGATTAGGTTTTGTCACTCCGATTATCGGAGAGGTATCTCTGGGCCCTCTCGGTAATGCACATCACTATAAGCCTTGCAAGCAATGTGACTAATGAGTTAGTTGCGAGATGATGCATTACGTAACGAGTAAAGAGACTTGCCGGTAACGAGATTGAACTAGGTATTGGATACCGATGATCGAATCTCGGGCAAGTAACATACCGATGACAAAGGGAACAACGTATGTTGTTATGCAGTTTGACCGATAAAGATCTTCGTAGAATATGTGGGAGCCAATATGAGCATCCAGGTTCCGCTATTGGTTATTGACCGAGAATAGTTCTAGGTCATGTCTACATTGTTCTCGAACCCGTAGGATCCGCACACTTAAGGTTTCGATGACAGTTATATTATGAGTTTATGAGTTTTGATGTACCGAAGGAGTTCGGAGTCCCAGATGAGATCAGGGACGTGACGAGGAGTCTCGAAATGGTCGAGACGTAAAGATCGATATATTGGACGACGATATTCGGAGTTCGGAAAGGTTCCGAGTGATTCGGGTATTTTTCGGAGTACCGGAGAGTTACGGGAATTCGCCGGGGAGTATATGGGCCTTATTGGGCCATACGGGAATAGAGGAGAGAGGCCGAAAGGAAGGAGGCGCGCAGCCCCCCTCTGGTCCGAATTGGACAAGGGGTGCGGCCCCCTTTTCCTTCCTCCTCTCCCCCTCTTTCCCCCTTCTCCTACTCCAACAAGGAAGGAGGGAGTAGTCCTACTCCCGGTGGGAGTAGGACTCCCCTTGGCGCGCCCCTACTAGGCCGGCCGCCCCCTCCCCCCTTGCTCCTTGATATACGGGGGCAGGGGGGCACCTCTAGACACAACAACAATTGATCCCTTGGATCTCTTAGCCGTGTGCGGTGCCCCCTTCCACCATAATCCACCTCGATAATATCGTAGCGGTGCTTAGGCGAAGCCCTGCGTCGGTAGTACATCAAGATCGTCACCACGCCGTCGTGCTGACGGAACTCTCCCTCGACACTCGGCTGGATCGGAATTCAAGGGACGTCATCGAGCTGAACGTGTGTTAGAACTCGGAGGTGCCGTAGTTTCGGTGCTTGATCGGTCGGGCCGTGAAGACGTACGACTACATCAACCGCGTTGTTCTAACGCTTCCGCTTACGGTCTACGAGGGTACGTGGACATCACTCTCCGCTCTCGTTGCTATGCCATCACCATGATCTTGCGTGTACGTAGGATTTTTTTTTTGAAATTACTACGTTCCCAACACTTCAGCCATAGGCCGAAGTGAGGTGTGATGCGGAGAAAGGCCTCGCACACGACAATTAATGCCGAGATGTTGAGGATGGAGTTGGGGGCTAAATCATGGAAGTCTAGCCCGTAGTAAAACATCAGTCCGCGGACGAACGGGTGGAGGGGGAATCCCAGCCCGCGGACCAAGTGGGAAAGAAATACTACCCTTTCCTCGGGCTCCGGGGTGGGGACAATCTGCCCCTTGGCCGGAAGCCGATGAGCTATGTCTTTGGCCAAGTATCTGGCCTCCCGGAGCTTCTTGATGTCCTCCTTCTTAACGAAGGAGGCCATCCACTTGCCTCCCTCTCCGGACATGTTCGGGATGTTTTTGCGGAGAAGGCGAAAGCTTGAGCATTGGAGCTCGAGAATGGATGAGCAAAGGAAGGAGAAGACGTGGGTTAAGGAGGGAAATCCTTATCCCTTTATAAAGGCAGCAGAAATCATGTGTCTTCCCCACATGCCCTAAAACTCGCTTATTCCCCAAGCGCCGTTCTAATGGCACGGTTGGGTTACCCATGCCCGTATTGATGAGAATCCCGTAATGAGTGGACACGATCTCTGCTTCGACAAGACGTGCCAATAAAACTGCCTCGTGAAACGTGTAGTAGCAGGTTGGGAAAACGGTTCGAATAATGACCGGTACGTAGTGTGTTGTCACGCTATGAAGAAGTTGTCAGCAGATTAGACTCGTGGAATATTATACTCTCTACGGTGGTAAGTGGAATTTGTTTTGCAAAGCTGGACACGATTCTTGTGTTCAAGACCTACTTTGGAGTATTCGGAGAAGGAACCCGCCTTGCAATGCCGAAGACAATCTGCGCACCGAACTCAATCATCATTGAAGCCTGGTTCAGGGGATACTGAGGGAGTCGTGGATTAAGGGTCCTCGCACAGGCGGACTCTATACATTAGTCAGAATGTTGGGATATGAAGATACAAGATAGAAGACTCCGTCCCGTGTCCGGGTGGGACTCTCCTTTGCGTGGAAGGCAAGCTTGGCGATTCAGATATGTAGATTCCCTTCATTGTAACCGACTCTGTGTAACCCTATCCCCCTCCGGTGTCTATATAAATCGGAGGGGTTAGTCCGTAGGACGAGAACAACAATCATAATCATAGGCTAGCTTCTAGGGTTAGCCTCTACGATCTCGTGGTAGATCAACTCTTGTAATACTCATATCATCAAGATCAATCAAGCAGGAAGTAGGGTATTATCTCCATAGAGAGGCCCGAACCTGGGTAAACATCATGTCCCCCGCCTCATGTTACCATTAGCCTTAGACGCACAGTTCGGGAGCCCCTACTCGAGATCCGCCGGTTTTGACACCGACAGCGATCTACATCAACAGTTTTGTTACCGTCAACACCAACTCTCTCCCCCTGTATGCAGCGGTGTAACACCTCTTCTCCCCACTGTAATCTCTACTTAAACATGGTCCTCAACTCCATATATTATTTCCCAATGATCTATGGTTATCCTATGATGTTTGAGTAGATCCGTTTGTCCTATGGGTTAATCGTGATCTTGGTTGGTATGATTGTATATTTTATTTATGATGCTGTCCTACGGTGCCCTCTGTCTCGCGCAAACGTGAGGGCCTCCCGCTGTAGGGTGTTGCAGTATGTTCATGGTTTGCTTATTGTCAATGTTGGGGGGTGACAACAGCCTAAACGTGGATAAGTGGGACATGGCGTATGGGAGTAAAGAGGAGTTGATACTTAATGTGTAAGGCATCTTCTGCCTTAGGCTTTTGGTGATGATGACAACACTCGTGTGTACTAATCGTGCGTCCTAGTTCTCTCAGGTACACATTGTGCGAAGCAAGATGGTTAGGCCTTCCTTCTATGCAGAAAAGATCGAAGACGGAGTTTCCGATGTTTTTATCTCTTTGGTCGTAGGATATACGTATCTTTGAGAGGGAATCCACATCGGAAGGTATTGTGTGAATCTCTACATGTACACATTCTTTGCACCCACCATATACCCTCCATTCGAGGAGAGAGAGGTCCCCAAGGTCCTCTGTGACTGTGCAGTGGTGCCCATGGCGGTAGTATCGCTCTCTTGAGTGGTTGTACCGCAGGCATGCAGTTCCGGTCAAACCACTGCTCCAAATACCGCTCAGGGGTGACACCCTTCTGTACCGAGCATGGTGGTAGACCGGTGGTGGAACGGAAGTTCCGGTTTGTCTTAAAAAACCGGTACTACCGGTGTTCAGGGCAGTAGTACCGCCTGAAACTCCACCGCACAGGAATTGCTGGTCCAGCAGTAGCTCCGGCCCTACCACCGCTCTAACTACCGGTCTAGGGTGAAAACCTTCTGATTGGGTAACGGTAGTTGAGTGGTGGTGGAACGGTAGTTCCGGTTTATTCTGATATACCGATACTACCGGTTGCCCCACCAGAAGTACTGCCCTGGTGCCCTAGCAGGGGTTTCCCGCATTCACCGGTTGTACCGGTGATCCTTGCGGAAGTACCGCTCCTATGTGTTTCTGCGCATAACGGTTGGAACTGAGGGGACCCTATGTAGGGAGGTGCTTCTCCCACCTCCCACCTATCTCTTGCCTTTCTATCTCCTCCATTAATGCCCTAGAAGCTTTCTTGCCCGATCTATCTCTCCAGCCACTCAAACTTGTTGATTTGCTAGGGATTGAAGGAGGAGACCTACATCTACACTCTCACCAAAGGAAACTTGATTCCCCCATACTTTCTTGTGTGGATTTTGTTACTATTAGGTGCTTGGGAACCCTAGTCGGAAGAGTCACTTCGGAGCCACATTCCATTGTGGTGAAGCTCCGGGGTTTCGTTGGGAGCCTCCAATTAAGTTGTGGAGAGAGCCCCAACCTTATTTGTAAAGGTCCGGTTGCCGCCTTCAAGGGCACCAATAGTGGAATCACGACATCTCGCATTGTGTGAGGGCGTGAGGAGAATATGCTGGCCCTAGTGGCTTCTTGGGGAGCATTGTGCCCCCACACCGCTCCAACAGAGAAGTACTTCCCTCAAAGGGAAGGAACTTCGATAACACATCCTCGTCTCCATCGGTTCCACTTTTGGTTATCTCTCACCTTTACTTGTGCAAGCTATATAGTGTTATATCCTTGCTTGCTTGTGTGCTTATTGTTGTTGCATCATATAGGTTTCTCACCTAGTTGCATATGTAGACAACCTACTGTGACACAAAGTTTAATTTGGCAAAGAAAAGCTAAAAATTGTTAGTTGCCTATTCAACCCCCTCTAGTCAACTATATCGATCCTTTCATAATGCTATGGTTGGGCTTCACGACCTTAATTATCTTTAGTAGTTGCGGATGCTTGCTAGAGTTACAATCATAAGTGCATATGATCCAAGTAGAGAAAGTATGTTAGCTCATGCCCCTCCCTCATATAAAATTACAAGAATGATTACCAGTACTTGTTATTGATTGCCTAGGGACAAATGACTTTCTTGTTGACAAAAGTTATCCACTCTTACCACCTTGCATTTTATTCGTAGTTTTATTCTCGCAAAGCACTCGTAGTTTTATTCTTGCAAAATAGTTTCATACTTGTTCTAGGTAAAGCAAACGTCAAGTGTGCGTAGAGTTGTATCAGTGGTTGATAGAACTTGAGGGAATATTTGTTCTGCCTTTAGCTCCTTGTTGGGTTTGACGCTCTTACTTATCGAAGAAGGCTACAAATGATCCCCTATACTTGTGGGTTATCATATATCCAATAGCGGCACAGTGCTTTTTCAGAGTTTTCAATAATCTCTTTTCTTCATGCTCTAAAAGGTTAGCACTAATAATAACATGATATATCTTCTTTTCATCAAGATAAGCATATTTCAAAGTATCGGGTAGTTGTTTAAGCTCAAACATGGGATCACCCTTGGGTGGAGGAGGATCCCGAAGGATTTCAGCAAGCAAATTGTGTTTCAAAATAGGCACATGATTAAAGAATATTTTATTTAACTCCTTTCTTTCATTCATAAACATATCATTTTCATGATCTAGCAAATATTGTAAAAAGGATCAGTGTGAGGCACTACCATAGAAGCAAGACCAATTATTTCATCCTTACTAGGCAATTATTTATCATGGGGCTGTCTATGAAATTTAGAGAAATTAAAATCACTAGTGACCAACCCGTGCACTTGCACGGGCTAGCTATGACTGTAAACACATAATATACCACAACAATTAACTAAGTAGCAGAAACTACTCAGGTTATTAATATACCTCCATTGAGACCCTATAATCTCTCAGCCCATCATGTAAACATAAAAATCCATAAGATTCATGATCTTACAGCTCATATTTTTCTGCAAGAGAGATTTTACAGTTTGATAGAACATATGGTGCACAACTATGTATAACAATCGTAGGGAAATATAAATGTTCTCACAACTTGAGATGAAAACCACAAATAACATTATTGTATCTCACAATATTCTATATATATCTGGCTGTATCTGTATGAATGCTTTCTCATTTTTCCAAAGTTCCATTAGGAAAACACATACGCATTGCTAAAGGCCACATGAAACAAAGTGCAGAAAATATTTGTCATGTAATTAAGTTTTTTTTATTTGTGAAAAATGTTATAAGAAAACAAAAATGGGCATACAGATACTTCTGGCAGTGTTGCAAAAGCCAGGATGTTCTATATGTCGACGAACAACATAGGCGGCAACACTAGGCAAAAAACGTAGCCCATGGCTTCTTTGAATGGCTATGTAGTCAATATTGTTAGGTGAACATAAAAATTTAATACAGAAAGTAAAGGCTAATTCTAACATGGTCCGGGTTGATAAAGCATATTATAAAATAAGAGGAAAATAATAATGCATTTTTCTACATGAATTCTCTATATATTGAGGTAACTGCTGTATTACCTAGTGGTAATAATCCAAAAATTTGCAATATTCTTTAGTGGCCAAGTTATTGACTAAATAATTCTAATCAAGCACATCCCCAGGGAGAGGAATCATCTGGCGCATGAATTGGCTGTTCGAGCATGACATGATGATGAATTGATGCTAACCGCGGACATTCCAGAACAGCTACGTCCTCTTACACTATCTGAATATAACACTGATGTGTGATGCTTTGGTTAGTCATTCTCAAAAAATGTCGTAAGCAGAATTACCACCCCAAAGAAATCGAGAACTCTGCAGCGTCATGTAGACATATCGGTGCTTATAGCGAGGATGATTAGTAGTTGCATAAAATTAGCAACAGAAAAATTGAATGGATCTAACACATATGTCAGAGGTCCTAATGGTACTAAAATTGTTTCTTATGTATATTGTGTGTAATTTCCTGTGGCATTACTACTGTCACATTGTCAATGTCAATAAGAACTTCTGAGATCCACACATTCAAAAAATTAGATCCTTCTCAAGTTCTTCTGTTCCCATAACAAATAAATAAGGAACTGAAGCAACATGAATAGTGAATAAGTTTTATTGTTGCAACTAGAGAGGTGCATCTATAGCACGTATACTTGATCATGCCTCGTTACTATTTATCAAATGTTTTATTCTCTCTCAAGAAATTTGTTCATGGAGATTGATATCATTACAAATCCATGTCCTCCACCTCCAACTTCCATATAGTACAAAATATAGCAGAGTGCCCGCAATGAAGCTTGATAAAAACTGTAATCTCATCCGAAACAATCCATCGGAGATAACCGTGCATCCTGAGTCCTGATGCAAACCTAATATAGTGGGCTATTATTATTATTAGATAATCAAAGTACTGGAGCTAAAGAAAACTAAGCAAAACGATACAAACAAAAGCAGGTGAAAAGCCATCATGTCTCCTTTGGGGGAAAGGCAAGAAAAACTGCGGTGAACAACATCAGCTTGGACGGGTGAATGGGTGATGAAGGCAGATCTTACGGGATGGCACTTTGTCTTGTCAGCTTGAGTTATAGGATCTTCATTTTGTTGTCACTTTGAACGAATAATAAGTTGACACGCACATGGAAAAAGACAACCAAATCTAGAAAAATGAACCGTATTTTTTTATGTGAAAAGGGGAGTTTATAGGGTACCTATGTTGCACGCTCCTAGTAGCCCTTGCAGCAGCAGAAAAAGACCGTGATCTACATGTACAACATCCTAGTAAATAACATACCATAACTTGACAAAATTGTACATTCGGTAGGCAGAACCCCGCTGCACTTTGCCAGAAGAAATATGTAAATAATTCAGAGGACCTTGGAGATAAATTGAAGCAGATACAAATAGAGAAATTATGTAGACATGTTTAAGCATAGGCGGTCCACGATACAATAGGTTTGGTCAACAAACAGCATAATAGATCGCTAGTTTGCTGCATCGTGAAAAAGAGCAGCGTATATCTCTACCTTGTATCTATTTTGGCTTCCACCAAAGTATATGCGTGTCCTTCCGGCGTCTGCAATCTGAGCCTTCTTCCACCAAAGGTTTTGCGGATGGAAATCAAGTCGTGAGGGAGAGGAAGATTGAGGAATATGCGTACAGAAGTGTAGAAGATGAGGAATTAGATGGAGAATAACCATTAGTGTGTTAGGGAAAGAAAGCTATAGTATGAGAGGTGAGAGATTAGAAGGATATCAAGTGTTACCGTGCTAGAGAACGAAAGCCACAGAAATTCTAGAAAGTTTACCGTGGGAGATTAGCGATTCATGGAGATTATTCTTACCGTGTTAAAAAAGAAAGTAGTATCTTACGTGCCATGTCTTTTTTATCGGATGCCCACGAAGGAACTTGTGCAATTTTTTTTACGTTCCATCTCCTGTTTATTGTACTCTAGCTAAAGGGGAAGGAAATTATGTGATGACATTTGTTTTAGAATGTCAGATCTCTTTCTTTTTTAACGGTGATTCAAGTCTAATGTTTTAGGAAAGCAATATCGGGCGATATCTTTTTTACGTGACATGTCCAGTTTATTGTATATAATGATTAAAGTAGAAGGAAATTCTGTGATAATATTTCTGTTTTTGGGAGGTGAGATCTCTTTTTTCTTAAGAGTTGTTCAATTCTTATTTTTTAGGAAAGCAAGTATCTTGTGATATCTTTTTTTATCGTGACATGCATCTCCTTTTTATTGTACCGTGATTAAAGGAGAAATAAATCTGTGTTTTTTAGGACGTGCTATCTATTTTTTTTTAATGTTGATGGAAGTCTAATTTTTAGGCATGATTCAAGGAGATAGCTAGTATCGTGTCATTTATTTCTTGGGATGGAGAAATGGTGGCTACTATTTATACTGGACAGACAAAAATAAACAGAGTAAAATAGATATGGCAAATAAAATTTCAATATGATATCATCATGAATAAAAATTATAGGTTTATTTAAAAGGGAATTGCATATTTATACTATTTTTTAATATAAAAGGATAAAAGTATTACAGGTTTATTTTTTTTGGCTGGTATTGCCACATACCAATAAAAGTGAATAATATTGAAGAGCCTAGAAAAATTAGGAGACATTCTATTAAACATATGCGAGATGGACTCTCACTTTTTTTTAGCAAGAGATGGACTCTCACATTGGATAATATTAATACATGCGTGAGCAAACATGTTGTTGGCCTGATCGAACTCATTTTTTATTAACGTTGGTACTGGGCAGAGTCTTTGTTACATGTACGTTATGTATGTTTTTTTTAGCATAAGATTTTTTTTGGCGAGCTGAACATTATTTCATCATGGAGTTACGCAGGTTCATCTACACCGTTATAATTCGGTCCCACCGGATTAACGGTTCCTAATTACTGATTAATGTGAGAATTTCTAGGAAGGTCCTAATTAGTATAGGTATAAATGAGACATATCCCAAAAACTTACAGTAACAATTTCTTTCTCACAGTCTATCTTAGCATTAACAGTATTCAAGAAAGGTCTACCAAATATAATGGGACAAAAATCATCTTGTGGGCAACCAAGAACAAGAAAATCAGTGGGGTATTTAATTTTCTCACACAAGACTTCAACATCTCTAACAATCCCAATTGGTGATATAGTATCTCTATTGGTAAGCTTAATAGTAACATCAATATCTTCTATCTTAGCAGGTGCAATATCATTCATAATTTCTTGATATAAGGTAAAAGAAATTGCACTCACACTAGCACCCACATCATATAAGCCATGATAACAATGATCTCCTATTTTAACAGAAACAACGGGCATGCCAACAATATGTCTATGTTTATCTTTAATATTGGGTTTAGCAATCCTAGCAGCTTCATCACCGAAATAAATAACATGCCCATCAATATTATCGACCAAGAGATGTTTAACCACAACAATACTAGGTTCAACTTTAATTTGTTCAGGGGGTGTAGGTGTTCTATTATAAATCTTACAAACCAAAGCTGAAGCTTTAGCATGATCCTTTATTCTAACAGGAAAAGGTGATTTCTCAATATAAATAGTAGGAACAATAGGATCAACATTATAAGTAATAGTTTCGTTTTCAACTTTAATAGGTTCTACTACTTTCACTTAAATGGGCGGATGATATTTAAACCACTTCTCCTTAGGGAGATCAACATGAGTAGCAAAAGATTCACACAAAGAAGCTACTATCTCAGAGTCAAGTCCATATTTAGTGCTAAATTCACGAAAAGCATAGGTATCCATGAAAGATTTAACACATTCAAACTTAAGGTTTGTACCTGATTCATTACCTTTACCGAGTTCCCAATCTTCAGAGTTGCGTTTAATTCTTTCCAATAAATTCCATTTGAATTCAATAGCCTTCTTCATAAAAGAATCAGTAGAAGAAGTATCGGGCATGGATTAATCATTACGAGAAAGCCGAGCATAAAAATTCTGAATAATAATTTCTCTTGAGAGATCATGATTGGGGCATGAATATAACATTGACTTAAGCCTCCCCAAGCTTGAGCGATACTTTCTCCTTTACGAATCCAAACATTATATATATATAATTCCAATCACGATGATCCAGATGCATAGGATAAAACTTCTAATGAAATTCCAATTTCAATCGGTTGTAGTTCATGATCCAATATCATCACATAGCCTATACCATGTCAATGCCTTTCCCTTCAAATATAAAGGGAAGAACTTCTTCTTGACATCATCCTTGGGAAAACCTGCAAGCTTAAATATTCCACAAACTTCATCCACATAGATTAGATGCATATCATGATGTAATGTTCCATCTCCTGCATAAGGATTAGCTAGCAGTTTCCCTATCATACCCAAAGGAATTTCATAATAAACATTTTCAGTAGGTTTAGTAGGTTGAGGAGCAACACTTTGCTCTTCCGGTCGGGGTGACAATACCCCGAACAAATCCCTCAAAGGATTATTTTCCATAGCAGCAAGTGATAGTAAATTTCAGCACACTATATAAACGTTTCCTTACCAAATTCCACTTACCAAAGGCGCTTCACTCCCTGGCAACAGCGCCAGAAAAGAGTCTTGATGACCCACAAGTGTAGGGGATCTATCATAGTCCTTTCGATAAGTAAGAGTGTCAAACCCAACAAGGAGCAGAAGAAAATGACAAGCGGTTTTCAGCAAGGTATTCTCTGCAAGCACTGAAATTATCGGTAACAGATAGTTTTGTGATAAGATAATTCATAACGGGTAACAAGTAACAAAAGTAACTAAGGTTCAGAAAGGTGGAACAATCCTTTTTCTAGCAAAGGACAAGCCTGGACGAACTCTTATATAAAGCAAAGTGCTCCCAAGGACATATGGGAATTACTATCTAGCTAATTTTCATCATGCTCATATGGTTCAAGTTCGTTACTTTGATAATTTGATACGTGGGTGGACCGGTGCTTGGGTGCTGCCCTTCCTTTGACAAGCCTCCCACTTATGATTAACGCCTCTTGCGAGCATCCACAACTACTAAAGAAGAATTTAGATAAATCTAACCATAGCATGAAACATATGGATCCAAATTAGCCCCTTACGAAGCAACACATAAACTAGTGTTTAAGCTTCTGTCACTGTAGAAACCCATCATCTACTTATTACTTCCCAATGCCTTCCCCTAGGCCCAAATCATGGTGAAGTGTCATGTAGTCAACATTCACATAACGCCACTACAGGAAAGACAACATACATCTCATCAAAATATCGAACGAATACCAAATTCACATGATTACTTATAACAAGACTTCTCCCATGTCCCCGGGAACAAACGTAACTACTCACAAAGCATACTTCAAAATCCTAGGAGTATTAATTATTATTAGGGATCTGAACATATGATCTTCCACCTAATAAACCAACTAGATTCAACTACAAGGAGTAATCGACACTACAACAACCCACATGTACCAATCTGAGGTTTGAGACAAAGATCGGATATAAGAGATGAACTAGGGTTTGAGAGGATATGGTGCTGGTGAAGATGTTGATGGAGATTGACCCCCTCTCGATGAGAGGATCGTTGGTGATGATGATGGCTTAGATTTCCCCCTCCCGGAGGGAAGTTTCCCCAGCAGAACAGCTTCCCCGGAGCCCTAGATTGGTTCTACCCAGGTTCCGCCTTGAGACGGCGGCGCTTAGTCCCAAAAGCTTCCTCCTGATTTTTTCCAGGTAAAAACACTTCATATAGAAAAAGATGGGCACCGGGGGCCTGCCAAGTTGGTGGCAAGGCAGGGGGTGCGCCCTCCACCCTTGTGGATGGCTGGTGGCCCCCTCTGGTGCTTTCTTCGTCCAATATTTTTTATAAATTCCAAAATGACTTTCCATGAAGTTTTAGGACTTTTGGAGTTGTGCAGAATAGGTCTCTAATATTTCCTCCTTTCTTCAACGCAGAATTCTAGCTGTTGGCATTCTCCCTCTTCATGTAAACCTTGTAAAATAAGAGAGAAAAGACATAAGTATTGTACCATAATGTGTAATAAAATCCCATAATGCAATAAATATCAATATAAAAGCATGATGCAAAATGGACGTATCAGTCCGCCGGTGTTTGAGGGGCTGGATTTGCCAAGTCCGGCGTATATGCTCTTAGTAATTTGAGAATTGAGGTCTGAGACACTACACACTGCTTTGCCCTTTTAGTTTATGTATTTTAATAAGATTAGGAGCGCACACATTGCACAAATCGATCATGTCATTATATTGTAGAGATGGACTGTACTATATTGGTTAAATCATTGGAAAAATGAAGCGGAGAATAGGATCGTGTTTTCCCTATTATTGATGAAATCCATGAAGGCATGTGTATCATCCATCCTTGGTTGCCTTCTTCGATTCATAACCAGGTGGAGACCTTCAATTTGTTGTGTTATTGTCTCCAACCATTGTGTACCATAGCTTCATTTGATTATAAATAACATTTGTGTTCATATTTTCATTAGTTTGCCCTATTAAAACTTGTTACGCAACCCTTTATTCTTTAGTTTGCCATAATAATGTTTTCATCAGAATGACAAGAAATGGCCCTGATAAGTAGTATTCATGCATTTTTGTTCAATATAAAGGAACACATGTGCTCTTGGTCTGATCCATACCGTGGATTTCTTTTTGGGTTAACATAGATTCAGTCAAGCTCACTTCATAGAAGTTTCATGAATGGCTAAGATGGCTAAACTCACTGGCCATACTTTCTGTTTTATTTTTTTCTTTTCGTTGCAACGTACAGGCTTGTTTGCTAGTATGGATAATGAATAGATCAAGATTATGTTTCTATATGTGCAGGTTCATAATAAGATAAATCCTCATGATAAATCTTTGTGAGTCTAGCAAGCTTATTCAGATTGAACCTAGAAAAGGAGTTTCTTAGGTCAAGACAAGAGAAGTTTTGGAGCAGCTCTGAAGATACCTCATTAAAACGATGATAAAATTTTGTGGTGATGGAGTCTATAAGAGTAGAGCATTGAAGGTGTCCACACAGGAAAAAACTCTATGCTATCGCTTGCTGCCGCCGCCCTGTAAAGCCCCAATCTATTACCTCTCTCGGCCGCCCCCTTGCTGGTCGTCCGCCTGGTCCTGGCGATATGGTAGCTTAGCGTTGCCTCGCGTTGGGTGGAGTGGTTGGTCGCGTGCGTGTGCGTCTCGATCAAGTTGTCTATGATTGACCTGGCTCAACCGGAGTCCAAACACATTTAGAAGGCTTTGGAGGAAAGGGTGGAGACAGACCCAAACCTCGGATCAGATGGGAGGTCACCACAATGCGCTCGCCTACTTGAGATTCTAGAATTCAGCAAGTAGAGCGAATCTCGTCCCCGAGGAGAGGCGAGCGACCCTTGACCTCGTCCAGTGATGGGAGGTAGCTGTCCTCCTGAAGTTCGGCGATGTTGCCGGTGGTGACGATGGAGCTCATTCACAGCCCTCTCCTACTCGGTGCCTTCTCCTTGGCTACAAAGATGTCGTTGCTCTACTAACGGATTTGAAGACGGAGGAAGAATTTGAGCTCACCCATCATGGACATCTGATATTGCTCTTGCATCATATGTCCAAACTCATAACTGTATTTCTTGTAAGTGGAGCCGAAGATAATGTCATCCACATAGTTTTGGCACACAAACAGTTCACCATCATATGTCTTCATGAACAGTATGGGCTCCAGGGAACCAGGTTTGAATCCTTTGCTCTTCAGGAAGTCTTTGAGCGTGTCATACCAAGCACGAGGGGCTTGTTTGAGGCCATACAGTGCCTTGTTGAGCTTGTATAGCATGTTAGGATGTTTTGGGTCTTCAAAACCAGGTGGTTGTGCAACATACACTTCTTCTTCAATTTTTCCGTTGAGAAAGGCACTCTTTACATCCATTTGATACAAAAGGATGTTGTGATGGTTGGCATAGGCTAGCAGTATGCGAATGGCTTCAAGCCTAGCTACCGGAGCAAATGTTTCATCGAAGTCAATCCCTTCTACTTGAGTGTAACCTTGAGCAACGAGATGAGCCTTGTTTCTGAAGACTTGACCATGCTCATCTTGTTTGTTGCGATAGATCCATTTAGTGCCTATTATGTTGTGCTTGCGAGGATCAGAACGCTTTACTAGTTCCCAAAAATTGTTCAGATCGAACTGTTGAAGCTCTTCTTGCATAGCTTGAACCCATTCAGGTTCCATGAAGGCTTCAACAACTTTATTGGGTTCAGATATAGAGACAAATGCAAAGTGCCCACAGAAATTTGCTAGATGTGTTGCTCTTGAACGAGTGAGTGGACCAGGTGCATTGATGCTATCGATTATCTTCTCAATCTGTACTTCATTAGCAACACGAGGATGAATTGGACGAAGATTTTGCTCTTGCTGATCATTGTCTTCATCTTCAACATTAACTTTAGCTTCAGCAGTGTCTTCGGGTTGATTAGGTGCAGAAATGATGATTTCTTCTGCAGCCAGTGCCTCTGAAGGTATGATTTCTCCAGTACCCATAAGCTTGATAGATTCACTCGGTGAGGCTTCATCTAGCACATTTGGCAGGTGCTTTATTTGCGACCCGTTAGTCTCATCGAACCGCACATCCACAGTTTCAACCACTTTATAGTGAAAGAGATTGAAGACTCTGTAGGAGTGCGAATCCTTTCTGTAGCCAAGCATAAAGCCTTCATGTGCTTTCGGTGCAAATTTTGTAGTGTGATGTGGATCCTAGATCCAGCACCTAGCACCAAATACTCTGAAGTAGCTGACCTTTGGCTTCTTACCAGTTAGTAGCTCATATGATGTCTTCTTTAGAAGCTTGGGAAGATAAACACGGTTGATGACGTGGCACGCAGTATCAATGGCTTCAGGCCAGAACTTTCTTGGAGTCTTGTACTCATCAAGCATAGTCTGTGCCATCTCATGAGGGTTTTGTTCTTATGCTCCATGATGCCATTCTGCTAAGGTGTGTATGGAGCTGAGAACTCATGTGTGATGCCCAATGTATCAAGGTAAGTGTTGAGGCCGGTGTTCTTGAATTATGTGTCGTTATCACTTCTGATGTGCTTGATCTTGATGCCATAGTCCGTCACGGCACGATTGGAGAATCGTATTTTTGATACCCTTCAAGGACTAGAGATTTGCCAGATTCCATAAGCACAAGGCAACGACATTTTCCAAATATCACAATCATGTTCAGATCACAAAGCATTGAGATAGAAATTAAGTTGGAACCAAGGGATTCAACAAGCATCACTTTATCCATGTGTTGATCCTTTGAGATTGCAACTCTACCTAGACCCAATACCTTGCTTTTACCAGTGTCAGCAAATGTGATGTGACTCTTGTCAGATGGACGTAGAGTTGAATCCATGAGAAGACTTCGATCACCAGTCATGTGGTTAGTGCATCCACTGTCCATAATCCATTCTGAAGCCTTTGGTGTCATACCCTACAGTGCAGTTTGGGGGATAGGCTTCACCAAGGGTATTGTGAAGCATAAACATTTGACGAACAAGCGGATTATGAAAGTTCAGATCTTGGTTAGGATAAATAGGATGTTTGTCAAGGAATTCTGGGACAAAATACATAGTAAGACCATTTAGGCATTTTATCTTGCGCCCCGCAAGATGTTTTATGTTCCCAACATAAGCATCAGACGCCTCTGATTTTCGGCTGGAGACCTTTCCCTGCAAAAGAGAGTTAATTTTTCTCAACCACCCACATCTTCAGGGGTGGCTTAGAAGCAATAAGTCTAAGTGTAACATCTGAGAACTTCGGCTTTGGAGCCCTAGCAAATAGCCTTGCAGGTGGTAAATAGTACTCATAAGAATAAGTAGAAAAGTTCTTGGTTTGATGAACATAGCGATTTGATGAAACACGCTCATATTCATATGTCTGAGTATGGTTTCCCTACAAAACATTGGCGTTAGGGTGACTCTGGTGAGTCATCTGTCTGTATGAAGCCTTTGGACCATATGAAGCCTTTGGTCTGGGGTTTGTCTTCTTACCAGGTGGTGTCATGATGACATTCACAAGAAGATTCTCAAGACAACTTTTGGGCACCCAGATCTTCTTCAATGGTGGTCCATTCCTGCAGTTAGTACCAATATACCTGGCAAACACTTCACCATTCTGATTCTTAAACAGTTTATAGTTTGCATCAAAGGATTCATCAATGATAATCGTGTTAACACAAGTGAAGCTAGATAAGGTAGATGGATCCACTGAAGGTCCCTTTGTAGCAACCCATGTGGTTTTAGGGTACTGCTCAGGCTTCCAATAAGAACCATCAACATTCATTTTCCTCTCGAACCCAACACCCTCTTTCCTAGGGTTTCGGTTCAGAATCTGTTTCTTGAGGACATCACATAGTGTTTGCTGCCCTTTGAGACTTTTGTACATTCCTGTTTCAGGCAATGTCTTCAACATGGTATTCTCATCAGCAATAGTAGTGGTATCCTCAGCAGAGAGGTTAGTTACCACATCAGCAGTTGAAGATATTGCAATACTAGCAGCAGTAGAACATTCAACAATAGAGACAACATTATCACGCTCAAGGCATTTTAGACACGGTGGTTCAAATCCTTCTTGAGCAAAACTAATATGTTGAGCACGGAGTGAGTCGTTCTCCTTTTGAAGATCTTCATGAGCCGATCTCAAGTTCTCAAGCTCTTTCTTCCTTTGAAGATAATCATGGGAGAGCCGATCTCAAGTTCCTCGTAATTAACATGAAGATTTTTAATGTCTTCAATGAAGGACTGAGTTCGGGTCATTTCCGTGTCCAACAGGTCATCGCTTTTGTCTAGCAACTTTTGAATATGTTCCATAGCAGTTTGTTGTTCAGTTGCAATTTTAGCAAGTGTTTTGTAGCTAGGTTTAGATTCACATTCAGAGTCATGTTCACTGGATGTTTGAAAGTAAGCATCACGTGAGTTTACCTTGGCACCTCGTGCCATGAAGCAGTAGGTGGGAGCTGAGTCATCGTCATCATTAGCATCAGCATTAGTGATGAGGCCATTGTCTTCAGTGTTGAAGATGGACTTGGTGACATAGGCTGAAGCTAGAGCCAGGCTTGCCATGCCTGAATCGGACTCCTCCTCAGACTCCACCTCCGCCTCCTCAAAAGCAAACTCCTCCTCTGAATCCATCGCCTTGCCAACAAATGCATGAGCCTTGCTTTATGAGCTCTTCTTGTGTGATGAGGACTTTGACGAAGACTTCAAAGAAGACTTTGAGGATTTCTTCTTCTTCTTATCATCAGAATCGTATTCCTTGCTCTTCTTCTTCTTCTTGGTCTCGTTGTCCCACTGTGGACACTCATAGATGTAGTGACCAGGTTTCTTGCATTGTGGCAAGTTCTCTTCTTGTGGTCACGAGTGGAAGCTTCATCATTTCTTTAGCTGGATCTTGAAGACTGTCTGAAGCCTTTCTCTTATTGGTGAACTTCTAGAACTTCTTCACAAGCATAGCAAGCTCCTTTCCAATGTCTTCAGGATCCCTAGAACTACAGCCAGATTCTTCTTCAAATGGGTAAACAACCTTTGCCTTCAAAGCGCGAGTTCGGCCATAGTTGGGGCCATAGATATCTCTTTTCTCAGATAACTAGAACTCATGTGTGTTGAGCCTCTCAAGTATGTCAGACGGATCGAGAGTCTTGAAGTCAGGGCGTTCTTGAATCATCAGGGCCAGGGTGTCGAATGAGCTGTCAAGTCATCTCAGGAGCTTGTTGACGATTTCGTGCTTGGTGAACTCAGTGGCGCCGAGTGTGCGAAGCTCATTTGTGATATCAGTGAGGCGGTCAAACATGGGCTGGACATTCTCATTGTCGTTTCTCTTGAAGCGGTTGAAGAGGTTACGAAGAGCATCAATCCTTGAGTCTCTCTGGGTAGAAACGCCTTCGTTGACCTTGGAGAGCTAATCCCAGACTAGCTTCGTAGTTTCCAGAGCACTCACACGGCCATACTGTCCTTTGGTCCGATGACCACAGATGATGTTCTTGGCTGTCGAGTCCAGTTGGATGAACCTCTTGACATCAGCAGCGGTTACACCTTCATCGACCTTGGGAACGCCGTTCTTGATGACATACCAGAGGTCGACGTCGAAGACAGGGCATGCAGCAGAGACCTTGATTATCACTGCAGTCGACATAGCTAAAACTCCAGGTGGTTAAACCGAATCACACAGAACAAGGGAGCACCTTGCTCTGGTACCAATTGAAAGTGCTAGTTATCGACTAGAGGGTGGGGGGGTTGAATAGGTGATTTTTATGAAAGTCTTCAAAACACGAGGGCTTTGAAGACAAACATAGAAATGAACCTATAGATATGCAGTGGAAGGTAGACTACACTAGACAAGCCATAGTCAAATAAGCAATGAAGTGAAAGCACGAAGACTATCAACATCTAGGTAGTATGGATCAAGATGGAAGATAGTATGAAACCAAACAACAGCAGTCTTCACACAGTGAGGACAATCAGATCATGCAAGAAGGCAATGACTTCACGAAGACAAACTGTGAAGTAAAGAGATGAGAAGGATAGAACCAATTGCTTGGTGAGGACAAGGATTTGGTACACCAGTTCCAGTTGCTGTGACAACTGTATGTCTGGTTAGGGAGGCTGAGATTTAACTCAGAAGACCGCGTCTTCACCTTATTCCCCTTGAGCTAAGAACACGCAGTCCTCGCCTAATCACTCTGGTAAGTCTTCAAGGTAGATTTCCAAACCTTCACAGACTTTGTTCACTGGCAATCCACAATGGCTCTTGGATGACCAGAATGTGACGCCTAACCGGCTGGAGGATTCGCAGTCCTCAAGTGTAACAAGTCTTCAGATCACGCAGACAGAAAGACTTTAGTGATGCCTAACACTCTTTGGCTCTGGGTGTTTTGGGCTTTGTCCTCACAAGGACTCTCTCTCAAATGCTTCGGAGGTGGGTTGCTCTCAAATGACAAAAGCCGTGCACTAACTCTGAGCAGTCACAAAGGCCATCCATGCACCTTCAATACAAACCGACCGCTTTATGACTTCAAGCCGCGGGAAGGCACTAATAAGCCGCTTCACAAGTCCGAAGTAGCTATTGGGCATGGGCTCGGCAAGCCATAACCGGAATATGAGGTCCTTCATGGCCAGTTCGGCCGCCTTGTGCAGCTCGACCAGCTGCTTCAGTTGGTCGTTAAAGGGCATCAGATGTTCTGATCCAAGGTATCGGGACCAGAATAGCTTCTCCGTAGAACTCTCTCCTTCGGCTCGGTAGAACTCTGCGGCATCCGATATGCTGCGCGGCAGATCGGCAAACGCTCCTGGAGAACTCCAAATCCGGGTAAGTAAAAAGAATGTCTCCTTTACATGCTTTCTTTGCATAGGACAAGCCTTACCCGCCACAATTCTTGGCCTCCTGGACTTCCTGGAGGGCCCTCTGGGCTCCGGCTCTGGCATCTTGCGCGCTCTGGAGGGCCTTGGCAAGCTCGGACCCTTGAGTCTTAGACTCACGCTCCAAGGATTCATACTTGACGACATCCTGGAGCTCTTGCTGGACCTCGCTGACCCGGGCCTCCTGCTTCTCGCACGCGGCGCTTTCCTTGGCCGCTTTGTCTTCGGCCTCACTAACACCTTCTTAAGGGTCGCCACCTCGGTCGTGGCCCCTAACAAAGTTCATGACGCTTTAATAAGCACGAACCATTTATCCTTTATAAATATACATGCAGGGTACTACATACCTTGGCTTTCTTCCAGCTATCTCTTCACGAGGACGAGTTCTCCCTCGGCCCGCTACATGTTCTGCTTTAGTCCAGAGACCTTTGCGGTATGAGCGGCAGTAGCCGGAAACGACGACCGCTTATTCACATAGACACCTTATGTTAGACTCATGTGAATATTATTTGATCCACTGTTCGGTTTTTCTTTCTGAACACCAAACAGAGCATCAGGGGCTCGTGTCTATACTGTGATATTCTTTCACAATTTTATTACTTACCTCAAAGCCCGTTAGAAGGCTGGTGCAGGCTTCGGTCAGTCCGCTCTTGGTGGACTGGATCTTCTTGATCACCTTACTCATAAGAGTACGGTGTTCTTCAACAATGGAAGCGCTTCGAAGTGCTTCCAGCAATCTGTCCGGTGCCTCTGGATGGACAGAGGTCATCGGTGGAGGCGGCTCACCCCCCTCATTTGGGAGAGGCTACCTGCTTGAATTCGGAGCCACTTGGGTCTCCGGAGCCGTATTCGGCTGGGGGCCAAACTGGATGCGGCCCCTATCCTCGGTGTCCATGGGGGTCTTACCCCCATGTGTTCGGCAACCAGGGTTTCATCCTCCGGCATCACTGGAACGGTCTCCGCTTGGCATGGTATCCTTCGAGACAACACCTCGGTGTTGTCCGCGGCCATGGGAGAGGAGGCCGTCGGAAGGGACCCGATGTTCATCGCCGACGGGTCCAACGATCCTTCTGAAGAGGAGGATAGCTCGATGTTGGACTTGGCCGGACTGTAGGTGCGTGTTTAGCACATTAGAAACGATAAAGTGAAACGGCCGGAAATACTACTATGTCCGGATACTTATGATTTGGCCAGGGGCTTGACTCTGGGCTCCCACTCCTCGCTGCTATTGGTGGCTGCGGCGGAGTAGTCTGAAGGGAGGTTTTTCCCTTCTTGGATGCCTTGGCCTCCCCATGCGTGGAGGCCTGCCTCTTCTTTCTCCCCCCGGTAGGGGGGGACGGATTTCCTCCTCCTCCTTGTCGCTTTTAGTGGAGGAGTGTGTCTTGGTGTCTTCGGATGTCACGTCAGAAGCACCCTTGCGTCGGAGACCATCCCTGGTCCCCGTGGCCGTCTTCTTGGCTTTCTTCTCCGACACCTCATAGGGCGCTGGAAACAGCATCCTCGTCGGGAGAGGTGTTTCTGGATCTTCTGGTAGCGGAGTCGGACAGTTAATCTGCTCCGCTATATTACCCAGCCCTGATAGATTGGCATGGAGGCTAAGGTTCCTCCCGTAGATATGCCAGTTAAAGATGTATCTTGCAAACATGAAAACTTATCGGATTAGCCCGGCGTTTTGCGCTAAGCCCTCGGATTTCGGTCATGGGCGGTGGTACTTCGCTGGCCTTAAAGAGCACCTTCCAGACGTCTTCGTGCATCATGCCAAAGAGCTCCAGTAGTGTCTGGTGCTCGACCGGATCGAACCCCCACAAATTACAAGCCCGGTTCTGGCATGGAAGAATCCAGCGGAAGAACATAACTTGGATCATGTTGACAAGCTTGATTTCCTTGCTTATCATGTTCTGGATACATGTCTGGAGCCCAGTCAGTTCTTCCGCTGAGCCCCAGGCTAAACCCTTCTCTTGCCAGGAGGTGAGCCACATGGGGACACTGGATCAAAATACGGGGGTCGCCGCCTAGTTGGTGTTGCGTGGCTCAGTGATATAGAACCACCCCGATTGCCACCCCTTCACAATCTCCACAAAAGAGCCTTCAGGCCAGCTAATATTGGGCATCTTGCCCATCGTGGCGCCTCCGCACTCCGCTTGTTGGCCTCTCACTACCTTTGGCTTCACGTTGAAGGTCTTCAGCCATAGGCCGAAGTGAGGTGTGATGCGGAGAAAGGCCTCGCACATGACAATAAATGCCGAGATGTTGAGGATGGAGTTGGGGGCTAAATCATGAAAGTCTAGCCCGTAGTAAAACATCAGTCCACGGACGAACGGGTGGAGGGGGAATCCCAGCCCACGGACCAAGTGGGAAATAAATACTACCCTTTCCTCGGGCTCCGGGGTGGGGACAATCTGCCCCTTGGCCGGAAGCCGATGAGCTATGTCTTTGGCCAAGTATCTGGCCTCCCGGAGCTTCTTGATGTCCTCCTTCTTAACGAAGGAGGCCATCCACTTGCCTCCCTCTCCGGACATGTTCGAGATGTTTTTGCGGAGAAGGCGAAATCTTGAGCATTGGAGCTCGAGAATGGATGAGCAGAGGAAGGAGAAGACGTGGGTTAAGGAGGGAAATCCTTATCCCTTTATAAAGGCAGCAGAAATCATGTGTCTCCCCCACATGCCCTAAAACTCGCTTATTCCCCAAGCGTCGTTCCAATGGCACGGTTGGGTTACCCACGCCCGTATTGATGAGAATCCCGTAATGAGTGGACACGATCTCTGCTTCGACAAGACGTGCCAATAAAACTGCCTCGCGAAATGTGTAGTAGCAGGTTGGGAAAACGGTTCGAATAATGACCAGTACGTAGCGTGATGTCACGCTATGAAGAAGTTGTCAGCAGATTAGACTCGTGGAATATTATACTCTCTACGGTGGTAAGTGGAATTTGTTTTGCAGAGCTGGACACGATTCTTGTGTTCAAGACCTACTTTGGAGTATTCGGAGAAGGAACCCGCCTTGCAATGCCGAAGACAATCTGCGCACCGGACTCTATCATCATTGAAGCCTGGTTCAGGGGATACTGAGGGAGTCCTGGATTAAGGGTCCTCGGATAGGCGGACTATATACATTAGTCAGACTGTTGGGCTATGAAGATACAAGATAGAAGACTCCGTCCCGTGTCCGGGTGGGACTCTGTTTTGCATGGAAGGCAAGCTTGGCGATTCGGATATGTAGATTCCCTTCTTTGTAACCGACTCTGTGTAACCCTAGCCCCCTCCGGTGTCTATATAAACCGGAGGGGTTAGTCCGTAGGACGAGAACAGCAATCATAATCGTAGGCTAGCTTCTAGGGTTAGCCTCTACGATCTCGTGGTAGATCAACTCTTGTAATACTCATATCATCAAGATCAATCAAGCAGGAAGTAGGGTATTACCTCCATAGAGAGGCCCGGAACTGGGTAAACATCATGTCCCCCGCCTCATGTTACCATTAGCCTTAGACGCACAGTTCGAGAGCCCCTACCCGAGATTCACCGGTTTTGACACCGACAGCGATCTACATCAACAGTTTTGCTACCGTCAACACCAACTCTCTCCCCCTGTATGCAGCGGTGTAACACCTCTTCTCCCCACTGTAATCTCTACTTAAACATGGTGCTCAACTCCATATATTATTTCCCAATGATCTATGGTTATCCTATGATGTTTGAGTAGATCCGTTTGTCCTATGGGTTAATCGTGATCTTGGTTGGTATGATTGTATATTTTATTTATGATGCTGTCCTACGGTGCCCTCCGTCTCGCGCAAACGTGAGGGCCTCCCGCTGTAGGGTGTTGCAGTATGTTCATGGTTTGCTTATTGTCAGTGTTGGGGGGTGACAACAGCCTAAACGTGGATAAGTGGGACATGGCGTATGGGAGTAAAGAGGAGTTGATACTTAATGTGTAAGGCATCTTCTGCCTTAGGCTTTTGGTGATGATGACAACACTCGTGTGGACTAATCGTGCGTCCTAGTTCTCTCAGGTACACATTGTGCGAAGCAAGATGGTTAGGCCTTCCTTCTATGCAGAAAAGATCGAAGACGGAGTTTCCGATGTTTTTATCTCTTTGGTCATAGGATATACGTATCTTTGAGAGGGAATCCACATCGGAAGGTATTGTGTGAATCTCTACATGTACACATTCTTTGCACCCACCATATACCCTCCATTCGAGGAGAGAGAGGTCCCCAAGGTCCTCTGTGACTGTGCAGTTGTGCCCATGGCGGTAGTATCGCTCTCTTGAGTGGTTGTACCGCTGGCATGCAGTTCCGGTCAAACCACTGCTCCAAATACCGCTCAGGGGTGACACCCTTCTGTACCGAGCATGGTGGTAGACCGGTGGTGGAACGGAAGTTCCAGTTTGTCTTGACAAACCGGTACTACCGGTGTTCAGGGCAGTAGTACCGCCTGAAACTCCACTGCACAGGAATTGCTGGTCCAGTAGTAGCTACGGCCCTACCACCGCTCTAACTACCGGTCTAGGGTGAAAACCTTCTGATTGGGTAACGGTAGTTGAGTGGTGGTGGAACGGTAGTTCCGGTTTATTCCGATATATCGGTACTACCGGTTGCCCCACCAGAAGTACTGCCCTGGTGCCCTAGCAGGGGTTTCCCGCATTCACCGGTTGTACCGGTGACCCTTGCGGAAGTACCGCTCCTATGTGTTTCTGCGCATAACGGTTGGATCTGAGGGGACCCTATTTAGGGAGGTGCTTCTCCCACCTCCCACCTATCTCTTGCCTCTCTATCTCCTCCATTAATGCCCTAGAAGCTTTCTTGCCCAATCTATCTCTCCAGCCACTCAAACTTGTTGATTTGCTAGGGATTGAAGGAGGAGACCTAGATCTACACTCTCACCAAAGGAAACTTGATTCCCCCATACTTTCTTGTGTGGATTTTGTTACTATTAGGTGCTTGGGAACCCTAGTCGGAAGAGGTCACTTCGGAGCCACATTCCATTGTGGTGAAGCTCCGGGGTTTCGTTGGGAGCCTCCAATTAAGTTGTGGAGAGAGCCCCAACCTTATTTGTAAAGGTCCGGTTGCCTCCTTCAAGGGCACCAATAGTGGAATCACGACATCTCGCATTGTGTGAGGGCGTGAGGAGAATACACTGGCCCTAGTGGCTTTTTGGGGAGCATTGTGCCCCCACACCGCTCCAACAGAGAAGTAGTTCCCTCAAAGGGAAGGAACTTCGATAACACATCCTCGTCTCCATCGGTTCCACTTTTGGTTATCTCTCACCTTTACTTGTGCAAGCTATATCGTGTTATATCCTTGCTTGCTTGTGTGCTTATTGTTGTTGCATCAGATAGGTTTCTCACCTAGTTGCATATCTAGACAACCTACTTTGACACAAAGTTTAATTTGGCAAAGAAAAGCTAAAAATTGTTACTTGCCTATTCAACCCCCTCTAGTCAACTATATCGATCCTTTCATAATGCTATGGTTGGGCTTCACGACCTTAATTATCTTTCGTAGTTGTGGATGCTTGCTAGAGTTCCAATCATAAGTGCATATGATCCAAGTAGAGGAAGTATGTTAGCTCATGCCCCTCCCTCATATAAAATTACAAGAATGATTACCGGTACTTGTTATCGATTGCCTAGGGACAAATGACTTTCTTGTTGACAAAAGCTATCCACTCTTACCACCTTGCATTTTATTCGTAGTTTTATTCTCGCAAAGTACTCGTAGTTTTATTCTTGCAAAATAGTTTGATACTTGTTCTAGGTAAAGCAAACGTCAAGTGTGCATAGAGTTGTATCGGTGGTTGATAGAACTTGAGGGAATATTTGCTCTGCCTTTAGCTCCTTGTTGGGTTTGACGCTCTTACTTATCGAAGAAGGCTACAAACGATCCCCTATACTTGTGGGTTATCATATATCCAATAGTGGCACAGTGCTTTTTCAGAGTTTTCAATAATCTCTTTTCTTCATGCTCTGAAAGGTTAGCACTAATAATAACATGATATATCTTCTTTTCATCAAGATAAGCATATTTCAAAGTATCGGGTAGTTGTTTAAGCTCAAACATGGGATCACCCTTGGGTGGAGGAGGACCCCGAAGGATTTCAGCAAGCAAATTGTGTTTCAAAATAGGCACATGATTAAAGAATATTTCATCTAACTCCTTTCTTTCATTCATAAACATATCATTTTCATGATCTAGCAAATATTGTAAAAAAGATCAGTGTGAGGCACTACCATAGAAGCAAGACCAATTATTTCATCCTTACTAGGCAATTATTTATCATGGGGCTGTCTATGAAATTTAGAGAAATTAAAATCACTAGTGACCAACCCGTGCACTTGCACGGGCTAGCTATGACTGTAAACACATAATATACCACAACAATTAACTAAGTAGCAGAAACTACTCAGGTTATTAATATACCTCCATTGAGACCCTATAATCTCTCAGCCCATCATGTAAACATAAAAATCCATAAGATTCATGATCTTACAGCTCATATTTTCCTGCAAGAGAGATTTTACAGTTTGATAGAACATATGGTGCACAACTATGTATAACAATCGTAGGGAAATATAATGTTCTCACAACTTGAGATGAAAACCACAAATAACATTATTGTATCTCACAATATTCTATATATATCTGGCTGTATCTGTATGAATGCTTTCTCATTTTTCCAAAGTTCCATTAGGAAAACACATACGCATTGCTAAAGGCCACATGAAACAAAGTGCAGAAAATATTTGTCATGTAATTAAGTTTTTTTATTTGTGAAAAATGTTATAAGAAAACAAAAATGGGCACACAGATACTTCTGGCAGTGTTGCAAAAGCCAGGATGTTCTATATGTCGACGAACAACATAGGCGGAAACACTAGGCAAAAAACGTAGCCCATGGCTTCTTTGAATGGCTATGTAGTCAATATTGTTAGGTGAACATAAAAATTTAATACAAAAAGTAGAGGCTAATTCTAACATGGTCCGGGTTGATAAAGCATATTATAAAATAAGAGGAAAATAATAATGCATTTTTCTACATGAATTCTCTAGATATTGAGGTAACTGCTGTATTACCTAGTGGTAATAATCCAAAAATTTGCAATATTCTTTAGTGGCCAAGTTATTGACTAAATAATTCTAATCAAGCACATCCCCAGGGAGAGGAATCATCTGGCGCATGAATTGGCTGTTCGAGCATGACATGATGATGAATTGATGCTAACCGCGGACATTCCAGAACAACTACGTCCTCTTACACTATCTGAATATAACACTGATGTGTGATGCTTTGGTTAGTCATTCTCGAAAGATGTCGTAAGCAGAATTACCACCCCAAAGAAATCGAGAACTCTGCAGCGTCATGTAGACATATCAGTGCTTATAGCGAGGATGATTAGTAGTTGCACAAAATTAGCAACAGAAAAATTGAATGGATCTAACACATATGTCAGAGGTCCTAATGGTACTAAAATTGTTTCTTATGTATATTGTGTGTAATTTCCTGTGGCATTACTACTGTTTCATTGTGAATGTCAATAAGAACTTCTGAGATCCACACATTCAAAAAATTAGATCCTTCTCAAGTTCTTCTGGTCCCATAACAAATAAATAAGGAACTGAAGCAACATGAATAGTGAATAAATTTTATTGTTGCAACTAGAGAGGTGCATCTATAGCACGTATACTTGATCATGCCTCCTTACTATTTATTAAATGTTTTATTCTCTCTCAAGAAATTTGTTCATGGAGATTGATATCATTACAAATCCATGTCCTCCACCTCCAACTTCCATATAGTACAAAATATAGCAGAGTGCCCGCAATGAAGCTTGATAAAAACTGTAATCTCATCCGAAACAATCCACCGGAGATAACCGTGCATCCTGAGTCCTGATGCAAACCTAATATAGTGGGCTATTATTATTATTAGATAATCAAAGTACTGGAGCTAAAGAAAACTAAGCAAAACGATACAAAAAAAATCAGGTGAAAAGCCATCATGTCTCCTTTGGGGGAAAGGCAAGAAAAACTGCGGTGAACAACATCAGCTTGGACGGGTGAATGGGTGATGAAGGCAGATCTTACGGGATGACACTTTGTCTTGTCAGCTTGAGTTATAGTATCTTCATTTTGTTGTCACTTTGAACGAATAATAAGTTGACACGCACATGGAAAAAGACAACCAAATCTAGAAAAATGAACCATATTTTTTATGTGAAAAGGGGAGTTTATAGGGAAAAAAATTATATGAGACCAGGTCTCATATAAATCAGGTGAGACCCGCCTTGATGGATGACATGTGGCATTCACAAATCACAAAGTATCTAATCTCTCCCCCCTGATTTCAGATGGGGGGTGGGATGGATGCTTTGTGATTTGTGAATGCCACGTGTCATCTATCAGGATGGGTTTTTTTTCCAGTTTATAGGGTACCTATGTTGCACGCTCCTAGTAGCCCTTGCAGCAGCAGAAAAAGATCGTGATCTACATGTACAGCATCCTAGTAAATAGCGTACCATAACTTGACAAAATTGTACATTCGGTAGGCAGAACCCCGCTGCACTTTGCCAGAAGAAATATGTAAATAATTCAGAGGACCTTGGAGATAAATTGAAGCAGATACAAACAGAGAAATTATGTAGACATGTTTAAGCATAGGCGGTCCACGATACAATAAGTTTGGTCAACAAACAGCATAATAGATCGCTAGTTTGCTGCATCGTGAAGAAAGAGCAGCGTATATCTCTACCTTGTATCTATTTTGGCTTCCACCAAAGTATATGCGTGTCCTTCCGGCGTCTGCAATCTGAGCCTTCTTCCACCAAAGGTTTTGCGGATGGAAATCAAGTCGTGAGGGAGAGGAAGATTGAGGAATATGCGTAGAGAAGTGTAGAAGATGAGGAATTAGATGGAGAATAACCATTAGTGTGTTAGGGAAAGAAAGCTATAGTATGAGCGGTGAGAGATTAGAAGGATATCAAGTGTTACCGTGCTAGAGAATGAAAGCCACAGAAATTCTAGAAAGTTTACCGTGGGAGATTAGCGATTCATGGAGATTATTCTTATCGTGTTAAAAAAGAAAGTAGTATCGTACGTGCCATGTCTTTTTTATCGGATGCCCACGAAGGAACTTGTGCAATTTTTTTTACGTTCCATCTCCTGTTTATTGTACTCTAGCTAAAGGGGAAGGAAATTATGTGATGACATTTGTTTTAGAATGTCAGATCTCTTTCTTTTTTAACGGTGATTCAAGTCTAATGTTTTAGGAAAGCAATATCGGGTGATATCTTTTTTACATGACATGTCCAGTTTATTGTATATAATGATTAAAGTAGAAGGAAATTCTGTGATAATATTTCTGTTTTTGGGAGGTGAGATCTCTTTTTTCTTAAGAGTTGTTCAATTCTTATTTTTTAGGGAAGCAAGTATCTTGTGATATCTTTTTTTATCGTGACATGCATCTCCTTTTTATTGTACCGTGATTAAAGGAGAAATAAATCTGTGTTTTTTAGGACGTGCTATCTATTTTTTTAATGTTGATGGAAGTCTAATTTTTAGGCATGATTCAAGGAGATAGCTAGTATCGTGTCATTTATTTCTTGGGATGGAGAAATGGTGGCTACTATTTATACTGGACAGACAAAAATAAACAGAGTAAAATAGATATGGCAAATAAAATTTCAATATGATATCATCATGAATAAAAATTATAGGTTTATTTAAAAGGGAATTGCATATTTATACTATTTTTTTAATATAAAAGGATAAAAGTATTACAGGTTTATTTTTTTTGGCTGGTATTGCCACATACCAATAAAAGTGAATAATATTGAAGAGCCTAGAAAAATTAGGAGACATTCTATTAAACATATGCGAGATGGACTCTCACTTTTTTTAGCAACAGATGGACTCTCACATTGGATAATATTAATACATGCGTGAGCAAACATGTTGTTGGCCTGATCGAACGCATTTTTTATTAACGTCGGTACTGGGCAGAGTCTTTGTTACATGTACGTTATGTATGTTTCTTTTCAGCATAAGATTTTTTTTTGCCAAACTGAACATTATTTCATCATGGAGTTACGCAGGTTCGTTTACACCGTTATAATTCGGTCCCACCGGATTAACGGTTCCTAATTACTGATTAATGTGAGAATTTCTAGGAAGGTCCTAATTAGTATAGGTATAGATGAGACATATCCCCAAAACTTACAGTAACAATTTCTTTCTCACAGTCTATCTTAACATTAACAGTATTCAAGAAAGATCTACCAAATATAATGGGACAAAAATCATCTTGTGGGCAACCAAGAACAAGAAAATCAGTGGGGTATTTAATTTTCCCACACAATACTTCAACATCTCTAACAATCCCAATTGGTGATATAGTATCTCTATTGGTAAGCTTAATAGTAACATCAATATCTTCTATCTTAGCAGGTGCAATATCATTCATAATTTCTTGATATAAGGTAAAAGGAATTGCACTCACACTAGCACCCACATCATATAAGCCATGATAACAATGATCTCCTATTTTAACAGAAACAACGGGCATGCCAACAATATGTCTATGTTTATCTTTAATATTGGGTTTAGCAATCCTAGCAGCTTCATCACAGAAATAAATAACATGCCCATCAATATTATCGACCAAGAGATGTTTAACTACAACAATACCAGGTTCAACTTTAATTTGTTCAGGGGGTGTAGGTGTTCTAGTATAAATCTTACAAACCAAAGCCGAAGCTTTAGCATGATCCTTTATTCTAACAGGAAAAGGTGATTTCTCAATATAAACAGTAGGAACAATAGGATCAACATTATAAGTAATAGTTTTGTTTTCAACTTTAATAGGTTCTACTACTTTCACTTAAATGGGAGGATGATATTTAAACCACTTCTCCTTAGGGAGATCAACATGAGTAGCAAAAGATTCACACAAAGAAGCTACTATCTCAGAGTCAAGTCCATATTTAGTGCTAAATTCACGAAAAGCATAGATATCCATGAAAGATTTAACACATTCAAACTTAAGGTTTGTACCTGATTCATTACCTTTACCGAGTTCCCAATCTTCAGAGTTGCGTTTAATTCTTTCCAATAAATCCCATTTGAATTCAATAGCCTTCTTCATAAAAGAATTAGTAGAAGAAGTATCGGGCATGGATTAATCATTACGAGAAAGCCAAGCATAAAAATTCTGAATAATAATTTCACTTGAGAGATCATGATTGGGGCATGAATATAACATTGACTTAAGCCTCCCCCAAGCTTGAGCGATACT
>NC_041386.1:694712638-694742142 GCF_002162155.2 Triticum dicoccoides
CGATGATCCAGATGCATAGGATAAAACTTCTAATGAAATTCCAATTTCAATCGGTTGTAGTTCATGATCCAATATCATCACATAGCCTATACCATGTCAATGCCTTTCCCTTCAAATATAAAGGGAAGACCTTCTTCTTGACATCATCCTTGGAAAAACCTGCAAGCTTAAATATTCCACAAACTTCATCCACATAGATTAGATGCATATCATGATGTAATGTTCCATCTCCTGCATAAGGATTAGCTAGTAGTTTCTCTATCATACCCAAAGGAATTTCATAATAAACATTTTCAGTAGGTTTAGTAGGTTGAGGAGCAACACTTTGCTCTTTCGGTCGGGGTGACGATACCCCGAACAAATCCCTCAAAGGATTATTTTCCATAGCAGCAAGTGATAGTAAATTTCAGCACACTATATAAATGTTTCCTTACCAAATTCCACTTACCAAAGGCGCTTCACTCCCTGGCAACAGCGCCAGAAAAGAGTCTTGATGACCCACAAGTGTAGGGGATCTATCATAGTCCTTTCGATAAGTAAGAGTGTCAAACCCAACAAGGAGCAGAAGGAAATGACAAGCGGTTTTCAGCAAGGTATTCTCTGCAAGCACTGAAATTATCGGTAACAGATAGTTTTGTGATAAGATAATTCGTAACGGGTAACAAGTAACAAAAGTAACTAAGGTTCAGAAAGGTGGAACAATCCTTTTTGTAGCAAAGGACAAGCCTGGAAGAACTCTTATATAAAGCAAAGTGCTCCCAAGGACATATGGGAATTACTATCTAGCTAATTTTCATCATGCTCATATGGTTCGGGTTCGTTACTTTGATAATTTGATATGTGGGTGGACCGGTGCTCGGGTGCTGCCCTTCCTTTGACAAGCCTCCCACTTATGATTAACGCCTCTTGCGAGCATCCACAACTACTAAAGAAGAATTTAGATAAATCTAACCATAGCATGAAACATATGGATCCAAATTAGCCCCTTACGAAGCAACACATAAACTAGTGTTTAAGCTTCTGTCACTGTAGAAACCCATCATCTACTTATTACTTCCCAATGCCTTCCCCTAGGCCCAAATCATGGTGAAGTTTCATGTAGTCAACATTCACATAACGCCACTACAGGAAAGACAACATACATCTCATCAAAATATCGAACGAATACCAAATTCACATGATTACTTATAACAAGACTTCTCCCATGTCCCCGGGAACAAACGTAACTACTCACAAAGCATACTTCAAAATCCTAGGAGTATTAATTATTATTAGGGATCTGAACATATGATCTTCCACCTAATAAACCAACTAGATTCAACTACAAGGAGTAATCAACACTACAACAACCCACAGGTACCAATCTGAGGTTTGAGACAAAGATCGGATATAAGAGATGAACTAGGGTTTGAGAGGATATGGTGCTGGTGAAGATGTTGATGGAGATTGACCCCCTCTCGATGAGAGGATCGTTGGTGATGATGATGGCTTAGATTTCCCCCTCCCGGAGGGAAGTTTCCCCAGCAGAACAGCTTCCCCGGAGCCCTAGATTGGTTCTACCCAGGTTCCGCCTTGAGACGGCGGCGCTTAGTCCCAAAAGCTTCCTCCTGATTTTTTTCCAGGTAAAAACACTTCATATAGAAAAAGATGGGCACCGGGGCCTGTCAAGTTGGTGGCAAGGCAGGGGGCGCGCCCTCCACCCTTGTGGATGGCTGGTGGCCCCCTCTGGTGCTTTCTTCGTCCAATATTTTTTATTAATTCCAAAATGACTTTCCATGAAGTTTTAGGACTTTTGGAGTTGTGCAGAATAGGTCTCTAATATTTCCTCCTTTTTTCAACCCAGAATTCTAGCTGTTGGCATTATCCCTCTTCATGTAAACCTTGTAAAATAAGAGAGAAAAGACATAAGTATTGTACCATAATGTGTAATAACATCCCATAATGCAATAAATATCAATATAAAAGCATGATGCAAAATGGACGTATCAGTCCGCGGGTGTTTGAGGGGCCGGATTTGCCAAGTCCGGCATATATGCTCTTAGTAATTTGAGAATTGAGGTCTGAGACACTACACACTGCTTTGCCCTTTTAGTTTATGTATTTTAATAAGATTAGGAGCGCACACATTGCACAAATCGATCATGTCATTGTATTGTAGAGATGGACTGTACTATATTGGTTAAATCATTGGAAAAATGAAGCGGAGAATAGGATCGTGTTTTCCCTATTATTGATGAAATCCATGAAGGCATGTGTATCATCCATCCTTGGTTGCCTCCTTCGATTCATAACCAGGTGGAGACCTTCAATTTGTTGTGTTATTGTCTCCAACCATTGTGTACCATAGCTTCATTTGATTATAAATAACATTTGTGTTCATATTTTCATTAGTTTGCCCTATTAAAACTTGTTACGCAACCCTTTATTCTTTAGTTTGCCATAATAATGTTTTCACCAGAATGACAAGAAATGGCCCTGATAAGTAGTATCCATGCATTTTTGTTCAATATAAAGGAACACATGTGCTCTTGGTCTGATCCATACCGTGGATTTCTTTTTGGGTTAACATAGATTCACTCAAGCTCACTTCATAGAAGTTTCATGAATGGCTAAGATGGCTAAACTCACTGGCCATACTTTCTGTTTTATTTTTTCTTTCTGTTGCAACGTACAGGCTTGTTTGCTAGTATGGATAATGAATAGATCAAGATTATGTTTCTGTATGTGCAGGTTCATAATAAGATAAATCTTCATGATAAATCTTTGTGAGTCTAGCAAGCTTATTCAGATTGAACCTAGAAAAGGAGTTTCTTAGGTCAAGACAAGAGAAGTTTTGGAGCAGCTCTGAAGATACCTCATTAAAACGATGATAAAATTTTGTGGTGATGGAGTCTATAAGAGTAGAGCATTGAAGGTGTCCACACGGGAAAAAACTCTATGCTATCGCTTGCTGCCGCCGCCCTGTAAAGCCCCAATCTATTACCTCTCTCGGCCGCCCCCTTGCTGGTCGTCCGCCTGGTCTTGGCGATATGGTAGCTTAGCGTTGCCTCGCGTTGGGTGGAGTGGTTGGTCGCGTGCGTGTGCGTCTCGATCAAGTCGTCTATGATTGACCTGGCTCAACCGGAGTCCAAACACATTTAGAAGGCTTTGGAGGAAAGGGTGGAGACAGACCCAAACCTCGGATCAGATGGGAGGTCACCACAATGCGCTCGCCTACTTGAGATTCTAGAATTCAGCAAGTAGAGCGAATCTCGTCCCCGAGGAGAGGCGAGCGACCCTTGACCTCGTCCAGTGATGGGAGGTAGCTGTCCTCCTGAAGTTCGGCGATGTTGTCGGTGGTGACGATGGAGCTCATTCACAGCCCTCTCCTGCTCGGTGCCTTCTCCTCGGCTACGAAGATGCCGTTGCTCTACTGACGGATTTGAAGACGGAGGAAGAATTTCAGCTCACCCATCATGGACATCTGATATTGCTCTTGCATCATATGTCCAAACTCATAACTGTATTTCTTGTTAGTGGAGCCGAAGATAATGTCATCCACATAGTTTTGGCACACAAACAGTTCACCATCATATGTCTTCATGAACAGTATGGGCTCCAGGGAACCAGGTTTGAATCCTTTGCTCTTCAGGAAGTTTTTGAGCGTGTCATACCAAGCACGAGGGGCTTGTTTGAGGCCATACAGTGCCTTGTTGAGCTTGTATACCATGTTAGGATGTTTTGGGTCTTCAAAACCAGGTGGTTGTGCAACATACACTTCTTCTTCAATTTTTCCGTTGAGAAAGGCACTCTTTACATCCATTTGATACAAAAGGATGTTGTGATGGTTGGCATAGGCTAGCAGTATGCGAATGGCTTCAAGCCTAGCTACCGGAGCAAATGTTTCATCGAAGTCAATCCCTTCTACTTGAGTGTAACCTTGAGCAACGAGATGAGCCTTGTTTCTGAAGACTTGACCATGCTCATCTTGTTTGTTGCGATAGATCCATTTAGTGCCTATTATGTTGTGCTTGCGAGGATCAGAACGCTTTACTAGTTCCCAAAAATTGTTCAGATCGAACTGTTGAAGCTCTTCTTGCATAGCTTGAACCCATTCAGGTTCCATGAAGGCTTCAACAACTTTATTGGGTTCAGATATAGAGACAAATGCAAAGTGCCCACAGAAATTTGCTAGATGTGTTGCTCTTGAACGAGTGAGTGGACCAGGTGCATTGATGCTATCGATTATCTTCTTAATCTGTACTTCATTGGCAATACGAGGACGAATTGGACGAAGATTTTGCTCTTGCTGATCATTGTCTTCATCTTCAACATTAACTTTAGCTTCAGCAGTGTCTTCGGGTTGATTAGGTGCAGAAATGATGATTTCTTCTGCAGCCAGTGCCTCTGAAGGTATGATTTCTCCAGTACCCATAAGCTTGATAGATTCACTCGGTGAGGCTTCATCTAGCACATTTGGCAGGTGCTCTGTTTGTGACCCGTTAGTCTCATCGAACCGCACATCCACAGTTTCAACCACTTTATAGTGAAAGAGGTTGAAGACTCTGTAGGAGTGCGAATCCTTTCTGTAGCCAAGCATAAAGCCTTCATGTGCTTTCGGTGCAAATTTTGTAGTGTAATGTGGATCCTAGATCCAGCACCTAGCACCAAATACTCTGAAGTAGCTGAGATTTGGCTTCTTACCAGTTAGTAGCTCATATGATGTCTTCTTTAGAAGCTTGTGAAGATAAACACGGTTGATGACGTGGCACGCAGTATCAATGGCTTCAGGCCAGAACTTTCTTGGAGTCTTGTACTCATCAAGCATAGTCTGTGCCATCTCATGAGGGTTTTGTTCTTATGCTCCACGATGCCATTCTGCTAAGGTGTGTATGGAGCTGAGAACTCATGTGTGATGCCCAATGTATCAAGGTAAGTGTTGAGGCCGGTGTTCTTGAATTCTGTGTCGTTGTCACTTCCGATGTTCTTGATCTTGATGCCATAGTCTGTCACGGCACGATTGGAGAATCGTATTTTTGATACCCTTCAAGGACTAGAGATTTGCCAGATTCCATAAGCACAAGGCAACGATATTTTCCAAATATCACAATCATGTTCAGATCACAAAGCATTGAGACAGAAATTAAGTTGGAACCAAGGGATTCAACAAGCATCACTTTATCCATGTGTTGATCCTTTGAGATTGCAACTCTACCTAGACCCAATACCTTGCTTTTACCAGTGTCAGCAAATGTGATGTGACTCTTGTCAGATGGACGTAGGATTGAATCCATGAGAAGACTTCGATCACCAGTCATGTGGTTAGTGCATCCACTATCCATAATCCATTATGAAGCCTTTGGTGTCATACCCTATAGTGCAGTTTGGGGGATAGGCTTCACCAAGGGTATTGTGAAGCATAAACATTTGACGAACAAGCGGATTATGAAAGTTTAGATCTTGGTTAGGATAAATAGGATGTTTGTCAGGGAATTCTGGGACGAAATACATAGTAAGACCATTTAGGCATTTTATCTTGCACCCCGCAAGATGTTTTATGTTCCCAGCATAAGCATCAGACGCCTCTGATTTTCGGCTGGAGACCTTTCCCTGCAAAAGAGAGTTAATTTTTCTCAACCACCCACATCTTCAGGGGTGGCTTAGAAGCAATAAGTCTAAGTGCAACATCTGAGAACTTCGGCTTTGGAGCCCTAGCAAATAGCCTTGCAGGTGGTAAATAGTACTCATAAGACCAAGTAGAAAAGTTCTTGGTTTGATGAACATAGCGATTTGATGAAACACGCTCATATTCATATGTCTGAGTATGGTTTCCCTACAAAACATTGGCGTTAGGGTGACTCTGGTGAGTCATCTGTCTGTTTGAAGCCTTTGGACCATATGAAGCCTTTGGTCTGGGGTTTGTCTTCTTACCAGGTGGTTCATGATGACATTCACAAGAAGATTCTCAAGACAACTTTTGGGCACCCAGATCTTCTTCAATGGTGGTCCATTCCTGCAGTTAGTACCAATATACCTGGCAAACACTTCACCATTCTGATTCTTAAAAAGTTTATAGTTTGCATCAAAGGATTCATCAATGATAATCGTGTTAGCACAAGTGAAGCTAGATAAGGTAGATGGATCCACTGAAGGTCCCTTTGTAGCAACCCATGTGGTTTTAGGGTACTGCTCAGGCTTCGAGTAAGAACCATCAACATTCATTTTCCTCTCGAACCCAACACCCTCTTTCCTAGGGTTTCGGTTCAGAATCTGTTTCTTGAGGACATCACGTAGTGTTTGCTGCCCTTTGAGACTTTTGTACATTCCTGTTTCAGGCAATGTCTTCAACGTGGCATTCTCATCAGCAATAGTAGTGGTATCCTCAGCAGAGAGGTTAGTTACCACATCAGCAGTTGAAGATATTGCAATACTAGCAGCAGTAGAACATTCAGCAATAGAGACAACATTATCACGCTCAAGGCATTCTAGACACGGTCGTTCAAATCCTTCTTGAGCAAAACTAATCTGTTGAGCATGGAGTGACTCGTTCTCCTTTTGAAGATCTTCATGAGCCGATCTCAAGTTCTCAAGCTCTTTCTTCCTTTGAAGATAATCATGGGAGAGCTTTTCATGAGTAGTTGAGAGCGTTTCATGATGACTTTCAAGTTCCTCGTAATTAACATGAAGATTTTTAATGTCTTCAATGAAGGACTGAGTTCGGGTCATTTCCGTGTCCAACAGGTCATCGCTTTTGTCTAGCAACTTTTGAATATGTTCCATAGCAGTTTGTTGTTCAGTTGCAATTTTAGCAAGTGTTTTGTAGCTAGGTTTAGATTCACATTCAGTCATGTTCACTGGATGTTTGAAAGTAAGCATCACGTGAGTTTACCTTGGCACCTCGTGCCATGAAGCAGTAGGTGGGAGCTGAGTCATCGTCATCATTAGCATCAGCGTTAGTGATGAGGCCATTGTCTTCAGTGTTGAAGATGGACTTGGTGACATAGGCTGAAGCTAGAGCCAGGCTTGCCACGCCTGAATCGAACTCCTCCTCAGACTCCACCTCCGCCTCCTCAGAAGCAAACTCCTCCTCTGAATCCATCGCCTTGCCAACAAATGCACGAGCCTTGCTTTATGAGCTCTTCTTGTGTGATGAGGACTTTGACGAAGACTTCGAAGAAGACTTTGAGGATTTCTTCTTCTTCTTATCATCAGAATCGTATTCCTTGCTCTTCTTATTCTTCTTGGTATCGTTGTCCCATTGTGGACACTCATAGATGTAGTGACCAGGTTTCTTGCATTGTGGAAAGTTCTCTTCTTGTGGTCACGAGTGGAAGCTTCATCATTTCTTTAGCTGGATCTTGAAGACTGTCTGAAGCCTTTCTCTTATTGGTGAACTTCTAGAACTTCTTCACAATCATAGCAAGCTCCTTTCCAATGTCTTCAAGATCCCTAGAACTACAGCCAGATTCTTCTTCAAATGGGTAAACAACCTTTGCCTTCAAAGCGCGAGTTCGGCCATAGTTGGGGCCATAGATATCTCTTTTCTCAGATAACTAGAACTCATGTGTGTTGAGCCTCTCAAGTATGTCAGACGGATCGAGAGTCTTGAAGTCAGGGCGTTCTTGAATCATCAGGGCCAGGGTGTCGAATGAGCTGTCAAGTCATCTCAGGAGCTTCTTGACGATTTCGTTCTTGGTGATCTCAGTGGCGCCGAGTGTGCGAAGATCATTTGTGATATCAGTGAGGCGGTCAAACATGGGCTGGACATTCTCATTGTCGTTTCTCTTGAAGCGGTTGAAGAGGTTACGAAGAGCATCAATCCTTGAGTCTCTCTGGGTAGAAACGCCTTCGTTGACCTTGGAGAGCTAATCCCAGACTAGCTTCGTAGTTTCCAGAGCACTCACACGGCCATACTATCCTTTGGTCCGGTGACCACAGATGATGTTCTTGGCTGTCGAGTCCAGTTGGATGAACCTCTTGACATCAGCAGCGGTTACACCTTCATCGACCTTGGGAACGCCGTTCTTGATGACATACCAGAGGTCGACGTCAATGGCTTCAAGATACATATCCATCTTATTCTTCCAGTAGCTAGGGGTAATTAGTGCCATCGAAGACAGGACATGCAGCAAAGACCTTGATTATCCCTGCAGTCGACATAGCTAAAACTCCAGGTGGTTAAACCGAATCACACAAAACAAGGGAGCACCTTGCTCTGGTACCAATTGAAAGTGCTAGTTATCGACTAGAGGGTGGGGGTTGAATAGGTGATTTTTATGAAAGTCTTCAAAACACGAGGGCTTTGAAGACAAACACTAGAAATGAACCTATAGATATGCAGCGGAAGGTAGACTACACTAGACAAGCCATAGTCAAATAAGCAATGAAGTGAAAGCACGAAGACTATCAGCATCTAGGTAGTTTGGATCAAGATGGAAGATAGTATGAAACCAAACAACATCAGTCTTCACACAGTGAGGACAATCAGATCATGCAAGAAGGCAATGACTTCACGAAGACAAACTGTGAAGTAAAGAGATGAGAAGGATAGAACCAATTGCTTGGTGAGGACAAGGATTTGGTACACCAGTTCCAGTTGCTGTGACAACTGTATGTCTGGTTAGGGAGGCTGAGATTTAACTCAGAAGACCGCGTCTTCACCTTATTCCCCTTGAGCTAAGAACACGCAGTCCTCGCCCAATCACTCTGGTAAGTCTTCAATGTAGATTTCCAAACCTTCACAGACTTCGTTCACTGGCAATCCACAATGGCTCTTGGATGATCAGAATGTGACGCCTAACCGGCTGGAGGATTCGCAGTCCTCAAGTGTAACAAGTCTTCAGATCACGTAGACAGAAAGACTTTAGTGATGCCTAACACTCTTTGGCTCTGGGTGTTTTGGGCTTTGTCCTCACAAGGACTCTCTCTCAAATGCTTCGGAGGTGGGTTGCTCTCAAATGACAAAAGCCGTGATCTAACTCTGAGCAGTCACAAATTTATTGCGTAGGGGGTGGGCTATTTATAGCCAGGAGGCAACCCGACCTGATTTGTCCAAAATGACCCTGGGTCACTAAGGAACTGACACGTGTCCAACGGTCAGATTTCAAACACACGCGACAACTTGACTTGGGTTACAAGTAAAGCTGACTCATCCAGCTCTGGATAAGATTTGCTCTCATTGTCTTCGCTCGAAGACATATAGGATTTGGTTGAGCATCACATCAGTCACTCTGACTTTTTCACTTGGACCCCACTTAACAGTACGGTGGTTCCTATGACTCAACAAGGAAGAAACGGAAACTACAAAACAACTATGTCTTCACACTCCATAGTCCTCACGTGAATGTCTTCACATGTCATAATCTTCACTGTGAATATCTTCACAGACCACCATTGTCTTCAATTTCTTCACACATTTTTAGGGGCTCATCTCTGGTAGGTAAACTGAATCAATATGGAACTACTACCTGTGTTATCCTGCAATTCTCACAAACAAATTAGTCCCTCAACCAAGTTTGTCGTCAATACTCCAAAACCAACTAGGGGTGGCACTAGATGCACTTACATTTGTGTGTTGGGTCATGTGACCCCTGCCTGTAATGACTATGTAATATATGGCTCTTCCGAGCCTTAAATAAATACTTTGACTCACAGAGTTATGTTGTGATTTCATGTTGTACCAACACATAAGTGCATAATGTGTGTATGCTTTGAAATGCATTGTAATGTGTGGGGTTTGACACTTAGTTGTACACTGTCGGTAGCCTTTATTACAATAAGATGCCTCTTTGTGCTTTCGCTGAGCCCTGGTGGTTCGCTACTACTCCGAAACACATTGATTGACCGACATGTATCCTACATTGCTCATGTGTCTGTCCCTGTACGAGCGGGAAATGTCTCGCTATGCTTCCTAGAGTCCATGTAGGTTGCTATGGCTCATGTACACATGGTGATGACCGACACGTGCTCTGTCAGGTTATCTATGTCTGTCACTGTACGATTGATCCACCTTGGTTTATAACTAATCATGTTGAGCGAGATTCTCTATCATATAGTTGCTAGCGGCATATTCATATAAGTGAGCCAAAAGTCACAAATGGTCCGGCCAAGGAAAGGTGGCAGCTGTGTGGACCATGCGTGAGGACTTGCGTGTTTACATGATATGTTACTGTTTCATGTACATAATTTTGATCCAAAAGGCGCAAATTGTCCTAGCCAGGTAAAGGTGGCAGCCATTGCGTACCATGCGTGAGGACTCGTGTAATTATATGGTTTGTTTAGCTAGATCTATGTGCCTTAGATCTCAGGCCCCGGTAAAATTTCTTTGTATTTTTGTTTATGCATGAGCTTTTGGCACATTTCCATTCAAATAATTCAATTTTTAGTCCATGTTATTATATGCAAGAGGCCCATGGTACATGCCATGATGCTCACAAACTACTAGTGGTAAGGAAGAAAAATACTTGTTGATGAAAGGCTAACAGCTCGCTTTCCTGAGTTCTTTGTGTCCGACAAGTAAGAGAAAACATGCTTATTTTTTATGACATGCAGATTAGTTGGTTCCTGTGATTTTCCCTGCTCTAAAAAGGCAATGGTGACATATATAGTACAGTACATCTTAATCATATACCAATTCTAAAATACTTCTCATATAATCATGATACAAATTATGGCTTTTCAAACCTATAGTTGCAAGAATGTGTTGATACAGATTGTTGCCTTTGACAAGTTTTTTAAACCTAACTTCCAATTTATTGTTGACATTTATGGATTTGTTGGACTAAGTTTTGAACTCCAAGTCGCATATAATAGAATTGTATTTCTTGGTACAACCGACTTCTCATAATTCAATGTGCTTGGTGATGCAGTTGCTTTATTTTGTTGCTGCTTTAACTTAAAATAACTTTTGACCCAATTCTTAATAATCCCCTAATTTAAATAGTCAAGGTACTAATCAAATTGGATGGCCTATTAGCATACAACCAATGGGCCGCAGGCTTTCCCCTGATATCAATCTTTGCTTTACTCCCAGGAGTAGAATTGGCTACCATTTTGTTTTGACTTCCTCGTACCTGACACATTTTGTAGGTCTAGCCTACCATGGTAACAAACTATGTGTTCTATCCTAATCAGCTAGATTGGTAGTCCAATTGGGGGAGAAGCTAGGCTAGAGTGAAGGCAATTTAACTTTGATATGGCAGAGTGTGATTGGTGATGCTTGATTCGTCTCCAACATATCTATAATTTTTTATTGAACCATACTGTTATATTATCATTCTTGGATGTTTTATATTCATTTTATGGCAACTTTATATCATTTTTTGGGACTAACCTATTGACATAGTGCCCTGTGCCAACTGCTGTTTTTTGCTTGTTCTTTTAATTCACAGAATATCAGTACCAAACAGAGTCCAAACGCAGCGAAACTTTTTGGAGATTTTTTCTAGATCAGAAGACACTTCGGGGAAGAAAGCACCAGAGGGGATCCCCGTGGGGACCACAAGACACCTGGGCACACCCAGGTGGGTTGTGGGTCCCACGGAGGTCTCCTCCACTGCCCCTTTCGCTCTATAAATCCTTAGAAATTCCAGAAACCCTAGGAGAGCAGACGAAACACAATTCCAGCCACCGCAAGTTCCAGAACCACGAGATCCAATCTACACCATCACGGAGGGGTTCATTATTCTCATTGGTGCCTCTCCGAAGATGCGTGAGTAGTCCACCATAGACCTATGGGTCCGTAGGCAGTAGCTAGATGGCTTTCTCTCTCTTTTTGATTCTCAACACAATGGTCTTTTGGGGATCTATTTGATGTAATGAATTTTTGCGGTGTGTTTGTTGGGATCCGATGAATATCGAGTTTATGATAAGTTTCTATCCATGAATATTATTTGAATCTTCTTTTGATCTCTTATATGCATGATTACTTATAGTCTCGTATTTCTTCTTCCAATATTTGGTTTAGTTAGGCCAACTAGATCGATTTTTCTTGCCATGGGAAGAGGTGCTTTGTGATGGGTTTGATCTTATGGTGTCCTCACCCAGTGACAGAAGGGTAAGCGAGGCACGTATGTATCGTTGCTATTAAGGATAACAAGATGGGGTCTATTCCTACATGAATAGATCTTGTCTACATCATGTCACCGTTCTTATTGCATTACTCGTTTCTCCATGAACTTAATACACTAGATGCATGCTAGATAGCGGTTGCTGTGTGGAGTAATAGTAGTAGATGCAGAATCGTTTCGGTTTACTAATCTTGGACGTGATGCCTATATAATGATCATTGCCTTGGATATTGTCATGATTATTTGATCTTCTATCAATTGCCCAACAATAATTTTTTTACCCATCGTGTGCTATTTCTTTGAGAGAAGCCGCTAATGAAATCTACGCCCCCGTGTCTATTTTCACATCATATACTTTCAGATCTACATTGCTATTTGCCTTTTCCTTTATTTGCATCTTTTACTTTAAGAAATATATTATCAAAAACCCAAAAATACCTCACTAAATTTTATTTGCCATTATTCTATTTGCATCTATCCATCTATCTATTTATCAATTGCTTACCCGAGAGGGATTAACAACCCCTCTTACGCGTCGGGTTGCAAGTATTTGTTCTGTGTGTGCAGATACCATTTACATAACCTGGCTTGGTCCTCCTACTGGATTGATACCTTGGTTTCATAACTGAGGGGAATACCTACCGTAGTTATACTACATCATCCCTTCCTCTTTGGGGAAATGCCGACGCGGATACAAGCAATCAATGCTCTTACCTGATCCACAATTAGTACACAATATACAATTTCTGTAGGTAGAACCAACCCATATCCATAATTCAAAAATGAATATTTTCCTCACAAACAAATAGAAAATAGACTTTTTACTCGGCACGATGTCCATGTAATTTGTCAGGGTCGTTAGTGGCAGATTTTTTAACTAAGATAACACCTAGTGTTTGTTAGAAATAACTATATGTTCTTTTTAGTTTCTTATTATTTGAAAAAACGAAATTCCATGGCATTTTAGATTTGCAAGCTTGATCTTTTGCAGCTATATTGGACATTCTTGACATAGAATGGATATACTTGGCTTATATCTTTTCTTCTCCTAAGACATTTTAGTTATCTCTTGACATCCATAACTCGTCACAGATGGTTAAAAAACCATCATTCATTTTTTCCCTATAAGTCAGGTCTTTGTTTGCATTACTTTGTAATGCAAGCGATGAGCTTAGCATTGTCATTGCTTCCTGACAATAAATCATGCATGTTATTTTGCACTTATCCTTTATCTTTTTTCAGAGTGATATGAATGAAGTGAGGCATGAAAGTAGAAGCAAACCACCCTCAGAATCGACAATCCACGGTTCACTCCACTAGTTGTTTCTCAATTTCAACTGTGTAAGCAATAATCATGCATGGTGCCCCTAGCTTTGTGTACCAACTAACCATGTTATGTACCCAGCTAGATTTTGCTCTCTATTCGCAACTTCTTCATTCATATATCTCTGTCCACCACATCTTTCACACGAAATAAAAACCGAACGGTCGGCAAATAATTCAATAATGGGCACATAAACTGGCAAGGTGTGATGCCGCGCTTCTGCACTGCTAGTACATATTAAAAATAAAAAAGCAATATATACCATGCAGAGACGTACATGTATATCATGTGTCCCAATATTTGTACATAGTAAAAGGAAAGAAAGAATATACCAATCTTGCATACACGTACATGTAAATAATGTATCTTAGTCATCACTTTCTGTTATCTCTTTCAACAATCATGAGCTTATTAAAATTAGTATGAGCTATTAAAGCTCATCTTTCGATACAAAACAATGGCTATCGGAAGGAGTAGGAAATAACATGTCGGTTCCTTTGTCGGGTGACCGTAGGTCAACTCCTCTGTTTACTTGGAAAAACATCAGCTACAACCCTAACAACAGTAAGTTATCGTTTTAGATTCCAAGAAAACGCCGGCTGGTAACATATCATGTGACTTCCTTGCTGCCATTGATTCCAAGCAACACCAGCACCCTTATCTCATACAAACTGGAATCGACAAGCAAGAGCCAGGGAAGAAGGCCATGTTGCAATCCAGCGGTAAATGTACAATGATAAGGATTAACCGATTTGTAATTTTAGGAACCTTAATGGAGTACATAAGATATTTTGATACTGAATAGCAAGAAACTTATGCATTAGGGAAGAGGTGTAGAGTTCGTGGGATTTGTAAGGTAAGTCTATTGCATAGATGAACTTTTTTTGCCGCATATTGCAGTCAGTTGGCTGGTACATTGAGCAGTTGGTTGAGATTTTCTCACATACGAAATCTGAAAAACAAAGCTAACTCCCGAGATAAAATAAGAAATTCAAGAAGCAGGACAATTTTATTACCAGTTCTGCACAGGGTTGTCATGTATAATTTATGCCTTTAGACATAGGATACATTTGAATAGTTTGTTACATTTTGGTAAATTAGTTTGACTTATTTTACCTTAGAATATTTTGCCAGATCATTCCTACAACTCTAGGAAACTCTATAACTTGATGTTCAATCATCGACTTGATATTCAGTTTAGCTCCTGCAATTTCTTTATCAGACTTCATTTTTAAGCAAAGTGTATTGTCATATTTTTAATCTTTTATGTTACTTTGGGATTATTTTATATCCTTTGTGATTTGATGTTTCTTTGAATCGGGCATTTGCGGTTACTTGTGTAAGTGCATCTAGTGCCCCTTAGTGATTTTGGTGTATTGAAGACTTATAGGTTAAGGGACTAATATGTTTGTGAGTGTACACATGCTCTATAAGTCGATGAGGAGTTTGATATTTACAGTGAAAGTCGACCCCTAAAAATGAATGTCTTCGGCTGAAGACTTTGGTTCTCCTGAAGACTTTGAAAGTGAAGAAATTGGTGTGACCTTGAAGACTTGGATATTCATGCGAGGATTATGAAGCGCGAAGACTTTTGTTTTCATAGTTTCGTTTTCTTCTTCTTGATTCGTAGGAAACACCGTATTGTTAAAGGGGGTCGAGGTAATACTAAGGAAACTGATTTGCAAGTGATGATCATCTCAAAATCCTACACCTATCCAATCCTTCGAGTGAAGCCATTGGAAATCTCATATTAGTTCAGTCAATTTCTGCAGTGATAGAGACGAAGATATTTCGGTCTCTGAGGAATTTGTTCTGACTGAGGAGTTAGGAATTCGCCAGTATGGATTGCCTACACAGTGAGGAACATGATAGCTGAATTCGAACCTCAAATCCGTCCGTTGTTGTGCCACGCGCCAACTGTCCAAAATATCCTACCACCTAACGGCCATATCATTGAAGGGCATTTATGTCTTACCATGTCGGGCTGCTCCCTAGGCTATAAATAGCTGCCCCCTACAACCACTAGTTGGTTGGCTACTCCTAGAGAAACTGACACTTGTCATTTGAGAGCATCTCATCCTCCGAGGACTTTGAGCGAAAATCATCAAGTGAGGAAAAACCCAAATCCCAAACCCAAACACCTACAAACCCAAAGTGATTGAGCATCACTGAAGAGATTTTTCCTATGTGGAACCGACTCTTGTTACCTTTGAGGACTGTGTATTCTTCAGACGGTTAGGCGTCATGGTTTGAGCATCCAAGAGGAATTTTGGATTGCCGAGTGACCAAGTCTGTGAAGGTTTGGAAGTCACTTGTGAAGACTTACCACTACTGTTGGGCGAGGTCTGTGTGATCTTAGCTCAAGGAGAATACAATGAGGACTGTGTGTCCGGGACTTTGTGTTCTTGAGTTTAAATACTCAGCCGCTCCAACCAGACGTACAACTGTCACAACAGTTGGAACTGGTCTACCAAATCTTTGTATTCACCAAGCCTACTGGTTCTATTTCCTCAACCCTTTCATTTCCTCAGTTATATGTTCATGAACCTGATCATTCCTGTTTGAAGACTTTGACTAAAGACTTTCTCAATTTCCTCAATCATATTTCTTCAGTCACTTTGTCTTCATCCAGTTATCATGTGTTTACGCTTCCTATACTATGTGTTTGTCTTTCATTTTATCATGATGACTATGTTGTTGCTCTGTTATGCTTATACCCGAGTAATTATTCCGCTGCAAGTAATTCTTCACTTAGAAATTTCCTCACCCCGAAATTCCTTAGTGAAGAATTCATAAAAATCACCTATTCACCCCCCTCTAGTCGACGTAACGCACTTTCAATTGGTTTCAGAGCAAGGTACTCCCTTGTTCTGTGTGATTTTGGTTTAACCACCTGGAGTTTTAGTTATGTCGACTGCAGGAATGAGGAGAGTGTCTTGCCCACCTTTGACAGTCATGAGTATCCCAAGTGGAAGGCCATGATGAAGAAGCGACTCATGGCGATGAACAACAAACTGTGGACCGTCACCGAGATTGGTCTTACTGATCTATGCAAGATGGCGGAGGTTGATGACATTCGCAAGTACACTCTACTCAACCTCACGGCGGAGGATGTCATCTACTCCTGTTTGTCCCAAGATCAGTTCAGGAACGTCATGCATCTCAACCATGCGAAGCTTATCTGGGACCGACTCTCTGATGTCTGCGAAGGTCATCGTACTCGTCAGGATCCATGGTTTGAGGATTTCAAGGAATAGCTCAAAGAGATGACCTTCGCACCTGAATCATCATCAACTACACTGTGCCTTATGGCAAAGGGTGCCAAGGTAACTGAATGCTACCTATCCGAATCTAGTGATGATGAATCGGGTGATGAATTTGGACCCAACTATGTCAAACTTGCTTCCCTTGCCACTAAACAACAAAGAGCTCTTGAAAAAGTTCAGAACATGCTTGATGAAAGCGATGATATGCTGGGTGAGGAATTGAATCGAACTAAGGCTTTAACTGACAGTCTTCAAAAACTTCAGTCTAAGTTTGACAACCTTCAAAGTCATCATAACTCTCTCCTAACTGGTCATGAAAAGCTTGCTCATGAAATTCTTCAGAGAAAGCAAGATCTTGAGAAGTTAAAAGTGAGTTATGAAGATCTTCAGAAGGAAAACAATTCACTGCTTGCTCAACAGATCAGTTCCGCTCAGGATGAATTTATTCCACCATGTCTAAAATGCATTGTGTGTGAATCTGCTAATTCATCACCTGAATGTTCAAATGCTTCTATTACTGCAAATTCTTCAACTGTCTCTGTGGTCACAAATTCCTCATCTGAGGATACCACATGTATCACTGACGATAATGCATGGCTGAAGGAATTGTATGTGACAGGCATTTACAAAAGCCTCAAAGGGCATCAGACTCTATGTGATGTGCTTAAAAAGCAAATCTTGAACATGAACCCTAGGAAGGAGGGTATTGCCTTTGAGAGGAAACTCAATGCTGATTGGACCTACTGGAAACCTGAGCAGTATCCCAAAACCTCATGGGTTGCTGCAAAAGGACCTCGTGTAGATCAATGTACTGTATCTAGCTTTACTTGTGATTCTTCATATTCCTCTGATGAGTCATTTGACTCCAACTACAAAATGTTTAAGAATCAGAATGGTGAAGTATTTGCTCGATATGTTGGAACTAACTGCAGGAACGGTCCCCCTATGAAGAAAATCTGGGTTCCTAAAAGATGCCTTGAAAATCTTCAGGTGAATATCATCATGACACCACCCATGAAGAATAGGAACCCCAGATCAAATTCTTCAGATGGATCCAAATCCTCATATGGAAGAAATTCTTCATATGGATCAAATTCCTCATGTGGATCAAAATCCTCATATGAACATCATCGTGCTAACACTTCTGTTTCGCAGGGAAAGTCTAAGGGCCATGAATATGTGCATTATTCTCCAAACCATTATGTTCATAAGTCCTTGAAGAATTTCTCTGCTTATTCATATGCTTATCCTAACCACTCTTCTGTGAAAGAAAGTGCACTGGCTTCAATGCCATCCTTTTCTTATGGAGCTCGCAGAATGATGAACTCTTTGCCACCCCTCCAGATGTGGGTGGTGAAGAAAAAGAACTAATCTCTTATGCAGGGTCAGGTCTCCAAACGAACTTGATCGTCTGAAGAAATTGCTGGAGACCTGAATGTGCTTCAAAGGATGCAAGCTAATCATGAATAAATGAATCACTCATTTCTCACGTCCTCATATTACTATTGCCATATCTATTATTGCTGATGAAATTGATATCATATTCTTCACTAATGAAGTATATGGGTTCGTAAGTTGCACCAATTCATCTGCAGGATGAACAACCTAACACTATTGAGTGGGTCCTCGATAGTGGATGCACGAATCACATGACTGGTGACAGGAACTTGTTGATGGACACTGATTTGTCACCATCTCATCTGAAGCATATCACCTACGCTGACAAAGGCAAAAGCAAGGTATTGGGTCTAGGTAAGGTTGCGATCTCAAAGGATCGACACATGGACAAAGTCATGCTTGTTGAGTCCTTAGGATTCAACCTCATGTCTGTCTCAATGCTTTGTGATCTTGATATGGTTGTCGTCTTTGGCAAATATTGTTGCATTGTGCTAATGGAATATGGCAACTCCAAAGTCATCGAAGGCTTTAGGAATGGAGACTTGTACATTGTTGATTTCTCTGTAGGACCATAGCCTGCCACATGTCTACTTGCAAAAGCTTCAGAATGCTAGCTATGGCATCGACGACTTGGTCATGCTGGGATGAGGAACTTGCATACACCCGCGAAGAAGAAGCATGTCATTGGCATTGAGGGTGTCAAATTTCTCAAAGATCATCTTTGTGGGGCTTGTCAGGCTGGAAAGATCACCAGAGCCAAGCATCCCTCGAAGACTATCATGACCACTTCTCGTCGCTTTGAATTACTTCATATGGATCTCTTTGGCCCTACTCATTATGCCACATTCTCTAGTTCTGCATCATTATATGGCTTTGTCATTGTTGATGACTATTCTCGTTACACATGGGTGCATAGCATCACTTACAAAAATGAAGTGCAGATCAAGAAGATCATCGACGACATCAACGCACTAGGTCCTCTCATGCGCTCAAAAGCTTTGCATTTATCTAACTTTTGTGGGAATTTTTTGTTTTTCTCTATCACAAAGCCCACTAAAGTTGATGAAGCATTCATGGAATAATCTGAGTGGATTCAAGCCATGCAAGATGAATTGCATCAATTCGAGCTCAACAATGTGTGGGAGCTTGTCAATCGACCAGACCCACGCAAGCACAATATCATCAGTACCAAATGGATCTACCGCAAAAAAAAGATGAAAATGGCCTCGTGGTGAGGAATAAGGCTCGTCTTGTAGCTCAAGGCTACACACATGTTGAAGGAATTGATTTCGATGAAAATTTTGCACCTGTTGCTAGACTTGAGGCTATTCGCGTATTGCTTGCTTATGCTAACCATCATAATATCATCTTACTTCAACTGGATGTGAAAAGTGCATTCCTTAATGGTAAGCTTGAGGAAGAAGCATATGTTGCTCAAACACCAGGTTTTGAGGATCCAAAATTTCCAGATCACGTCTACAGACTCAACAAGGCCCTCTATGGCCTCAAGCAAGCACCTCGGGCGTGGTATGACACACTGAAGGAATTCCTCATGAAGAAAGGCTTCAAACCCGGTTCACTTGACCCAACTCTTTTCACTAAAGCATATGATGGTGAATTATTAGTGTGCCAAATATATGTTGATGACATTATCTTTGGCTGTACTAACCAACATTACAGTGATGAATTTGCCTATATGATGAGTGAAGAATATCAAATGTCTATGATGGGAGAATTGAAATTCTTCTTAGGTCTTCAAATTCGTGAACAATACAATAGTATATTCATATCTCAGGAGAAATACCTCAAGGATGTGTTGAGGAAATTCGGCATGCAAGATTGGAAAGGTGTTAAAATCCCTATGCCCACTAATGGCCATCTGTGCACTGATGAAAATGGTAAAGACTTCGATCAAAAGGTATACCGCTCCATGAGTGGCTCTTTATTGTACCTATGTGCATCTAGGCCAGATATTAGGCTTGGTGTTTGCATGTGTGCCCGATTTCAAGCTACATCAAAGGAATCACACCATACAGCTATAAAGCATATTCTTCGATATCTAGCTCACACACCAACACTTGGATTATGGTATCCCAAGGGCTATTCCTTTGATCTCATAGGATATTCAGACTCTGACTATGCTGGTGATCGTGTGGACCGCAAGTCAACATCAGGCACATGTCATTTCCTCGGACGATCCTTGGTATGTTGGTCCTCGAAGAAACAGAATTGCGTATCACTCTCTACTTCTGAAGTTGAATACATTGCTGTTGGATCCTGTTGTGCTCAATTGCTATGGATGAAGCAAACCCTCAAGGACTATGGCATCAATGTGAGGAATGTGCCGCTCTACTGCGACAATGAGAGTGCTATCTAGATTGCTCACAACCCAGTTCAACACTTGAAGACAAAGCACATCCAGATTCGTCATCATTTTCTTCGTGACCATGTATTGAAGGGTGACATCTCCATCGACCACGCAAATACTGAAGACCAGCTGGCTGATATCTTCACAAATCCCTTGGATGAGAAGATATTTAGCAAGTTGCAACGTGAGCTAAATATCCTAGAATCTTCGAATGTTCCTTGAAAAGGACACACATCCTAGCACTTATGCTGACTTGATGACTTAGATGTGCAACACATGAAGTAACGTTTTTCTTCAATCAATGAGGACCAACCCTCTAAGTGTGAAGAAATTGATTCTCAGAACCCTACGACAATTGTACGCGGTGTCTGAAATCAGCTTTCTTATACGGTGGGTTACGCCATCAAGCAAAGTTGAAAATCTTCAAGTTGAGTTTTTCTTCATTTTTGAAATTCCTCAGTTTTTCAAATTCTTCAACTCTGCATTGTCTTCACTCCTTCCGTCATTGTTCTTCATTGACTATATATATACTTGAGTTTTTATGTCCTCTACATCATTCACTTATTGCTATTTCTTCAAGTTGACTTTTCTGCTAAGTGAATGTGATCGGACCCGCTTCCCCTTGATGCTAAACTCAACCAAGTCTTTTCACAAATTCTTCATGTGCGTTCTATTTGATACTCATTCAAAATCTACATTGTATCCTTGTCAGCTGAAGAAATTGCGAACGAAACATTAAAAAATTATATTCTGAATTTTCGGTTGTTGCCACTCAAACCGTTACACATTCCACGATAAATCGTATCTATTCACCCCCGATCTTACACGATCACCACTACACTGTATGTGGGTGACACATGTCGCTAGGATGAGAAGGGTAAGGGGCACGTTCGTCCAATTTTTTCGGGCGAACAGTTTTTCACCATGGCTATAAATACCCCTCACCCTCCTCTGACCGCATTTACCCCTCTCAACCTCACTCCCCTCGCTCAAGCTCTCAAAACCTTGGGCCGCTGCTACTTTGATCATCGCCGGTGAGGAAGAGCTTCACCGCCTCGACCTTGTCACCGTCGTACTCGCGCTGGCTGCGGACATCTTCTCTCTGCCGCCACCGTAGACGTCTTCCGCCGCCAAGTTAGGGCGTGGAAGATCTGGACCGACGAACTTCCAAAGCTACACTTCCAGTTCATCGCGTTCTTCATCAAGGGTAATTAAAAGTTATTTTTACTGCCTTTGTTACTACTGATGATTTTCATCAAATCCTCAAAAGGTGTTTATTCTTCAACTTCCACACTCTAAACACCTTGCACAATCTTCTGCTCTTGATCTGTTTCTCTAAGTGGTGTTTTTCTTCATGATTCCTCAATTGTGTGAGTCTTACAATCCGCACAACTCTGGAACCTAAGTCAAAGAACGCTTAGTGAAATTCTTCAAGACACAACTTGTCAATTTCCTCAAACTTGTTCCGTTTTGCAAAAACTTCTGAGAACGCATATGACCTCTCCAAATTCTCCGCACCTATACTCTGTTCATAGGTACACATGTCTGCTGCTGAATCACTATGTTCTCATCAACTTAACTCATTTGCAGCGTTCCTCGAAGAAAAGCTGCATACTTCCTCAGAGAACTCTATTGTTCAAATTCCTCAACTAAAGAAAATGGCAGATGGTAAAAGGCCTCAGAAAGGAGGAAAGAAGCTGGAAGTTAACACTGCCTTTGAGATCCCTGCTGACATCTATGCAGGGTACTGCACGCCTGATGAGGCAACTCATGGCAAGGAAACCTAGAATCAGCGCAAGGTGCGCATACAGAAGATTGAACGCAGATGGGCTCGGGAGTGGAGGGAGTACAGATATGTTACTCCGAAATATATGAAGAAATTCGCTCTCTTCACCCTCCATGCCCAAGACCTCCGTTGGCACCTGTCCAAAAAGATGATCCCACAAGCATCAAACATGGTGAGGATTATGCTGATGAATGGGCCAGGCGGCAAGCTAAGTTGGCCAAGCTGGCCAAAGAAGCAGTGAAGAAATTCAATGAAGATTCTGCTGCTGCCGCTGCTGAGGCTTCCTCAAGCAAGAAGGCTATGCCCAAGAAGCCTGCCCACAAACCTCCAAGCTCAGCAATGCCCTCACGGCCAAGCTCATTAGTGCCCTCACGGCAAATTCCTCAGGCTGCTCCAGTTCCTCAGACTGCAAAATCCTCCGCTCCTCCGGCAAAGTCCTCGACACCTGTGCATCTTGCCACTTGCCAAAGGACCACAGGCATATCTATTGGCTCAGGAGCGTCTGCAAGTTCTTCAGCTTATCCTTCTTCAACTGGCCCCTCACCGCTAAAGAAAAAGGCTACTGCTGGACGAGGCACTAGACCAAGTCCTCAGAAGAAGCAGGTGGTCTTTAAAATTCCATCTGATGATGAAGAACTAGCTGATATCATCAAGGACAGACAGTAGTAGGTCGCTAGACTCAAAGGAAGTGTTGTGCCTCTACTATTGGATCCGAAGAAGATCCTGGATTTCATTGACCTCTGGCACAAAGATCCTAACACTCCATTGCCTGAGCTAGACCTCACTCCTGGACAAAGTCACATGTTGACGGTGTTCATAACTGAAGAAAAGTGGAAATATGATCAAGCCAGAACTGTGAAGAAAGTGCAGTATAAGAAACAACGCTATCTAAAGGACAATGTTCTCAACCTTTCGCCTGAACAACTCCTCGCTCTACAAGATGAGATCAAAAAGCTCAGTGATGAATTTGACGCTTACGAAGCAGAGTGGCTGGGAGCCAAAGTCAGGTTTGTCAAACTGACGAAGAAATTCACTTCACCTGATGAGTTCCTCCGGCTAAAGCATCTGCCCAGCCGACTGAAGGACATGCCAGCACTGCTGATGAAAATCAGGCTACTGATGAAACTGCAAGCGCCAGGACTGAAGAAATACTAGTCGCTGAAGAAACTGCCAGGGCAACCACTAGTGTTGCGCCTGAAGAACAAGTCAGGGCAGCTGAAGAAGCTGAAGCTGTGCCTGAAGAAATTGCTCAAGAAAGGCCAATTGCATCAGTTATGCCTGAAGAAATTGAACCAATTTCCTCTACTCCTCCTGCACCAACGCAAACACCATCTCCAATTATTCCTTCTGCTTTGGAAGTGAAGAAAACAAAGGTTGCGGAGCAAGCTATTCTGAAGAAAAGGAAAGCATCTGCTGTGTCAGAATCTTCTGCACCCAAGAAGGCGAAGATTTTGACAAAATCGATTGAAAATCCCATTGATGTTGTTCCTCTCTCCAGCATGCCATCGAAGGAAATTGTTCCTTTTGGTGAAGATTATGAGATTCTTGAAGATTCTACTGAAGAAGATCCCTCTGCTGCTTCCATAGAGAAGATGGATGAAGAAATTGAAGTGGATTCTATCACTTCAACTCCCCAGGTATCATTGCCAACGCCTCAGTTCACAGCTGAAGAGGCCGGCGTTGAAGAAATGGAAGTGGATGAGGATGTGGACATTGGGAGCACCACACTAGTAATGAACGATGATTTTTGGAACAGTCAGCACCCCAACTCTCCTCTGTTCACACCACTACAACAAAATCCTCAGTCCCCAGCACCAACAGAAGTTCAAATGGGCTCTGAAGAAATTCACACTGCCCCTTCCATTCATGAAGAGATTCCAGCCACTAGTGATGTTGAAATTGCTGCTGAAGAAATGGAGGCCCAGGCTACTGCTGAAGCAGAAGCTGAAATTCCTTAGTCTGCGGCTCCAGATATTGAGATTCTAGAGGTTGTACTGCAACTGACTGATACTCCTCAGCCGAAGCCGAAGAATTCATTCTCCAAGACTCCAAAATTTAAGGCCGGCGCTTTCTTCAATGAGCATGTATTCTTCACTGCCTACAATCTGTATGGCTCTGCTCATCTGCGAAGGAAGCGCTTCTGTACTACCAGCCAAGCAAACTTCTATTCTTTAGTGCTTTTCAACAAGGACAAAATCTTCGACCATGAGCATATTCCTCATCTGGATATGGAATCACTACCTTGCTTCACACTAGTCCTCGCTGCTATTTATGATGCTGGACTGCTAAACTTCTGCACTGACATTTGTGATTGGAATGAAGAACTTATTCTTTAGTTCTATGCGACGCTTCACATCACTGGCAATGCTGAAGATGTGAACTCATGGGTGTTGGACTGGATGACAGAAAATACTCACTATAAGGCACCGACCACTGAATTGCGTTGTGCCATGCCTATCAGTCCTTCCCAGAAGGTGTGCGTCTTATCTAAAGTGAAACTGAACTATCTGATCACTTCATGCAAGTGTTGATGAAGCCATTGAAGCCTGGTCAAGCCTCAAGGACAAAGTTCCTTCTGAAGGAATTGCAATATGTGCCAAGAACATTATACCGCATTCTGACCAAGACTCTGAGTCCTATCAAAGGCCATGACTCCAATGATGAAGAAGTTGTTGGCATCATGAAGAATCTGGTTTTCAACATCATGCACGTTATTCCCGTGAACTACCATGATTTCTTCATGAGGACTTTGGCAAATGTTGCAATGTATCCTTTTGAGTTGAAGCCTTACGGGCCTGGATTATGAGATTTCTCAGATCAAGGTCTTCACTCAACTACAAAGCTTACACACTCAACCATGGAAGCTACTTGCCCCCTATTGAAGTCCTCAAGAGGACATATTCCTCAGCTGATGAAAAGGGCAAGGCCACTGCTATTATTGATGAGGGCATTCGTCCATTGGATGGACAGTTTTGCAAAGCTGCTTCATATTCCACCAATGATGACTCTGCTACCAATGCCTCAAAGCAAAGTCCTCAGGCAACAACTCCAAGGGTGATGACTGATCGTGAGCTTCTCCTCAGTCTTCATGAAAAGGTGGATCGCAATCATAAATGGGTAAAACTTCAGTTTGGTTCAACTCTTCACAACATGACTTCCACATACAATTCAGTGAAGAAGAACTACTATTACCTCAATGAAGTTTTTGATCGCACCTGGGCTGTTCGGACTCATCTCTATGGTGATGAAGATCTCAAGAAAATGAGTTTCAAGCAGGACTTCAGCTGGTCTAAGCCTCCAGCGAAGAAATTCAAGAAGGTTGAAGTTCCTCCTTTGGTGCCCAGCTCATATTCTTCATCGTGCGAGACTGATGAAAATGAAGATTTGGACGACACTGCGGCAGGCACTACTCCAACAACCGACCCCAATAAAACTGGCGCTCCTCCATCGACTTCATGATGAAATGCTTTACGGGCGTTAGTCCTCACTTTTTGTCCCTTTTGGTCATTTGGTGACAAAGGGGGAGAAATTTGAGATAGTCTTCAAGCGGGTCTATCTATTTATATGGGCATTTTTTTGGTTAAGTTGCAACTCTCTCTCTTCTGAAGTGTTTGCTGATTGAGTTGTAAACTTAAGTCTGATGGTGACCTGATACTTTTGATCTATTTTTCTGCATGCTATTTCCTCATATATCATATGCACGCATGCTGAATTACATCAGTCACCATATCTCATCATGCATTTCAAATTCTTCATTCGATATGTTAAATGCGTGTATGAATAACAAGATATAGGGGAGATCTCCATGATTCTACTCTTCAAGTGTGCATTGCTTCAAAAGCAAATTCCTCACTAAGCACATCTTCGAGGGGAGTTCTTCTATATGTTGCAATCAAATTCCTCAAAATTGAGTACTTTCAATTCATATGTTTATCCCCGTTGAAAACTTAACCTATATTGTCATCAATAACCAAAAAGGGGGAGATTGTAAGTGCATCTAGTGCCCCTTAGTGATTTTGGTGTATTGAAGACTTATAGGTTAAGGGACTAATATGTTTGTGAGTGTACACAGGCTCTATAAGTCGATGAGGAGTTTGATATTTATAGTGAAAGTCGACCCCTAACAATGAATATCTTCGGTTGAAGACTTTGCTTCTCGTGAAGACTTTGAAAGGGAAGAAATTGGTGTGACCTTGAAGACTTGGATATTCATGCGAGGATTATGAAGCGCGAAGACTTTTGTTTTCATAGTTTTGTTTTCTTCTTCTTGAGTCATCGGAAACATCGTACTATTAAAGGGGGTCGAGGTAATACTAAGGAAACTGATTTCCAAGTGATGCTCATGTCAAAATCCTACACCGACCCAATCCTTAGAGTGAAGCGATTGGAAATCTCATATCAGTTCAGTCAATTTCTTCAGTGACAGAGACAAAGATCTTCTGGTCTTTGAGGAATTTGTTCTGACTGAGGAGTTAGGAATTCACCAGTGCGGATTGCCTACACAGTGAGGAACATGATAGCCCTGAGGAATTCGAACCTCAAATCCGACCGTTGTTGTGCCACGCGCCAGCTGTCCAAAATATCCTATCACCTAACGGTCATATCATTGAAGGGCATTTATGTCTTATCATGTCGAGCTGCTCCCTAGGCTATAAATAGCTGCCCCCTACCTAGCTGGTTGGCTGCTCTAAGAGAAACTGACACTTGTCATTTGAGAGCATCCCATCCTCCGAGGACTTTGAGCGAAAATCATCAAGTAAGGAAAAACCCAAATCCCAAACCCAAACACCTACAAACCCAAAGTGATTGAGCATCACTGAAGAGATTGTTCCTGTGTGCGATGCTTGTTACCTTTGAGGACTGTGTATCCTCCAGACGGTTAGGCATCATGGTCTGAGCATCCAAGATGAATTGTGGATTGCCGAGTGACCAAGTCTGTGATGGTTTGGAAGTCACCTGTGAAGACTTACCACTACTGTTGGGCGAGGTCTATGTGATCTTATCTCAAGGAGAATACGGTGAGGACTGTGTGTCTGGGACTGTGCATCCTCGAGTTTAAATACTCAGCCGCTCCAACCAGACGTACAATGTCACAACAGTTGGAACTGGTCTACCAAATCATTGTCTTCACCAAGCCTACTGGTTCTATTTCCTCAACCCTTTCATTTTCTCAGTTATATGTTGATGAACCTGATCAATCCTGTTTGAAGACTTTGACTGAAGACTTTCTCAATTTCCTCAATCATATTTCTTCAGTCACTTTGTCTTCATCCTGTTATCCCGTGTTTACGCTTTCTGTACTCTGTGTTTGTCTTTCATTTCATCATGATGACTATGTTGTTGCGCTGTTATGCTTATACCTGAGTACTTATTCCGCTGCAAGTAATTCTTTGCTTAGGAATTTCCTCACCCTGAAATTCCTCAGTGAAGAATTCATAAAAATCGCCTATTCACCCCTCCCCCACTAGTCGACGTAACACACTTTCAACTTGTAGTTAAGTATGCTCAGAATTCCATTAGTTTGGTGCATGGTTTATTATCGTCTTATTTTCTTCTTGCAGTTTACTTATTTGAATCTTTCATGCACATTCAGGTAAGAAAAACGACAATGATTGTATAGGAACAACTTGTATAAAAGCTTAGATTAGTACTCCCAATAATATGATTAGTACCTCACCTCAGCCAATTTTACTGAAATGATGTTTCTTTTTTATAATCACTGGGGCTCACTGAACTGAACTGAAGCCCGAGGCTCAGTGATATTGGCTTTATGTTATTGTTGCTTTAACTCGAAAGAACTTTAGACCCAATTCTTAATAATCCCCTAATATAAATAGTCAAGGTACTAATCAAAATTTGTTGCCCTATTGGCACACAACCAATGGTTCGCAGGCTTTCCCCTGGTATCAATCTTTGCTTCACTCCCAGGAATAGAATTGGCTGCCATTTTGTTTTGACTTCCTCATCCCTGACTCGTTTTGTACGTCTAACCTGCCTGCTGTGGTAACAAACTATGTGTTCTATCCTGATCAGCTAAATTGGAGTCCAATTGGGATGAGTGAAGGCAATTTAACTCTAATATGGCAGAGCGTGATTGGTGATGCTCTTACCTATCCTTAATTAGTGCATAATATACAATTTCTTTGTTAACGATTGGATAGGTTTTTAAATAGTTGTCGATAGAAGCACCACATATGCATACTTCAAAAAGGAATAGTTTCCTAAAAAACAAATAGAAAATATATTATTTTTTACTTGGCGCGTTGTCCACGTAATTGTCAGGGTCGTTAGTGGCAGACTTTTTTAAACTAAAATAACACCTAAAGGTTGTTCGGATGAACTATATGTTCTTTTTTATTTTCTTATTATTTGGACAAAATAAAATTCGTGGCATTTTAGTTTGCAATCTTGATCTTTTGCAGCTATATTGAACATTCTAGACATAGAAAGGATATACTTGGCTTATATCTTTTCTTCTCCTAAGACATTTTGGTCATCTCTTGACATCCATAACTCATCGTAGATGGTTCAAAAATTTATCATTCTATTTTTGTTCCCTTTAAGTTATGTCTTTGTTTGCATTACTTTGTAATGCAATCAGTGAGCTTAGCATTATCATTGCCTCTTGACAATAAATCATGCATGCCTAGTGTGCGACATGCAATTGGGCCCCATTCTTGTCGACACCATCCCCTCCGAGAAAACAAAGGTCCCCACCTAGTTGCGACCAAGTTAGAAGACATCTAGTTGCGTTTCCATTGTGGAACACGCAAAAAACTGTCGCCTCTCCCCGTATAACAAAAATGAAAAAATGGAAGTCGAGTTGCAACCAAGTTATAACACAATGCAGTTGCAACCATGCTCGAAAAAGACATGCAGTTGTGTGCCTAGTGTGGGGCATGCAACTGGGCCCGCCTCTCTCGACATCGCCCCATTTGACAAAACAAAGGTCCCTCCCTTAGTTGCGACCAAGTTAGAAAGAGATGCAGTTGTGTGCCTAGTGTGGGACATGCAAACTGGTGTCTCTCCCCGTACAAACAAAAAATGGAAGTCTAGTTGCAACCAAGTTATAACACATGTAGTTGCGACCATGCTTGAAGACATGCGGTTGCGTGCCTAGTGTGGGCATGCAACTGGGCCCCTCTCTCTCTCGACGTCGCCCCATCCGACAAAGCAAACCCCCCCACCCCCCCTGAGTTGTGACCAAGTTAGGAGACATGTAGTTGCGTGCCTAGTGTGGGACATGCAACTAGGCCCCATGTCTCTCGATGTCGCCCCCACCGACAAAATAAGGCCCCCCTAGTTGTGACCAAAA
>NC_041386.1:694742596-694751559 GCF_002162155.2 Triticum dicoccoides
GCCACCCCTTCGACAAAACAAAGGCCCCCTAGTTGTGACCAAACTAGAAGACATCCAGTTGTGTGCCTAGTGTGGGATATGCAATTGGGCCCCATGTCTCTCGACGCCGCCCCCTCTGACAATACGAAGGTGCCCCCCTAGTTGTGACCAAAATCTAGAAGACATCCAATTGCGTGCCTAGTGTGGGACATCCAACTGGGCCCCATGTTTCTCGATGTCGCCCCCTTCGATGAAACAAAGGGTGCCCCCTAGTTGCGACCAAAAAGCTAGAAGACATGCAGTTGCATCCCTAGTGTGGGACATGCAACTTGGTCCCTTGTCTCTCGTTGCCGCTCCCTCCGACAAAACAAATGGTGCCCCCTAGTTGTGACCAAAAAAGCTAGAATACATGCAGTTGTGTCCCTAGTGTGGGACATGCAAATGGGCCCCATGTCTCTCGACGCCGCCCCCTCCGACAAAACAATGGTCCCCCCAAAATTGCGTCCATGCTCGAAGACATCAAGTTGCGTGCCCATTGCGGGGACATGCAAAAAAACGGTACCGCTTCCCGTACAAAAAAATGGAAGTCGAGTTGCAACCAAGTTATAAAGACATGCAATTGCGTGCCTAGTGTGTGGGGGCATGCAACTAGGGCCCCTCTCTTGATGCCACGCCCTTCGACAAAACAACCCCCCCCCCAAGTTGTGACCAAGTTAGAAGACATGTAGTTGTGTGCCTAGTGTGGGACATGCAAACTGGTGTCTCTCCTCGTACAAACAAAAAATGAAAGTCGAGTTGCAACCAGTTATAACACATGTAGTTGCGGCCATTCTCGGAGACATGTAGTTGCATCCCCTGCTGTTTGGCGTGCAACTGGGACCCTCTCTCTTGACGCTGCCTCATCCGACAAAACAAAAGGTCAATCCTGAGTTGCGTGCCTAGTGGCAAGCGTGCAACCATTCCTTTCTCCCGACAAGGAAACACAGAGTTGAATCGGGGGCAACACTTACAGTTGCATGCATAGTGATATACATGCAACTACCCCTTCCCCGACAAAAAACACCACATAGTTGTAGTCACGTTGAAGATATCCAATTTGCGGTAGGGGGTGATATTTGCAGTTGCATGGCTCATGGCATGCATGCAAGTGCCCGGCCCGACAAAACACCACAAAATTTCAATTGGGACACGACACCTGGAGTTGTGTGCCTAGTGACAGACAAACAATTTTGCACTCCCAACAAAATTCCACATAGTTGCAGTTGCATTGAAGGCATACATTTACGTCGGGGTGCGACACTTGCATATGTGCCTAGCGATAAACATGCAGCTGCCCCCTTCCCTGACAAAGAACAATTGATTTACAGTCGACGAAGTCAGGGAGATTGTGCAACCAGATGACAATAGGGCTGCAAACGAGTCGAGCTCGGGCGAGTTGGAGTTGGCTCAGCTCAACTCATATGAAAATTCGAGCGAGCTCGAACTAAATGAAGCTCATGATCGAGCTGTAGAACATGACTCATGCTCAGCTTGTAACGATCTCGAGTCGATCTCGAGCTAGTTTTGAGCTAAATGAGATGGTAAAAATTATAAATCTATGGATGAAAAACAAAAAAATTAAGGTGAATATGCTGGGAACCTTTGCCAAAAATATATGATATTTGACACATAGTCGACCACGTGCCATAATTAGGCCTAAATCTTCTCCGCACTTAATTAAGTTTTCATGTTCATTGGTAAATAAAATGGAGAAAAATTATGGACAACATATATGGTAATAAACTATCTTATTTTCATTTAATATATGGCAAGGTTTAAGATGGTCGGGGCAGGCTTGAACAGGAGCTCATCTCAAGCCAGCCAGTTCGTTCCTTATGTGTGCTGATTTACAGGAAACAACAGGGCTGCATGGATCCTAAAGCAACACAAAGATCTAAGGGTCAACAAATCGACTTAGACTTCACTAAAGCAGAGCCGTAATAATAATCACCGGGGAGGCCCGGCTATAAAAGGTCGGTCGACCACCCGCACAGGAGCTCATCACACACAAACCAGAGCATCCCAAGCCATTCACCATGCCCATCCTCGCCTACGTGCTACTACCCTTCTTCTCCTTGCTCTGTAGGTCGGCTCTGCCTCTGCCCCTTCACCCGGCGCAGCCCACATCCCAGCCCCAGCATGTGTACATCGTCCACACCATCGGTGTGCAGCCCTACCACACCCTGCTCCCAGTCGCAGCTAGCAACAGAGTGATCCACGAGTACTCCACTGTCCTGACCGGCTTCGCCTGCCGGCTGACCGCCGAGGAGGCCCGCCACATGTCCGGCCTCCCCGGCGTCAGAGCCGTCTACCAGAGCAGGGTCTTGCACACGCAGACCACAAGGTCCCCTGCTTTCCTCGGCCTCCAGGAGGAGTCCGGCGCCTGGCCGGAGTCGGACTTCGGCGACGGCGTGATAATCGGCTTCATCGACACCGGCATCACGCCGGCCCACCCCAGCTTCCACGACGCCGGCCTGGGCCCCGTCCGCTCGTCCTGGAAAGGGAGGTGCGTGCAAGGCGACGGCTTCGACGACAGCTCCTGCAACAACAAGGTCGTCGGCGCCAGAGCCTTCCTCGACGAGCTGGTCGACGGCGAGCGCGACTTCACGCCCGTCGACCGTGTCGGCCACGGCACCCACGTCGCCGCCACGGCCGCTGGCTCACCGGTGCGTGGCGCAAACCTCCTGAACTTTTCGCGCGGCGACGCGACGGGCACCGCACCTAAAGCCAAGATCGCCATTTATAAGGTCTGCTACCGCTATGTCGGGGGCTGCCCGGACTGGGCCATCGTGGCGGCCGTCGACGCCGCGGTGAGCGACGGCGTGGACATCATCTCCATGTCCCTCGGTGCGGCCTCGACGCCCTTCTACGACGACGCGTTGGTGGTCGCCACGTTCGGCGCGGTCCGGGCGGGCGTGTTCGTGGTCCTGGCGGCGGGCAACAGCGGGCCGAACGCGTCCACGGTGTCCAACGCCGCGCCGTGGATGACCACGGTGGGCGCGGCCACCCTGGACCGCGTCTTCCCGGCGACGCTCAAGCTGGGCAGCGGCGTTCAGCTCACCGGGCAGTCCCTTTACAACATCAAATCGCAAGGCAGCACTCAGGTCCTGCTTGTCAGCAGCACTTGCACGCCCAAAGATCTGACGCCCGACCGGGTCATGGGCAAGGTGGTGGTGTGCTCCAGCATGGCCGGAGCGGGAGCCTATACCGGCAGGTACGTCCAGCGAGCCGGGGGCGCCGGCATGGTCACCACGGAGGCCGTCGAGCGACGGGGAGAGGCGGTGATGGCGGAGCTGTTCGGCCTGCCCGGGCTCGCGCTCAGCTACACCGCCGGGAAGACGCTGGAGAGCTACATCTCGTCCACAGCGTACCCCGTCGCCTCCTTCATCTTCAGGTGCGACACAGTGACCGGGTCCGGCGCGAGCCGTGCACCTTTGGTGGCCGGGTTCTCCTCCCGCGGCCCCAGCCAATTCAACCCAGAGATCATCAAGCCGGACGTCATCGCGCCCGGCGTCAATATCCTGGCGGCGTGGAACCAGAAGCCGGAGGAGGGAACGGAGGAGGATTACTACCTTAACATTATCTCGGGCACGTCGATGGCGTGCCCGCACGTCGCCGGCGTGGCGGCGCTTATCAAGAAGCAGCACGGTGATTGGACTCCGGCCATGATCCGCTCGTCTTTGATGACCACTGCGACGATGCTGGACAACCGGAATCAGCCGATCGTTGACAGCGGCAACAACGTGGAGGCGACGCCCCTGGTGGCCGGTGCAGGGATGGTCGTCCCGACGCTCCCCATGGACCCGGGCCTGGTGTACGACGCCGGCGCTCAGGACTACATCGACTTCCTCTGCAGCGTCGGCTACACGGCGGCGCAAATCCGGCGTTTCGAGCCCGGGTTTGTCAAGTGCACCAGCACGGCGGCGACTCCGGGAGGCGCGGCCAACCTTAACTACCCGTCGATGGTGGTCATGTTCGACGGTGGCGTCGTCATGCGCAGGGTCCGTAGGACGCTGACGGCGGTGTCGCAGCAGGAGGAACTCTACGAGGTGACCGTGACCGCGCCAGACGGGGTCGCGGTCACCGTCACGCCCACGCAGCTCCACTTCAGCCAGTACATGGAGAAGAAGACGTACATCGTGGACTTCAAGCTCAATACTGAGGCGGTGAAGCCGGCGGGGACATGGGAGTTCGCCGAGATCGCGTGGAAGAGCAAGCACCACCACGTCCGGAGCCCGGTGGCGTTCGGCTACTGAGCTCTGCATTCTTCTTCCACTTCGTCATCTGTTTCTGTTTCTGTTTCTTCTTCCACTTCATCATCCTTCATTCCATGTGTTTTGCCATCCTTTTGTCAGCCAAGAAAGAAGTTGGAAAGCTTTTACACTAGAATGTTGTGAATTTTCTCATTCATCTGTCCGTTGATGTCATTAATGTTTCAGTATCATCTTCCAATTAGTGTTTCGGTTTCGCTTCCACTTCCCAGAGTCTATAAGAGAGGTCCCTCTTCTGTAGAAATATGCCACTTTGTCTCTCCTACGTGATTGCCTTCCCGTTCCAAGCGTTACGCCGTTTAATGATACATCTCTAATGTACCTAATTTTTTTTATTGTTTCATGTTATTATAATATAATATTTGAATAATTTTTATAGTAATTTTTATTATTTTTGAACTAACCTATTAATTCCATGCCGAGAGCCTGTTGATGTTTTTGCATGTTTTTGATTTTTTTTTTCAGAAAATCTATATTTACGAAGCACAAAAAACCCAGGGATTTTGTATGATTTTTTCTATAACGAGAGGATCCCAGAAAGTGTCGGTACTATAGGAATTAGGAAATTTGCCTGTCTGTGATGCTCTTTGTTGTTGGCTTTTCATCGGGGCAGACAACAAAGACCTAATCTTCCCGTCAGTTGTTGGCCGCAAAGAACAACTGACGGCAAAGAGGTGCATCAGCTGACGGCAAAGAGGTGCATCAGTTGATGGCAAAGAACCACTAACGGCAATAGGAGGGCCACATCGTCAACTCACATGAAAATGAAATGGCGAGGGGGGGGGGGTTGCCTTTAGCTAGAAGCTAACTGTCGGCAAACAAGGGGGCTCTGCCGCCTGCATCCAGCCAACTGATGGCAAAGAGGAAACTACCCCTCTCCCTTTACCCGTCCACGATCAAAGCATTTGGAAAAATAACCCTTATCCCCCAGCCTCGAGCGCCATCGGATTTCGATCCGCCGACTCATCCTCCACTGCACACCCATTGTACCCCCGCTGTGCCAACACCCGCCCGTCCTCCGCCGATCCCGGAGTGGCTGGGGACGGGGACGAAGCTGCCACTCCTGGCCCTCTTGCCCGCTCCGGACCACAGCCACCATTAGGCTTGTTGCGTTGTTGTTCGCCTTCAGCCACCGAACGTGTAACGCCCTCGATTCAATCGTACACTAATCATACACGCAAATGTGTATGATCAAGATCAAGGACTCACGGGAAGATACCACAACACAACTCTAGACACAAATTAAAATAATACAAGATTTATATTACAAGCCAGGGGCCTCGAGGGCTCGAATACGTAAGCTCGAGAAGACAAGAGTCAGCGGAAGCAACAATATCTAAGTACAGACATAAGTTAGAAAAGTTTGCCTTAAGAAGGCTAGCACAAAAGCAACATCGATCAAAAAGGCAAGGCCTCCTGCTTGGGAGCCTCCTAACTACTCCTGGTCGTCGGCAGTCTTCACGTAGTAGTAGGCACCCTCGTGGTAGTAGTAGTCATCGTCGAAGGTGGCGTCTGGCTCCTGGACTCCACCATCTGGTTGCAACAACCAGAAAGAAAAAGAAAAGGGGAAAAGGGGGAGCAAAGCAACCGTGAGTACTCATCCAAAGTACTCGCAAGCAAGGATCTACACTACATATGCAACATTATCAAAGGAAGGTTGTATATGTGGACTGGGCTGCAGAAATGCCAGAATAAAGAGAAGGCCTAGTCCTATCGAAGACTAGCATCTTCTGGAAACCACCATCTTGCAGCAAACAGGAGGGAGTAGAGTAGCATAAAGTAAAGTAGTAGTGGTGTTATCAACCTCGGCCAGAGATCCTTTCTTGACTCCCTGCGAGAAAGCAATCCAAGAGCCATACTATCCATTTCTCATCACAATCCCATTCTCATCACAAGTATCAAGTTCTAGTTGTATCGATCGGGATACAACTCCAAGTGTCCCTTACCGTAGGACAGGCTATTGATAGATGTTTTCTTCCCTGCAGGGGTGCACCAACTTACCCACCATGCTCGATTAACTCCGGCCGGACACACTTTCCTGGGTCATGCCCGGCCTCGGCCAAGCATGCCGGACTAAACCTATGCCCCCAGGGGTCATGGGCCATCGCCCCGGGAACTCCTGCACATTGCATACGCGGCCGGTGAGCAGACCTAGCTACCTCCTTCAAAAAGGCAGGTGCTTACGCAGTCCAACCCGCCGTGCGCCGCTCAGTCACTGACGTCTATTAAGCTTCGGCTGATGTATACGACGCAGAACACCCATACTATGCCCATGTGATGGTTAGTGCTATCAGGCCAGAGGCCCCTCAGATCAAATATCCAAATCATAGTGGATTAGTAGCGCACGGTAACAAGCAAAGACTCACGAAAGATGTGACCCCGTTGACCCGTCTCGAGGACTTGCGGCAAGGGCTAAGAATGCCCGGCCACGCCTCGTAATTATCTCACGGGCACCTTCCAGGTCAACCCGACTCCACATCACTCGCAATTATGCTCGCGCGGGTACCCCTCAGGGTCGACCCGTCTTTAGTAACATGGTTCAGTGTAAAGTCATAGTAATCATAGTAACTGTGTGTTTAAACATCAAGGGGAAAACCCGAGGAATCACCCACGGTGAATTCCACTTGATGTAATCATCAAGGTGAACGTAAGAGGGACCACCCTCGAGGTTCACACTTGAGGGGTTGCATGGCAGAGTTGTATCGGAAGTGGTTAAAGAGGAAATCACCCTCGATGACCACGACCGAATACCTACACTACAGGGTTAACATCAGAAGTGCTGATGAGGTCTCACCCTCGATACTCGATAGTAACCCAGTAGTGTCGAGCAGCTAAGGGGAAGTGATGTGCGGTGCCGGGGCCTTGTCTTCGATCCCGTTGATCGGGTCTTCGATGATGAAGCAGGGGCAACAAGGACAAGGTGGGGGTCACTGATGGATCACTAACCAACCTATACTAAGTAGTTTAGGATAAGCAGGTAAGGTACAACAACAGCTACAAAAGCAGGCTATGCATCAGAATAGGAGCAAACAATAACAGTAGCAAAATCTAATGCAAGCATGAGAGAATGGAATGGGCGATATCGGATGATCAAAGGGGAAGGGCTTGCCTGGTTGCTTTGGTAAGGAGGGGTCGTCGTTGACGTAGTCGATCACAGCGGCAACATCGGTCTCGGGGTCTACCGGAGAGAAGAGGGGGAAGAAACAGTAAAAATAAATCAAACATAGCATAACAGGACAACAGGCAGAGCTAGTCGTGTTCTAAAGCGGTGCTACACGATACTGGCAAGGGGGGAAGTCAACAGGGAATGTTTTCCCGGTTTCGGACCTGTGTCAGACAGATGACCGGAGGGGGAAAGTTCCATGTTCAGCATGCTAGGGGCATGCGACAGATGAACGGACCGCGTATCTAGATTCATCACATTTTTCTGAGCAACTTTCATGTAGAAAACATTTTCATCCGAGTTACAGATTATTTTATATGAATTTCTAAAGATTAAACCATTTTTGAATTTATTTATATTAACAGAAATGGAATATGACATCAGCATGACATCTTGATGACCTCAGCAGTCAACAAAGCGGCTGACCAGGTCAAACCTGACCAGTGGGTCCAGTGGGACCCACATGTCATGCATAGTGGTGCTAACAGTGGTTTAAATTAACTATATTAGAACCTGGGCCCACCTGTCAATCACTATTTAGGTTAATTAAACTAATTTAATTAATTCCTTTTAATTAGGGGGGTAGGCCCCACTGGTCGGTGGCTGGGGGTTGCCTAGTCAGCAGGGTTGACTGGTCAACCCTATCAACTAGGGTCCCTGGGCCCCACTAGCAGTGACCCATGGGTGGGCCCCAGGTGTGCCACGTCGGTGGCGGCGCCGGAGATGGCTCAGACGAGCTCAACGCGGCGGCCGAGCGCCGGAGCAACTCGGACTTTGCGCACATTTGGAGTGCGGATGGGTTCAACCATTTGGAGTGTGGATAAGGACTCCGATGAGCTCAACCATTTGGAGTGCGGATGGGTTCATTCGAATGAGAAGACGACGGCGAGGCGATTTGGGGTCGTGGCAGAGGCGGCGGTGGTCGGGAACATCGATGGCGAGTGGCGAGGCAGAGGCCGGACTTCGGTCGTCGTCGAGATCAGGGCTGGGGGGCGTTTGCGGGCAAACCAAGCGGCTAGACGAAGCCTACGCGGTGCGGTGAGCGTTATGGACCCTGGCCCGTGACCATTTGGTCACCGGAGACTGGCTGGCGACGAGCTCTGCGACTCTACGTTCGGGTGCCCGTGGGGGAAGCATCTAGGGGGCGCGCCAGAGTCAGCAAGGAGAGGGAGAAGGAAGAGGAGCTCAACGGGGAGGCACAAGGTGGCCCGGTGTAGGCTTAGTAGCAGCAAAGCCGCCGGAGACGGAGAGGATCGTCGACAACCGTCAAGGAAGGGGGCGGCTCGATCCGCGGCCTGCGGTGCTCCCCGGTTTGTGCTCATGGACGGGGACGAGGTAGTCGACGACGGCGGAGCTGCTGGACAGGTCGGCGAGGCATGGCGAGGTCGGTAGCCGCGAGGACGGGCAAGGCACGGCGGCGACCGCGTCGGCCTCCTCTCCAAAACGAAGGAGAGGGAGAGAGAGAAGGGGAAAGGGGGGAGTGGATGATATGGGGAGGGGAACCCGAGGGG
>NC_041386.1:694751857-694769752 GCF_002162155.2 Triticum dicoccoides
CCGAGGCCCAGGGGGATGGGCCAAAGCCTAAGGGGAGGCCAGGGGCTCTCCCACCCCTTCTTCTTTCCTTTTATTTTTTTTCTTTGTTTTTCTTTTGCAGCAGCTTTTGCCTTTTCTTTTAGCCACTAATGACTTTGCAAAATTATGCCATTGGCCAAAACAATTCCAAAGAATTATTGTGCAATGCCACAAAATGAATTTTGAGGCTTTTGAAATAGTTTGCAATCTTCGTAATTTCAAAAGGCATTTAAACTATAGTTTTCGCCACTGTTTTAAAGTGGTTTAGGGCACTTGGACATTTGCAAAAATGTTGGTTCACTACCAATATTAGTTATGGATTATTTGGCACATGAAGAACATTTTAGTTTTCATGTTTGAGAAATTTTGAATTTCACTCATAATTTGAATTTGACTTTGACTTGGATCTTTCATCAAGTGATAACTAGCTCAGTAAGCATGGTGACCTTGCACCATTAACAGGGGATTACTATAGCATGACACTAGGGTGTTACAGAACGCGTCCCCTAGCCCTTCCCTCCACGCCTCCACTGCCCCTCCCCACCACGTGTCGGCCTCCTATAGTGCCATCGCGTAATCCTTCCTCTCTCTCTCTCTCTCTCTTTCTCTCTCTCTCTCTCTCTCTCTCTCTCTCTTCTCCGTTAGTACAGGAATTTCATAATTGTTATAGAATTTTTGTAAAATTGTTACATAATTCTATTAGTATAGAATTTAAATTGTTATCTAGGTGGTGTTATCTATGTGAACCATTATGTATGTGATGTTATCTATATTGATGTTCAATGATGCAAATTGAGATTGTATTAAATTTTTATCAAAATGTTGTTGAAATGGGCTAACAAAATGTAGTGAAATGTTGTCAAAATGATGCTGAAATGTTGCTATATTGTTGTTGAATGATACAAATTGAGATGATGTTGAATTGGGGTTGTTTTCATGCAAATTTGTTCTTGAGATGATGTTGAATTGGATGATATTTATTGTTGATACATGTATGCATGATGATGCTTTAGATGAGGTGGGAAAATGGTGAGAACATAAAGACAAAACTTTTAAATTAGCGTGATAAGTAAAATATGGTGCTTATGTTGGTTGTGTTGTGCTTTTCATGTGCAAGATCTTCTTTTCACCTCCAGGAGCACGATCGGTTCCGTTGTTGTTGCCTTCATCGTTTGACTACTTCCTCAACTATCTAGCATTCACATAGACATTTACCTCTTCTTTACCTTTCATAATGGAGATGAGTTCATTAGTCTTAGCGGTCAACTTCGTGTTCTTATCTTCAAATCATTAAATGTCCTAGTGGTGGCTCTCTCAACATGCCATTGGGCATGGTTTTCTTGCATTTCATCTAGCAATTTTTAACATTGGCGATGGGCTTACCGATTATAGTTCCTCCTGCAGTAGTATCAAGCATAATTTTTGACATAGTATTTAAGGCATTATAAAAGATATGAAGAACTAACAATTCTTCCATTCCATGATTAGTTCAATTCCGTATAGCCTTCTTCATGCATTCTCACGCAAACGCTAGTGGCTCACGACCTTCCTGCTTAAAACTTGTTATCTGCAAACGAAGTTGCATAACTTTTACAGGTGGGAAAAAATTAGATAAAAAGTTAATGCAACAATCAGTCCATGAAGTTATATTACCTCTAGGCGAAGCTAGGCAAGTGCATTGTTATGTGTTTCAAATTCAAATTATGTGTTGATGGAGGTGAAAGGGTGGATTGGGAGCCTAATTTGTCACTAATTGAGTTGGCGAACATGGACTGAGATTGCAGAGATAGTTGGTGGAGAAAAAAGATGTTGGTGAATTATTGATAAAAAAGTAGACTCCGGATGTCCATGAGAAATTTATAAGTATACCATATATGTCAATTTGATTAAATCTTCATATTGATTATATATATTGCTTGTAGGATGGTTATGTGTTGAGAAATATTTTTTTGTTATACTTGCTGAAGTACTGTGCAAATGAAGCTAATGACAATATTCCAACCTTGTATGGAAATATCTTTAGCGCATCAAGTAGATGTTAGTTTGTAATATATTATTATATGGATCATTACTTTCTATGTATACAACATCATCGAATTACATTGCAAGTGAGGTGAATTTAAATTATTTTTCAATTGTTGCATCATATCTTTTCTATACATGTGAAATATGATATACATTATATGCACAATCAAGAAAAAATCCACACATATGAAATTTGATATGCTTTGTATTCATACATATAATCAGATAATAAATTTAAAAGCCGGTGGCAACGCACGGGTGTTCTACTAGTATTTTGTTGGGAAGTCATGTGTGGCTTTTAAATCTTTGTAACCTAAATAACTGTATCCTCGTAAACCTGTTATTGATCGGTTGCCGCAGAGGGCCAAATATAATGCTTAGCATTTGCATGTGTGCCCGATTCCAAGTGGCACCAAAGGAATCACATTACTTAGCTATGTAGCAAATTCTTTGATATTTGGCTTACACCCCAACACTAGGATTATGGTATCCAAAGGGCTCAGAGTTTGATCTAGTTGGATTCTCAGTTGCTTTTTATGCTGGTGACAATGTTGATCGCAAGTCCACATCAGGCACATGTCACTTTCTTGGACAATCTCTTGTTTTTTGGTCTTTAAAGAAGCAGAACTGTGTATCCCTCTCCACTTCTGAATCTGAATACATTGTTGCTGGATCTTGCTGCGCTCAGCTTCTATGAATGAAGCAAACTCTCAAGGACTATGGCATCCACCTGAAGCGTGTGCCACTCTGCTGCGACAGTGAAAGCGTCATCAAGATTGTCAACAACTTAGTCTAGCACTCGAAGACAAAGCACATTTAGATCCGTCATCACTTTCTTAGAGATTATGTCATGAAGAAAGATGTTGATATCATTCACGTCAACACTGAAGAGCAATTGACAGATATCTTCACAAAGCCCTTGGATGAGAAAAGGTTTTGCAAGTTGCGGTGTGAGCTAAATATTTTAGAATCCTCAAATGTCCTATAATTGGACACACATCCTAATGCTTGTGCATGTTGATGACTTAGATGTGCAACGCACGAAGTAACGTATATCTTCAATTAATGAAGACATACACTCTAAGTCTGAATATATTAACGCGGAATTTGACTTCGGAGTGCCATAATAATTATGCGCCGTATCTGGGTCCAATACTTCCTATACGATGGGTAACGGCACCACCAAAATCTTTTTGAAGCATTTCATTTGGTGTCATAATTGCACAGTCCTCGCATTTGGTTTGTCTTCAACATTGATTTGACTTCAAGGTTTATCTTCGCAATGTTGAGTTGGTATATATATATATGTATGTATATGTGTGTATATATATATATGTATATATATATATATATATATATATATATATATATATATATGCGTGTTCTATCCTCTACATCATTCACTTATAGCTATGTCTCCATACTTGAATTTTTTCTGATAGGTGCATGTGATCGGACCCTAACCCCCTTCTGTGCTTATACCTCAAACTCTATCTATCTAAGTCATATGCATTCTGTTGAAACGTGTTAAATGTCTTCTCTGAGTTCTTGTCAGCAGAAGACAAAGAGAAAAACATTTAAATCTGTTTTACTACCATATCCCTTTTGCCTGAATACCGGAGAAGCCGGAACGACCACCCGACAATCCAGGCGTGCGTGGGAACATGGAACAACTTCCAATAAGTTGCATGCAGGCCACGTGTCCTTCAGATGTGAACCGCCAGGGGCACCTGCGTAATTACGTTGTGCAGTCCCTTTCCTTATATATACACACACACCATGGTCATTATCTCCTCTTCCACCTCGCCACCTTGCTCAAACCCTAGCGCCTCCACTAGTTCGCGTCGACGCCGGAGACGAAGCTCTTAGCTGCCGGGACTTCTTCGACACCGTCCTCAAGCCGGCCGTGGACCTCGTCCTCTCCGCCGCCACCGTAGGTGTCTTCCTCCGCCAAGTTAGGGTGCGGGAGATTGAACTGCTCGGCTTCTAACTCTGCCTCTTCTAGCAGTTCATCAGCGGTAATTAAATATCACGTTTTACTACCTTTTCGATCTGTCAAATCCATCCACTTCAACCAAAAGTGGTTTCTATACTTCCAAATATGGACCCGTCTTTATCTGCATCTCATATCATGCTAAGAATATTCACTTATGCTTCAAAACTAGTTAGATTCCTCACTTATACTTATTTATGGATTCGTACAAATCTGGAACCAACTCTCTTCAAATAAGTGAATGTCTTCGCTCTATGAGGTCAATGTCTTCAAACTGATTTATCTTCAAAATCTTCTGAGAATTAATGCATATGACCTCCTCCCTTCCCTCGCACCTCTAATGCTGTCACAGGTACATGTCCGTGGGAGAATCCCTTGGTTCTCATAGTCTGCATTCATTTGCAGAGTTCTTACATCATCATGTTCACTCTCCTGAATCCAGTTCTTGTCTGGCTAGTAGACGGAAGCCTTTCGTTGTTCTGAAGCATATCTGTTTGAATATCATAGCCACAGAAAAGTCCGTTAGGAAAGCTGGCAGGCAGTGCATGTTGGAAATATGCCCTAGAGGCAATAATAAATTGATTATTATTATATTTCCTTGTTCATGATAATCGTTTATTATCCATGCTAGAATTGTATTGATAGGAAACTCAGATACATGTGTGGATACATAGACAACACCATGTCCCTAGTAAGCCTCTAGTTGACTAGCTCGTTAATCAATAGATGGTTACGGTTTCCTGACCATGGACATTGGATGTCATTGATAACGGGATCACATCATTAGGAGAATGATGTGATGGACAAGACCCAATCCTAAGCCTAGCACAAGATCATGTAGTTCGTATGCTAAAGCTTTTCTAATGTCAAGTATCATTTCCTTAGACCATGAGATTGTGCAACTCCCGGATACCGTAGGAGTGCTTTGGGTGTGCCAAACGTCACAACGTAACTGGGTGGCTATAAAGGTACACTACGGGTATCTCTGAAAGTGTCTGTTGGGTTGGCACGAATCGGGATTGGGATTTTGTCACTCCGTGGAAACGGAGAGGTATCTCTGGGCCCACTCGGTAGGACATCATCATAATGTGCACAATGTGATCAAGGAGTTGATCACGGGATGATGTGTTACGGAACGAGTAAAGAGACTTGCCGGTAACGAGATTGAACAAGGTATCGGTATACCGACGATCGAATCTCGGGCAAGTACCATACCGCTAGACAAAGGGAATTGTATACGGGATCGATTGAGTCCTTGACATCGTGGTTCATCCGATGAGATCATCGTGGAACATGTGGGAGCCAACATGGGTATCCAGATCCCGCTGTTGGTTATTGACCGGAGAATGTCTCGGTCATGACTACATGTCTCCCGAACCCGTAGGGTCTACACACTTAAGGTTCGATGACGCTAGGGTTATAAAGGAAGTTTGTATGTGGTTACCGAATGTTGTTCGGAGTCCCGGATGAGATCCCGGACGTCACGAGGAGTTCCGGAATGGTCCGGAGGTAAAGATTTATATATAGGAAGTCCTGTTTCGGCCATCGGGACAAGTTTCGGGGTCATCGGTATTGTACCGGGACCACCGGAAGGGTCCCGGGGGCCCACCGGGTGGGGCCACCTGCCCCGGGGGGCCACATGGGCTGTAGGGGGTGCGCCTTGGCCTACATGGGCCAAGGGCACCAGCCCCAAGAGGCCCATGCGCAAGGAAACTTGGGGAGGGAAGAGTCCTCAAAGGGGAAGGCACCTCCGAGGTGCCTTGGGGAGGATGGACTCCTCCCCATCCTTAGCCGCACCCCTTCCTTGGAGGAGGGGGCAAGGCTGCGCCCTCCCCCTCTCCCTTGGCCCTATATATAGTGGGGAAAAGGAGGAGCAATCATACCTAAGGCCTTTGGTTGCCTCCCTCTCCCTCCCGTGACACATCTCCTCTCCCGTAGGTGCTCGGCGAAGCCCTACAGGATAGCCACGCTCCTCCATCACCACCACGCCGTTGTGCTGCTGCTGGATGGAGTCTTCCTCAACCTCTCCCTCTCTCCTTGCTGGATCAAGGCGTGGGAGACATCGTCGAGCTGTACGTGTGTTGAACGCGGAGGTGCCGTCCGTTCGGCACTAGGATCATCGGTGATCTGAATCACGACGAGTACGACTCCATCAACCCCGTTCACTTGAACGCTTCCGCTTAGCGATCTACAAGGGTATGTAGATGCACTCTCCTTCCCCTCGTTGCTAGTCTCTCCATAGATAGATCTTGGTGACACGTAGGAAAATTTTGAATTTCTGCTACGTTCCCCAACAGTGGCATCATGAGCTAGGTCTATTGCATAGATTCTTTGCACGAGTAGAACACAAAGTAGTTGTGGGCGTCGATATTGTTCAATATGCTTGCCGTTACTAGTCTTATCTTGATTCGGCGGCATCGTGGGATGAATTGGCCCGGACCAACCTTACACGTACGCTTACGTGAGACCGGTTCCACCGACAAACATGCACTAGTTGCATAAGGTGGCTGGCGGGTGTCTGTCTCTCCAACTTTAGTCGGATCGGATTCGATGAAAAGGGTCCTTATGAAGGGTAAATAGCAATTGGCATATCACGTTGTGGTTCATGCGTAGGTAAGAAATGTTCTTGCTAGAAACCCATAGCAGCCACGTAAAACATGCAAACAACAATTAGAGGACGTCTAACTTGTTTTTGCAGGGTATGCTATGTGATGTGATATGGCCAAAAAGGATGTGATGAATGATATATGTGATGTATGAGATTGATCATGTTCTTGTAATAGGAATCACGACTTGCATGTCGATGAGTATGACAACCGGCAGGAGCCATAGGAGTTGTCTTTATTTATTTGTGACCTGCGTGTCAACTTAAACGTCATGTAATTACTTTACTTTATTGCTAACCGTTAGCCATAGTAGTAGAAGTAATAGTTGGCGTGACAACTTCATGAAGACACGATGATGGAGATCATGATGATGGAGATCATGGTGTCATGCCGGTGACGATGATGATCATGGAGCCCCGAAGATGAAGATCAAAAGGAGCAAAATGATATTGGCCATATCATGTCACTATTTGATTGCATGTGATGTTTATCATGTTTATGCATCTTATTTGCTTAGAACGACGGTAGTAAATAAGATGATCCCTTACAACAATTTCAAGAAGTGCTCTCCCCTAACTGTGCACCGTTGCGACAGTTCGCTGTTTCAAAACATCACGTGATGATCGGGTGTTTTATTCAGACGTTCAAATACAACGGGTGTTGACGAGCCTAGCATGTACAGACATGGCCTCGGAACACATGCAAAACACTTAGGGTTAACTTGACGAGCCTAGCATGTACAGACATGGCCTCGGAACACGGAGACCGAAAGGTCGAGCGTGAGTCGTATAGAAGATACGATCAACATGAAGATGTTCACCGATGATGACTAGTCCGTCTCACGTGATGATCGGACACGGCCTAGTTTGACTCGGATCATGTAATCACTTAGATGACTAGAGGGATGTCTATCTGAGTGGGAGTTCATAAGATGAACTTAATTATCCTGAACATAGTCAAAAGGTTTTTGCAAATTATGTCGTAGCTCACGCTATAGTTCTACTATTTAGATATGTTCCTAGAGAAAAATTAGTTGAAAGTTGATAGTAGCAATTATGCGGACTAGGTCCGTAAACTGAGGATTGTCCTCATTGCTTCATAGAAGGCTTATGTCCTTAATGCACCGCTCAGTGTGCTGAACCTCGAACGTTGTCTGTGGTTGTTGCGAACATCTGACATACACGTTTTGATAACTACATGATAGTTCGGTGAAACGGTTTAGAGTTGAGGCACCAAAGACGTTTTTGAAACATCGCGAAACATATGAGATGTTTTGAGGGCTGAAATTGGGATTTCAGGCTCGTGCCCATGTCAAGAGGTATAAGACCTCCGATGACTTTCTTAACCTGCAAACTAAGGAGAAAAGCTCAATTGTTGAGCTTGTGCTCAGATTGTCTGAGTACAACAATCATTTGAATCGAGTGGGAGTTGATCTTCCAGATAAGACAGTGATGGTTCTCCAAAGTCATTGCCACCAAGCTGTTAGAGCTTCGTGATGAACTATAACATATCAGGGATAGATATGATGATCCTTGAGGTATTCGCGATGTTTGACACCGCGAAAGTAGAAATCAAGAAGGAGCATCAATTGTTGATGGTTGGTGAAACCACTAGTTTCAAGAAGGGCAAGGGCAAGAAGGGATACTTCATGAAACGGCAAATCAGCTGCTGCTCTAGTGAAGAAACCCAAGGTAAAACCCAAACCCGAGACTAAGTGCTTCTATAATAAGGGGAACAACCACTAGAGCAGAATTACCCTAGATACTTGGTAGATAAGAAGGCTGGCAAGGTCGATAGAAGTATATTGGATATACATTGTGTTAATGTGTACTTTGCTAGTACTCCTAGTAGCACCAGGGTATTAGATACCGGTTCGGTTGCTAAGTGTTAGTAACTCGAAACAAAAGGCTACAGAATAAACGGAGACTAGCTAAAGGTGAGCTGACGATATGTGTTGGAAGTTTTTTCCAAGCTTGATATGATCAAGCATCGCACGCTCCCTCTACCAAAGAGATTGGTGTTAAACCTAAATAATTGTTATTTGGTGTTTGCGTTGAGCATAGACATGATTGGATTACGTCTATCGCAATACGGTTATTCATTTAAGGAGAATAATGGTTACTCTGTTTATTTGAATAATACCTTCAATGGTCTTACACCTAAAATGAATGGTTTATTAAATCTCGATCGTAGTGATACACATGTTCATGCCAAAAGATAGTAATGATAGTACCACCTACTTGTGGCACTGCCACGTAAGTCATATCGGTATAAAACGCATGAAGAAGCTCCATATTGATGGATCTTTGGGCTCACTCGTTTTTGAAAAGTTTGGGACATGCGAACCATGTCTATTGGTGTATATGCATGAAGAAACTCCATGCAAATGGACCGTTTTGACTCACTTGATTTTGAATCACTTGGGACATGCAAATCATACCACATGGGCAAGATGACTGAAAAGCCTCGTTTTCAGTAAGATGGAAAAAGAAAGCAACTTGTTGGAAGTAACACATTTTGATGTGTGCAGTCCAATGAGTGCTGAGGCATGCAGTGAATATCGTTATGTTCTTACTTCACAGATGATTCGAGTAGATGTTGAGTATATTTACTTGATGAATCACGAGTCTGAATTATTGAAAGGTTCAAGTAATTTCATTGTGAAGTTGAAAGATCGTCGTGACAAGAGGATAAAAGATCTATGATATGATCATAGAGATGAATATCTGAATCACGAGTTTGGCACAGAATTAAGACATTGTGGAAATTGTTTCACAACTGATACAGCCTGGAACACCATAGTGTGATGGTGTGTCCAAACGTCATTGTTGCACCCTATTGGATATGGTGCATACCATGATGTCTCTTATCGAATTACCACAAAAGTTTATGGGTTAGGCATTAGAGACAACCACATTCACTTTAAATAGGGCACCACGTAATTCCGATGAGATGACACCGTATGAACTATGGTTTAGAGAAACCTAAAGCTGTCATTTCTTAAAATTTTGGGGCTGCGACGCTTATGTGGAAAAGTTTCAGGCTGATAAGCTCGAACCCAAAGCGGATAAAATGCATCTTCATAGGACACCCAAAACAGTTGGGTATACCTCCTAATTCAGACCCGAAAGCAATTTGAATTGTTTCTAGAATTGGGTCCTTTCTCGAGGAAAGGTTTCTCTCGAAAAGTTGAGTGGGAGGATGGTGGAGACTTGATGAGGTTATTGAACCGTCACTTCAACAAGTGTGTAGCAGGGCACAGGAAGTTGTTCCTGTGGCACGTACACCAACTGAAGTGGAAGCTTATGATAGTGATCATGAAGTTTCGGATCAAGTCACTACCGAACCTCGTAGGATGACAAGGATGCGTACTACTTCAGAGTGGTACGTAATCCTGTCTTGGAAGTCATGTTGCTAGACAACAATGAACCTACGAGCTATGGAGAAGCGATGGTGGGCCCGGATTCCGATAAATGGCTCAAGGCCATAAAACCCGAGAGAGGATCCATGTATGAAAACAAAGTGTAGACTTTGGAAGAACTACTTGATGGTCGTAAGGCTGTTAGGTACATATGGATTTTAAAAGGAAGACAGACAATGATGGTAAGTGTCACCATTGAGAAAGCTCGACTTGTCGTTAAGATGTTTTTCGACAAGTTCAAGGAGTTGACTACGATGAGACTTTCTCACTCGTAGCGATGCTAAGAGTCTGTTGGAATTATATTAGCAATTACTGCATTATTTATGAAATCTTGCAGATAGGATGTCAAAACATTGTTTCCTCGACGATTCTTGAGGAAAGGTTGTATGTGATACAACCGGAAGGTTTTGTCTATCCTGAAATATGCTAATAAGTATGCAAAGCTCCAGCAATCCTTCTGAGGACTGGAGTGAGCATCTCGGAGTTGGAATGTATGCTTTGATGATGATCAAAGATTTTGGGTGTATACAAAGTTTATAAGAAACTTGTATTTCCAAAGAAGTGAGTGGGAGCACTATAGAATTTCTGATGAGTATATGTTGTTGACATATTGTTGATCAGAAATTATGTAGAATTTCTGGAAAGCATATAGGGTTATTTTGAAAGTGTTTTTCAATGGAAAACCTGGATTAAGCTACTTGAACATTGAGCATCAAGATCTATAAGGATAGATCAAAACGCTTAATAGTACTTTCAAATGAGCACATGCCTTGACGTGATCTTGAAGGTGTTCAAGATGGATCAGTCAAAGAAGGAGTTCTTGCCTGAGTTGTAAGGTATGAAGTTAAGACTTAAAGCTCGACCATGGCAGAATAGAGAGAAAGGAACGAAGGTCGTCCCCTATGCTTAAGACATAGGCTCTACAGTATGCTATGCTGTGTACCGCACCTGAAGTGTGCTTTACCATGAGTCAGTCAAGGGGTACAAGAGTGATCCAAGAATGGATCACAGGACAGCGGTCAAAGTTATCCTTAGTAACTAGTGGACTAAGGAATTTTCTCAATCATGGAGGTGGTAAAAGAGTTCGTCGTAAAGGGTTACGTCGATGCAAGCTTAACACCTATCCGGATAGCTCTGAGTAGAGATACCGGATACGTATAATGGAGCAACAATTTGGAATAGCTCCAAGTAGAACAGTTATTTGGAATAGCTCCAAATAGAACGTGGTAGCTGCATCTAGGAGATGACATAGAGATTTGTAAAGCACACACGGATCTGAAAGGTTCAAACCCGTTGACTATAACCTCTCTCACAAGCAACATGATCAAACCCAGAACTCTTTGGGTGTTAGTCACATGGGGATGTGACCTTGAGTGTTAATCACATATCGATGTGAACTAGATTATTGACTCTAGTGCAAGTGGGAGACTGTTGGAAATATGCCCTAGAGGCAATAATAAATTGATTATTATTATATTTCCTTGTTCATGATAATCGTTTATTATCCATGCTAGAATTGTATTGATAGGAAACTCAGATACATGTGTGGATACATAGACAACACCATGTCCCTAGTAAGCCTCTAGTTGACTAGCTCGTTAATCAATAGATGGTTACGGTTTCCTGACCATGGACATTGGATGTCATTGATAACGGGATCACATCATTAGGAGAATGATGTGATGGACAAGACCCAATCCTAAGCCTAGCACAAGATCATGTAGTTCGTATGCTAAAGCTTTTCTAATGTCAAGTATCATTTCCTTAGACCATGAGATTGTGCAACTCCCGGATACCGTAGGAGTGCTTTGGGTGTGCCAAACGTCACAACGTAACTGGGTGGCTATAAAGGTACACTACGGGTATCTCTGAAAGTGTCTGTTGGGTTGGCACGAATCGGGATTGGGATTTTGTCACTCCGTGGAAACGGAGAGGTATCTCTGGGCCCACTCGGTAGGACATCATCATAATGTGCACAATGTGATCAAGGAGTTGATCACGGGATGATGTGTTACGGAACGAGTAAAGAGACTTGCCGGTAACGAGATTGAACAAGGTATCGGTATACCGACGATCGAATCTCGGGCAAGTACCATACCGCTAGACAAAGGGAATTGTATACGGGATCGATTGAGTCCTTGACATCGTGGTTCATCCGATGAGATCATCGTGGAACATGTGGGAGCCAACATGGGTATCCAGATCCCGCTGTTGGTTATTGACCGGAGAATGTCTCGGTCATGACTACATGTCTCCCGAACCCGTAGGGTCTACACACTTAAGGTTCGATGACGCTAGGGTTATAAAGGAAGTTTGTATGTGGTTACCGAATGTTGTTCGGAGTCCCGGATGAGATCCCGGACGTCACGAGGAGTTCCGGAATGGTCCGGAGGTAAAGATTTATATATAGGAAGTCCTGTTTCGGCCATCGGGACAAGTTTCGGGGTCATCGGTATTGTACCGGGACCACCGGAAGGGTCCCGGGGGCCCACCGGGTGGGGCCACCTGCCCCGGGGGGCCACATGGGCTGTAGGGGGTGCGCCTTGGCCTACATGGGCCAAGGGCACCAGCCCCAAGAGGCCCATGCGCAAGGAAACTTGGGGAGGGAAGAGTCCTCAAAGGGGAAGGCACCTCCGAGGTGCCTTGGGGAGGATGGACTCCTCCCCATCCTTAGCCGCACCCCTTCCTTGGAGGAGGGGGCAAGGCTGCGCCCTCCCCCTCTCCCTTGGCCCTATATATAGTGGGGAAAAGGAGGAGCAATCATACCTAAGGCCTTTGGTTGCCTCCCTCTCCCTCCCGTGACACATCTCCTCTCCCGTAGGTGCTCGGCGAAGCCCTGCAGGATAGCCACGCTCCTCCATCACCACCACGCCGTTGTGCTGCTGCTGGATGGAGTCTTCCTCAACCTCTCCCTCTCTCCTTGCTGGATCAAGGCGTGGGAGACATCGTCGAGCTGTACGTGTGTTGAACGCGGAGGTGCCGTCCGTTCGGCACTAGGATCATCGGTGATCTGAATCACGACGAGTACGACTCCATCAACCCCGTTCACTTGAACGCTTCCGCTTAGCGATCTACAAGGGTATGTAGATGCACTCTCCTTCCCCTCGTTGCTAGTCTCTCCATAGATAGATCTTGGTGACACGTAGGAAAATTTTGAATTTCTGCTACGTTCCCCAACAGTGCAGAGGCAACACAACTCTAGATCTGCCTCCGGGTCTGTATGAAATGTACAAAACTGATCCGGAGGTGCAAGACCCGAATCCAATGGATTTGAAGATATTGGGAAGAACAGTGGTTCAAGTACAACTTCGTCACTGCCGAATATGCTGAGAAGGACGCCATCAAGCGCCTATGGGGCGATATACTTTACAAGAACCTGCAGCCAAAATCGAAGCCTGAAGCTATTGCCCAAGGCTTCTACCCATGCATGGTCCGAGGACCGAAGCCTGACAATGCCGACCCATCATCCATGTTATGGTGTCGTGAAGACAATCTATTTAAGCACAACTATGAGTTTGCCAAGGAGTCAGCTGCAAAGAACAAGAAGGATCTTGGACTCAACTTCAACCATGGTTCATCTGCACCTTGGCAGGATGGCACTCGCGATGCCAATCCAAATGTCATCGGCCCCTTCAACAGCTTCGATGGGCTTCTCTCCCACATTGCTGCTCAAAGGGCCACAGTGGAGCAATCAGCTGACGATGCAGACTCCGAAGATGTGCCTGCTCCACCGAAGCAAAAGAAAAAGAAGTCAAAAGCTTCGAAGCCCTCTGCCACACCAAAAGCTTCGACTGTGAAGCCGTTGACCACTGCACCTCCTGAACCCAGTGTGCAGTCTGAAGATTTGTCTCATGTCTCCAAGAAGGCCGAGAAGTCTAAGGAAACCAAGAAGCCTAAGAAGATTTCTGGGCATGAACTGACTCCTGCTGCCATTCTACGCAACGAGGAAGACACCATTGATCTGTCAAGTGATGAAGATCTTGGTGATGAAGCGCTTGAGATGCTGATCAAGAGCAAGAAGGAGGCGGAGATCTTCAACGATCTGCCCCTCTTTGATGTTGACATTCTGAATAACTTCATCGATGAGTGGTTTGATGACCAGAGCATCATCATTGATGATTTCAGCTGCCTGTGGACATAAGTGTCATGTTTCACGGAGCCATTGCCAATGAAGTGGCCTTGGCTCAGAAAATCGTCGATATCAAGAACAAGATTGATTAGGAGAAGGCTCATTTCAAGAAGAATATGGCCAAGCTCAGTGTGGCTGATCTGTAGATCTTCAAGAAGATGCTACATGATCTCAAGGAACAGTTTCACAAGAAAACGTGAAGAAGCCAAAGGCTCATGAGAGCACATGAAGTACTTTGCGCAGAAATGTGTTCAAGCACATAATGAAGCTGAGAAGCGAAAAGCTCTTGGGCGTCCTGGCATCGACCCCCGAATGGCTGCCAAGCAAAAGAGGAAGTCTGCTGCGGCCCAAACTGAAGCACCAAGGCAGGAAGAACCTCGCATTGTCTTTCGTGCCAGTATGACAGGCTCGAAGCCTAAGGTCACCTCAGCAGCTTCAGAGCTGAAGAAAACAAGGGCAAATGAAGCCGAAGCCAGGAAACGCAAGCACAAGGATACTTCTGATGATGCCCCATCCAAAAAGAAATTGAAGACAAAGTCTTCAAAGAAAGAGCGTGCTGTAGCCTTTGAGCCCCTCATGGTTGAACCCATCTATGTTGCTCTTCCAGCCTCAACCAACCAAGAGCGTCGTCGTGTGATCCATGAGCTTGCTTCCACAGAGGCTCCAGAAGATGAAGAAGTTCCAGTTGTTGACCCCATCACAGCTGAAGACATTGGTCATGAAGACAATGTTGATGATGATGTAGTCCTTCCTTAGCTCGAGCCCCAGTCGGTATCATCACCTGCTCCAACGAGCAGTGAAATTATTAGCATTGGTCGTCCATTGAAGCCAATTGCTCAGGATGACTCATGGGCCAAGCGCCCACAACAAGACACCCCAGTACATGATGAGACACCAAGAACACCACCTCCTCAAGTCACCACTCCGGTGCTTGACGATGATAACTACATGGTGCAGACCACTCCCTCACCAAAGGCGTCACCCGCATTTCGCAGGCTTCGCAAAGGACCCAGGCCACAGGTTACCATGTCGAGCATTCCGGAAGGGGAAGTGCACCAAAGCTCAGTTTCACATCAAGTGTTTCCTGAAGCCACCTCAACTGCGAATGCCTCTGAGTCTGAAGCTAAAGTCGCTGAAGACATTCCGGCTACATCAGCCGATGATGATAATGAAGAAGCAAGAGAAGAGGAAAGAGTTGCCACACCCCTTGCTACTGATCAAGTCATTCTCGAGGAGAATGTGATTGTGCCCGACACTCCAGTTATTGAGCAAATGGAGGTTGAAAACACTAAGGCTGCCACAAACAACACCACTGAAGCCTATGACACAGTCATGGTTGAAGACAGTGTGGAGTCTGAATCTAATGTGGATGCTGAAGCCACCGTTCCACCTCCAAGGCCTCACACCAAGGAACATGCCTTTGACCGTGGACAGCTTGTCACAGTAAAATGGCCTATCATGGTTCCTCCCACTGCTCCTGGACCACAATATGACTATCATGTGGAGCAGAGGCCTCAAGTTCAGAAGCCCAAGCCACGACTGCCAAGGCTTCCAGGTGTTGCGACTACACCGGGTTCTTTCAGCGTGCACAACTTCAGAGCACATAACACCTTCTTTGACAGTGCCAAGAATCCCTACACGAAGCCAAATATCTCATCCGATTGATTTTGGAGCCATCTGCAGTGAAGCAACTACTCCTGCATTCTATACAATCAAGAGCGAATCATTCCACACATGCGTTTGGATTGTGAAACTATTGTTGGCATGGCTACTCAGGGACGCCTTGCCCCCCGAATGGATCTCCTCTCCTCTCCACCTGCTCTCCCACCACCCTAATGGAGATCTTTGCCGACAACTTCAATGGAGGGTCTTCTGCATTGGGACTTCATCCCCGGCCTAGCGGTCGCGGATCAGGTGTGTCGGCGTTTTGGCTCTACGGTTCATTTCTCCCCCATCCATGGGACCAAGGAGTTTTTATTGGTCGTCTACTTCTCGTAGGCTTCCTTCGTTCTATTGGAAGAATCAGTTGGTTTGGCGCTACGATGTTGCATTGGTGGCTTACCTTCGGGCCTCAATGTTCAAACCCTAAGTGATCGGCACTTTCGTTTCTCGGTGGCTTCTAACAAAGTTGGTCATTTCATATACCACCTCAAAGATAGCATCTGGCCGGATTTCATATGTCATTTTCAGCTATTTCGAGCTAGGGATCATGGCGCTGCTCACATTGACAGCTTTTGGCACTCTGATGAGAATGCACATGAGATTGCTATACGTTCACCTATTGCTATCAGGTCTACTCTGGATTTTTACGCCCTCATAGCCAATTAAATTCGGATTCTCTTCATGGTCCGCATGGCATCGGGCCATCTTTGGCTAGTCAAGGTCTGCCGGAATCCTTACCACCGACGACCACCACGTCCATTCCGGCCACCAATCTAAACTTTGGTAACTTGATATAGACAGTTAATGGTCTTAATGGTCTTAATGGTAATTATGGCTCCCAATCTGCGACTGGTCTTTCCTTTGGGGATCTTGGTCAGCTTCATCAGTTTAATGAGCCGGTGGAAATTCAGGAGAACCATCATTTATTACCAGATAAAGTTTGTTTGGGCACAATATCTTGTGACTTGGTGAGCGACCGATCAACCCCGACTAATTTGAGATTTGAAGGTCAGTCTTTTAAGCAATCATATTGGGATTCCATTCCAACCTTCATGATCTACCACATTTTGGATCAACTTCGGTTTGGGTACTCTATTTCACATATTGCGACCATTTGGTCCCTCTCTTCCACTCCAACACTAGACTACATCTATAAGCAATTACCTATTTGTGCAACATGTGACATTGTGGCACATCTCTTTAATAATTGTCCGGGGAAACCATGTGATGCTTGCTTTGAGGCGCCTTGTCACTACTAGGGAAAACCTTATACATAGAATCTTAGCAGCAGCGTGGTTTAAAAACAGACGCTACTGCTAATTAGCAGTAGCGAGCTTCAGAAAAGAGTGCTACTAATATCTAAGTAGCAGTAACGCTCTAGGTGAAACGAGCGCTACTACCATAATTGCCACGGTGTTGCCTCCAGGCTAGATATAGTAGTAGCGCCCTTCCAAGGGACGCGCTACAGCTAAAGTACTTAGTAGCAGCGTTTTTCCTCAAAACTCGCTACTGCTAAGTATCACCGCAACTAATTAAGTTTAGTCCCATACTACTAAGCGAACAAGGTGTTTACCACCTTAAATATGTTACTTCTCAACCTATCTCGAGCACTTGGTCTTCATTGAACTATATGTGTATGATTTGTGGCTGCAATATGAATCCTCGCCTGTACCTATATAGGTACAGTGAGGATTCATGTTGACTATTTAGATTCTACACAAAAAGATCAATGATGACCAATGTATATTTTTGATGTTTTTACATTGCTTAGGCTTAGGGCATTTTTTCAGGACAAAGCCTGGTATTGGGATAAACAAAAGAAATAACTGCTTCCATTAGCAGTAGCATTTTTCACTAAAACGCGCTATAGATAAGTTAGCTATAGCGAGTTTTCCTTATGAGCGCTACTGCTAGTTCGACTTAACCACCCCCCGGCTCAAAATTTGGCTAAGTCCTCCTTTCACCCCCCCCCGGCCTGTTCCCCTACTCATGTCGCCACCGCCCGAGCCCGAGCCTGCCCTCACCGCCGCCGCCCGAGCCC